>NC_046657.1:82003419-82029000 GCF_010883055.1 Belonocnema kinseyi
TTTGTGGGCTCCCCTCAGGTTCGGTTTTCCTTAATAATTGCACGTAAACGTACCCACGAATTCAATGAGACAGAAATTATCTGGTTATATCCAATCTGTATAAGCAGGGTTTTAATTTGATAATCAATAAGAATGATTTGAAATTATACATCCGACCCGGTTGGCTTAACAGGCGAGACTCTCTCGTGGATCGTTTTGGTGTCGTGGCGTATTTATTTTGTAAGGCCCTGGTTACTCATAAGTCCATTACAGTACCTATTTTAGAACAGAATTAATTAATATCATATTTCTTTGGTCCTTGCTTTAGAACAAAATGGATTTAAATGTTCAGTTCTATCAATAAGTAGTTTCAAATTAAAAGTTTCCTTACTGTTCTGTCAGTATGTAAATTATACAATATAGATGTGATAAAAATAAATATCGTATTTATCTGCTTACAATTCGAATCGTTTATTTTTCTGCTTTTTCTACTGGTTTGAACTTATTATTTATAAATACACTAGCAGCTGACGAACGTTTGATTCGATAAATTAAATTTTGTTGGAAAATATCTTACGTATCTAATAATTTGAAAGGAATGTTTTCACAAAAATAACCTTTAAACAATTTTAAAAAGTTAGTACGCTCCATTCCATCAGCGTTGAATAATTTTAAGTGCAACCAATTTATTATGCGTAGATATAAAGGACCATCCTCGTATACAATATCAGGTAAGGAGAGAAACGTGCTCAATTGGACAAGTGACATATCAGCATGTGCACAGTTGGACAAGTTCCATCTGTGCACGTGCACAGTTGGGCAAGTAAAACCTGTGCACGTATGCAGTCAGGCAAGTAATGCATGTGCACGTGTATAAAATTATGCATGTGACATCTGTGTTTGTGCGCAGTTGGGCAAGTAAAATATGTGCATGTGTACTGTTAGGAAAGTGATATCTGTGCATGTACACATTATGATATGTAATATCTGTACACGTGTAAAATTAGGCAAGTGTCATATGTACATGTGCACAGTTTGGAATGTGCCATCTGTGCACGTGCACAGTTATGAAACTGACACCTGTGCAAGTTCAAGTCCACAGGAGCCCATATGTGCAAGTCAACATTGTATATCCAGGGGAAAATTTCAAATTCCAAATCCAATTGAGGTTCTAGAATCATGTGAAGCAAAATATTTGTTGTTAAAAATTTATAAGAAAAAGCCTAACCAAAAAAAAACTAGAGTCCAATGACTAATTTTGTGATAATATCAAGATTAATATATAAATTATTTTTTAATTTATTTTTCGAATTACTTTTTGAATATTGAATCACATTGCTCCCATTTTCCAAAATCAACAGCTCCTATAATCAGAGCTTTTAAAACGTAGCCAGTGTCAAGTCCCGTGAAGTATATATATTTTAATACATTTATTTATATATTTATATATTTACATGGTTATGATAATAAAATCTGAATAAGTATAGAGCGAATATTGTGTGAAAAAGTTGTAAGCTGACGAGAACATATATAGTCAGAACATTGTAAGTATTTGCGTAATGAAAATAGATATACTCAGCTCGTTGGAAACAGGAGAACGCACCCATAGATATACTCTGGAAAGATGGAATAAAAAATATATTCTAGATTTGTGAAATTTTCGGATTGTGCTCTTTTCCGGCATATGGACTCCACTTTAATTCTTCATCAGAGGAAATGTTAACGATCGAGAGAAATCTGACGTATAAATCTTTTTATTTAGGAAAAATTTCGGTGAGAGTATTATGTTAGTTGCTTTCGAAAATATTTTTCTCTTAAAAAAAAAAAGTTCAATTTATCATCACGTGAATACATTAGGTTTCTATTAATGTTTAGGTAATCCTCAGATAAAGAATTTAAGTAATGTTAAAATGCCCCAAAAAGCCACAGTCAAACCGAAACAAATTTATAAAGAAAATATAACCAGGCATCATATTTTATCAGTCAAATAAAAATATTAGAAAAAGAGTTATTAAATATGACTGACAATCGTGGCGCTTCATTCCTTTAGAAAGGTTTGTTTGATCGAATTTCGTGGTATTTCTATAAGCGAATACATAAAGGGGAATTTTTTGGCGTAAAAATTATGGTAACGTAGGTTAAGTGTGTAAACAATTTTTATTTTTACTTTCATTTTTCCAATAAATTTTAAGGTAATAGACAGTTACGTTCCTTGATTAAAATTTTTCATTGTTCACATTTCAAACATTTCTATACACTTTTTTAAAACTTATCATTATAAATACAACCATGAATAAAATCAATTTTTTTGTTATGTAACTAGCAGTTGTCCACAGTAGATTCATTAAATATTTTAACTAATAAAACTAGCCGAATTTCATCAATTATTATTGAAATTTCACTAATTTAGATCCCATACTAAATCTTTGTCTTCATTAATATTTAAAATCATTGCAAATCAATGTTGAAAAGCATCTATGAAATAACAGAAAATACTTTCTTAATATATTTGCAACCATATGAACAAAAGCATATGGCAAGATTTATACATTTTTATAAACTTATGAAATAAAATTGGTTATATTTTTCAATTTATCGATCCCAACACCCTTTGCCTTTGAGTTTGATACTGAATTAAACAACCAAATTATTTTGTTGGATGGTTTGGTTGAACTAACTAAAAAGTTAGGTAGGCAGAAAAAAGATTTCTTGTAGATTGAACAAACTCATTTGATTAAATTAACCGAATATTTGTCAGCTCAACACAATGATTTTTTAGACTTTCCCAAAAATTGTAGATTTTACAACATAGTTTTGCTGAACGAACTAAATATTTTTAATTACAACATATTTATTTTTCATCGAGCGAACTGAACTTTGGCAAACTACTCAATATACTAATTTTGCTGGAGCAACACCAGTTTTTCAAGCAGCTGTTATTTTTTTGAAGGAAAAATGTACTTTATAAATGAAATAAACAATATTTTCTGTATGAGAAAGAACCTAGAAGGACACCATGAATTTTTTCAGTCGCAGTCTCAGTCACTCTAGCGTTTTTTCGAAAAAAAACAACTCTTTTTTCTACTTTATTTTCTTTGGCAGAACTGCAAATAATATTAACGATCAAAATGCAGAGAGGTGATTTTCGCTCGAATCCATCATATTCAAAAAGTGGTTAGCTGCTCGTCATCAGTCAAAAAAAGCGCATGCGCGGCTCCGTGTTTGATACGTTCAGCAAAATTCTTTGGCGCACTGAACAGAAAGTGCTTAAGAAACTTTTTTCTTGAGGCCAATAAATTGTTTTGTATCTCCAACTACTTTTTTGGTAGGCACAAGAAAATTTTGAAAAGAACAACCAAATTTGTAAAACAAAATTATTTTGTTTCTGGGACATTATTTTTGTCTTAATGTAGGAAAATTATTAACAAAACAGAAGTAAATTGAATAATTTTGCACTTTTATTAAATTTAGAAATAAGACACCTGTGAATATACAATTTATCAGTGCCACCCAGTGGCTCATTTCGAAAATTTTGTTTGAATGATAAGAATTATTTTAATATTCGAATTATTTTTAATGCCAAATAATAATAGAGAGAAGCTCTTTGAAGTGTCTCTTCCACTGAGGCTTTTTTAATAATATAAGTACACCAAAATCTCGGTTTAATTTACCTTGTTCTCGGCCTTCCTAGAACTGTGGGCTCACGTAGTTTCTCCGGGGAGCAGGGTGAGAGTGGCGCGACATTATATATACTACAATCGGAAACAAGTCAGGCAGCCTTCACTGTTCACGTTTCGCTCCCCCTGAATGCAGAAAACACTGGACTCAAAGCGAGAGTTTTTGTATGTAAAACCTATTTTTGATTTCTTCATTGGTTTGAGTTCTGCCTAAAAACTTCATCAAATTTTCTAGGTTTACGATCTTTCAAGTTCATTGTCATGCGGTTAAATCCTTTATCAAATATTTTCATGACAATTCCAGTGAACCAAATTCCATGCACGTTATCATTTGCGTCTACTGCAAGAGGAAACTCATGTTTTGGTTTAATGGGGTGAAATTGTCGAATGCTTCCATGTACTGATTCCCATTGAAGTTCAACGTCTTTAGGAAAAGATCCCATCTTTTTGATGAACTCAGAATGCGTTTTCCCGCTAGAAGAAACAGATCTAATAGAAAAAGCAGCTCTGGTAGAGGGAAATGATATGGAAGAAGAAGAGCGACTGCCAGAAGGAGGGCTGAGAGATGTATGAGAACTCCAAGAAGAATAAAGGTTGCTAGGAGCAGCCTTGCCACGAAGTCTGTCCGAATAATTTCTAACATAAGGAGGTCTTCCTCTAGATACTTCACTAGGAGCATTGTCTCTGTAGGACTGCGAACTTAATTCTGTAAAAGAAAAGAAAATTCAAATGTTTTAAAATTAGATTCATTATACACATAATGGGCATGTTGCATGAAATAAGATAAAAAGATATTTTGATTCTTTAGTAGCTTATTATCATATTCCAAGAAGAAAGAACTTTTTATGGAATAAAAGACATTTATTTTTAAAACAAAGTTTGAATATGGCTGCCGCTCGCGTCATTTTTCGCCAATCGCATATCTGTGTGGCGTCATCCTTCGCGGGAAAATTCGAATGACCTAAATTATGCAACTAAAAAAAGAGTAAAAATGATATCTAAGGATGCACTTAAATATATAAATTTCTCTCAACGGATTTATTGTATTATTATAAAATAATAATTAATAATAATTACAACGAAAAGAATAAAATAAAAATTTTATTCGGATCTTTATCCACCCAAAAACGACATCCAGCCACAAAACACTTCTTAGCTAATAATCTACCTTCTCTAGAGAATTCGCTGAATTCCGACGCCAATTTTTTGTAATATATTTGATTTCGCTTTATTCTGATATTATTTTCAATTTCTTTTTTTTAGTCGTTGTTAGGTTATCTTAGATAATCAACGCGGTCAGCTGTCAAATAGAAAACCGCGAAGGCCACGAAACCTGATTGGTCCAAATTTGTAAAAGTAACATGGCGAACAAGATTTTCTCACTGATCCTCTGTTGTGTGTCATCGTGACGTCTCATCTATTTGAATGTGAACATGAAGCAGTAAACTAGAAATTATCTTTCTTTAAGTAATAGAAACCTAAAAAATGTTTTCTTTTCTTTACAAAATAAAACGCTTAAAATTCTTTAAATTGTATGTCGATATATGTTAAATTTTCAATACAATTTCAACAAATTTTCAAAAAAATATTTAAATTTTCAACAAGAGAATTAAATACTGTAGCAGAAGAATTATATTTTTAACGAAACAGTTCAGTCTTAAACTATATTGTCTTATTTTCCATACATGGTTGATCTTTACAGAAAATAAAACTGAAGCAAGGCAGTTACATTTGTCAAACAATTAAAAATGATTTAAAAATAATATAATTTCAACATACGAATGTGTCTGAATTTTAATATACGTTGTAATTAACTTTGAAATAATTAACAACGTAAAATATATGCAATACTCATGCACTGAAAAAAGAAAAATTCTGTAAAAAATCCATCTTCTGCAGGAATCGAACATGGTTCCGTTGAGTGTAAAGTCCACAGCTGCATTAAACCCGAGACCATAAATGCGAAAGAAATAATTCTTCAAATAATAAAATGTTAAAGTGGAACTTCTTTATTAAAACTTCATTTTTTTGTTGGTTGATGATTTATCATTTTTGCTGAATTTTGTTATGTTTTCAAACCAAACTATTAATGTTTTTTTTTTACTATAGTTCACCTTTTTGTTTGAAAATTCACGTAATTTTATAGAATTAATTTTTTTATTCAAGGTCACTTTTTTAGCTTTTAATTAGTTCTTTTCATTGAAAATTATTTTTATTCATTAAAAATTGTTATATTTTATCTTTGTTTGAGCATTAATTTTTTTGGTGACTACTTTATCTTTTTTGTTGAAAATTCTTTATTATTCTTTTTTGGTAGGAAATAATTTTTTTTTATTGGAAATTCATTCCTTTCATAAGTTGGTACTTTTTCATAGAAAATTAATTTTTTAACTAAAAATTTAACGGCTCCATTTTTCGTCAACATTTTTTTAGATATTTAATATTGATGATTAAGAATTCATCTTCTCAATTAACAATTGGTCTATTTCGTTAACAATTTATTTAATTTCCTGAAAAACTTATTTCTCTAACTGAAAATTAAACTTCTTTACTTTTTGTTGAAAGATGATCTTCTTTAGTTAGAAATTTATATATTTTGTTGAACACTAGTTTTTTTTGTATGAAGTAAACCTGTTTGGTTAAAAATTCAACTATTAGATTGAAAATTTAATTAAAAATTAAAATATTTGATGAACGATCCATGTATTTGTTAAAAAATTTTATTTTAGGTGTAAAATTGACCTTGTTGGTTCAAATTTCCTTTCTTTGGTTTTAAAATTATTTGTGTTTATTCAAAATTAATTTTTTATCTAAAAATTGAACTGTTCCATGTTGCATCAAAAATTTCTTTTTATAGACATTTAATTTTTTTAGATGAAAATTCATATGTTTAGTTGAAAACTCCTTTTTTTTAGTCAGCAATTCAATCATTTTGGGAAAAAGTAAATATTTTTTGCTTATTAATTCAACTTTTTTGTTTTAAATTCGTCTTTATGAGTTAAAACCTAAACCTTTTCGACGAGTTTTCAACTTTATGGATTAAAAAATCTTTATTGGTAGAAAATGCAATTGTTTTGTGGAAATTTCGTATTTTTTGGTTTAATTTAGGATTTTTTTATTAAAAATTTTAATAGTTTTTTGGTGAAAATATCAACTATTAAAATTTATGTTGAGAATTAATTGTTCATCAAAGATTCATCAATTTGGTTGAAAAGTTAACTATTTATTAATTAAATTTTAGATTACCGAATAGAAATTAAGAAAAAGAGAAAAGAACGATTTTCATATTTTCCTGACATCTGTTAAAAAAAAAAATACAGAAAAAATAAAACACGAATATTATCTATATAAAGGTTAGATATCTTGAAAGAAAAACGAAATCGTTCAATTGAAAGAAAAGCTCTATCCGTGAATCATTGCTAAAAAATTACGTACCAAGAATTTTAATTTACAATTAATAACAAAAATGTACAAAAAAATTAAATTTTCTTGTTTATTAGTGAAAAATTAATTGCTTGGTAAAAAATTACTAATTTAGAACTGTATATTATAAAAAAACAGTTGAAACATTTATAAACGTGTCAAACGTAAAAAATATAAAAGTTTAATAAGACGAAGAGATAAGTCTATTGAAATAATAAGAAAGCCACATTGAGAAATTTTTAAGATGACATAATCTATTAGACAATTAAAAAGTCATATTGTGAAAATGTTAATGCGCAGTTGCCTGTCTCCAATTTAAAAATATTACCTGCTGATTGTTTAAATAAAGCTAAGAAAAAAAGAATTTTCTACAATATTAAAAAGACAGGCGATCAACTGGCTTTAAATTAATGAGGTACAATCAGGATCTTCATTCGCTACATTTTTCTAATTTTTCTTTAAAAAACTGGAGTTTTTTTAGCAAACTTTCCAAAAATTATTTTTCTCGTATGAGGATGAGCTTGAGTGTCTGAAGAAGTTTATTTTATAGACTTATTTTTACGTCAAAGATAGCTATTAAAAAAATAAATTTTTATTTCTTGTGAATATTTTAATTTTTGGTATCAAATAGAATATTCCCTTTAACTAACAGAGAATATTTATCTAAAGGTAAATTTTTTATTTATCTAAAGAAATATCTTCAGATCACGAGGATATATGTGTTTGGTTTAAAAAAATCACTACTCTGAAAGAATATTTTTGCGATGCTAAGGAATAGGATTCCAGTTCATTTACGTATATTGCATATATTTTGTATATTAAGTCAGCCACTGTTTCCACGGAAACTAATAAATTTAGCAAAACAAAAATTTTTGACAACACTTTTAAAGAACTGACCATAAAGATGAATTTTAAACAAAAGACACGAATTCTTTAACATAGATTTAAATTTTCAACTTTTTAAGAGAAAATGTTAAACGAAAAATGCAATAGTTGAATTTTCAGATAATAAAATTGATTTTGAGTTAAAAACAACAAATTTTCAAACAAAAGTTAAATTATCAACCAAAGAGGCGAATCTTGCAAATGAAATTAATTTTGAACAAAGTAGTTCAACTTTTCACCAAGTAGTCCGGTTTTGAATCAAAGAAGATAAATTTTCTATTGAACTGTTAATTTTCTAAACAAAAAGATGAATTTTCACATTACTAGAATAATTCCTACCCAAAAATTGGAATTTTTAACAAATCACGTGCATTTTCTGCAAAACAGTTGAATTTTAAAAACCGAATATTTGGGCTTACAGTAATAAAAATTTAATTTAAAACCAAGCAGTTAAAGTTTTAAATAGAATTATATATATCTAACTAAAAAAAGAGTAGTTCAACTATCGACCAATTAGTTGAAATCTTTTCAATAAAAAAGACGAATTCTCGGAGAGAAACTTAATAGTTAATATTTCAACCAAGACTGTTTTTGAAATCAATAAAAAACAGTTAAAACAAGTTCTAGTTAAAACAAAAACGGATGAATCTTCAATCAAGGCGGAGAATTTTTGTACCAAAAAATACAAATTCTTCACGAAATACATACATTTTAAACGAAATAGTTAATACTTCAACAACAATAACAAAATTATTTTTAACAAAATATTTAAAGTTTGAAACCAAGATGTGAATTTTTAACTAAAATGGTAAATCTTTAACAAAATATGGATTTTTACCGTATTAGCTCTATTCTCTAGGAAATATTTAAGTTTTAAACCAAAAAAGCTGAATGTTTAACTAATCTTATAAATATCCAAAAAAACATCGAATTAATTGTTAACAAACAAAATGCAACTAAGTGGTTGAATTTTCAACTATAACGATAATTATTTGAACACAAAGATTAATTTCCAACAAAAAAGAAGGATTTTTTTACAAGATGCGTGCATTTTTAACCAAACAGTTGAATGTTCAAGTAGTACAGATAATTTCTTGAATTTAAATTTAAAAAAAAATAGAATATTCACACTTTGAGTTTGAAAAATTAATTTTCAAAAAATGGATTTTTGACGAAAATAGTTAAGACCAACAAGAACGAATTTTCAAATAAAACACTAAAATTTTCAAATAAAAATGGTATAATTAAATTTCTAGTTGAAAAAATTAATTTTGAAAGAAAAGGAACGATTTCTTAACAAAACAGTATATGTTTCAAGAATAATTTTCTACCGGAAAATACAAATTTTTGATTAAAATCTGTATCAGAAATGTGTAATATAATTTTCAATTCAAATGAATGGCCTTTCATAAAAAAATATTTGGATTTTCTTATCGTCTTCAATTAATTAAATTAGCATTCAGGTGAAAAAAAAACTAGATAGGGGGAAAGGGAAGAGCAGGAAGGTTTTTAAAAACGGCGGTAAAAATCAATTATTTAAATAAGGAAAATAGGGTAATAAAGATTTAATAAAGACTAAAATTAGAAAACTTTTTCAAAATGTTATCACCAGAAATATCAAGACAAAAACTAGAGCACTTTTCGCAGATATCTTATGTGTTTTCTTTAAACTGCAAATAAGTTCACCAAAAACAACCACAAGTAGCAAAAACTTTCCCGCCTTTTAAAAAAAGAAAAAAACCATAACACAGTATAACACAGTTTGCAGCAATTTGAAACCATCTTGGGACATCTAAAATATATTTTTTTAAATAACCCCTATATGTGAAAACTATCGATCCTCTATTAAAATCTTTTGAATTAAGAAAAAACAACGCCACAGTTTTTCACGGTTTCAAATCTTTCTAAAACACCTAAAACCGATGCCAATCTTTATTATTATTCATATTATCATTTATTTATTTTTCTTATTTTCTTGGATCTATGTTAGAAGCTCAAATTTCGAGCTTTCCGAAAATTATTATTTTTTTAACTAACCCAAATACTAAAAAACTACCCCTGAATAAAAACTTACAGAATCAGGGCAAGGACTAGTATATCAGAGGCTTTGTTTATTTTTATAATGACCAAAAATAAAAAAATTAATTTTCTGAAAATAATGAATAACACTAACAACTTTTTAGAATTCAAAAATTATATATTAAGCTAAAAAAATGTAGGCTACTTTCAAAATACAAATTTAAGATGCAACGCACCAAAATAATTCCAAGATATTGAAAGATTGCAATATTCTTTGAATCATAATAACTTCATAAAAAAACCTGATTTTATTAAAAAATATACTACTATAATTAGAAATTATCCAAAGATTCTAAATCTTCTTAAAATTCTAATAATTATTGTTTTAGAATCCAACCTTTAATGTCAAACGCTCAAGTTACCTAAAATTTAAAAAAAAATATAACGTTCTTAAATGTAATGATTTTTTGTTTCTGATTAAAAATACCTATGAAAATTCAATATAATAATTTTAGAAACGTAATAATAAATCCAGCATTAGAGCAAGTGGAATGGATAACTTCGAAAGATAATATAATTACCATATGAAATTCCTTACCATTTCAAAATCACTCGGATAGAGTTTAGATGATAATTTAAATAAATTAAATTAAAGCAGACAAAAATTTTTAGTAAGGGATAGCTTAAAAATATGTTTATAGATATTTTATAATTATTATATTCACCAATGGAATTAAACACGACCACCATGGTGACAATGAGAGTATAAATGACCTTCATTATTTGCAAGTAGTTCGAACACTTATTACTGTATTAAGTAAGGAACATTATACTGCCTCAGTAGAGTTTATATACCATATTCGTTATCTTGTGTATTGTCGAGATATCTTCTCAGATATTTATTTGCCATAACTCATTTTCAAGGAAGAAAAATTGTTGCTAAATTTCTTAAAACAGTTTTCACCATTTATATCAATTGTTTAACCTTTCAAAGAAATCCGATTATACCTGAAAAAACCTATATAAATTATACAATGTACTTTGAAGAAACTGAAGAGACGTATATCATCCTTTCACATATATGATCAAATCTTTTAAAAATTATTCAAGCAATTTTCAATTTTTGAAAAACAGCTTTTATTAGGAAAAGTTAAGAAAAGAAATTTAAAAATATGAATTGATTGTTCATAGGTCGAACAATGGGCTAAGTTTACAATAAAAAATTTTATTATGGTAAATTTTTAAAATGTAGAGTAGAATTGCGCAAAATATAAGAAAATTGTGCTAGCCTTAATTTTATAAATACTTTAATAAAATTAATATTTATTCATACACATGTTTGAGTTTCTAAAGGTAAAATAATATTCCTAAATTGTATAGAGAGTTTACCAGTGATGAGATATGAGATTTTTATAGCACAGATCTCTGCCATTTACATTCTTGATAAGTAGTGTCCTGTTATATCGACATTTTGTTGTTGTTGCGAATTAATAAAACAGCAAAAAAGTGAGTTCTGAAAAATTCACTAAGGCTGGGTATGAACCAACAACCTCGTCAACAAATATAAAGTGCACTACTAATTATGCCATCGCAGTCTGCCATTAAAGGATGTGTTACTAATATTTCCTAACTTTTAACTCTTTTAAAATGAACTAATAAAGTCTCACTTATTTCACCAAGACATAATTTCACAAACATTACCGAATATTTCGAAAATATTTCAAATCTTTCACAAAGATTTTAAATAATTAAAAAAATATCACAAAGACTTCACAAAGATTTTACAGAGATTTCACAAAGATTGTAATGAGTTCCCGAAGATTTCAAAGATTTCAGATAGATTTCAAAGATTTCACAAAGACATTCTATTCTTTTACAAAGATTCCGGATAGATTTCAAAGATTGAACAAAGATTTTAATAATCTCCCGCAGATTTAAAAGACATAACAACAATTCAAAAAGATTTTAAACAGATTGTACAAAGATTTCAATGATTTTCCACATATTTAAAACATTTCACAAAGATTTTTCAGACATCAGATTGATTTCAAAGAATTCACAAAAACTTTTATTATTTTCAAAAGTTTCCGGATAGATTTCAAAGATTTAACAGAGATTTGAATTATTTGAAAAATAATTCAAAGACTTCATAAAGACTTCAATCATTTCTTGAAGAATTCATAGATTTAGAAAAGATTTAAAATATTTCATGAAGACTTCAATCATTTCTTAAGGATTTCAAAAAGATTTTAAATAACTCACAAAGATTTCACAAAGACTTTACAAAGACTTCACAAAGATTTCAGATAGGTTTAAAAGATTTTATAAAGATTTTAAAGAGGTCAGATATATTTCAAAGATTTCAATAAGATATTTTTTTATTACACAAATATTCCAGATAGGTTTCAAAGATTAAGAAAAATGTTCCAATGATTTCATAATGATTTCAAAGATTTCTAAAATTAATCAAAATACTTTAAAAAGATTTTTATGGTTTTCCACTGATTTTCAAAGATTTCAGATAGATTAGAAAAATTTCATAAAGGTTTAACAAAGACTTTAGACAGATTTCAAAGATTTAACAAAGACTTATATTATTTCACAAAGATACCAGATAGATTTCAAATAATTCACAAGGACTTATATTCTTTTACAGAGATTCCAGATAGATTTCATAAATTGAAAAAAGATTTTAATAACGTCCCACAGATTTAAAAGACTTCACAAAAATTTCAAAAGACTTCACAAAGATTTCACAAAGATTTCAATGATTTCCCATAGATTTAAAACATTTCACAAAGGTTTTTCAGATTTTAGATTGAATTCAAAGATTTCACAAAGACACGCTATTCTTGTACAAAGATTCTAGATAGATTTCAAAGATTGAACAAAGATTTTATGGTTTTGAAAAATATTTAAAAGACTTCATGAAGACTTCAATTATTTCTCGATGGATTCATAAATGTGACTGACTATTTCAAAAATATTTCAAATCTTTCGCAACGATTTTTAAATAATTAACAAAGATTTCACAAAGAGTTCATAACAATTTTATAAAGATTTCAGATAGATTTAGAAGATTTCAAAGATTTTAAAAAGACTAATATCATTTTGTAAAGATTCCAGGTAGATTTCTAATATTGAATAAAGATTTCAAGGATTTAGAAAATATTTCATAAAGACTTCAAACATTTCTTAAGGATTTCACAAAGATTTTGAATAACTCCTAAAGATTTCACAAATACTTAACAAAGATTTCAGATAGATTTCAAAGATTTTCAATAGGTTTAAAAGATTTTACAAAGATTAGGAAAAATGTTCCAATGATTTCATAATGATTTCAATGGTTTCTCAAAGATTTTACAAAGATTTCAAAAAATTTCAAAGATTTGATAAGGACTTCTATTATTTTACAGAGATTTCAGATAGATTTAAGAGATTGAAAAAAGGTTTCAAGGATTTCATCAAGATTTCACAGATTTTGAAAATATTTAAAAGACTCTACAAAGACTTAAAGTATTTTGAAAAGATTTTACAGAGATATAAATAATTTAACAAACATGACCAAATATTTCCAAAATATTTCGAATCTTTCCCAAAGATTTTTAAATAATTCACAAAGATTTAAATGATTTCACAAAGATTCCAGAGATTTCAAAAATATTTAGAAGATTTCACAAAGATTTAAAAGATTTCATGTAGTTTTCAAAGATTTCACAAAGACTTCTATTATTTCACAAGGATTTCAGAAAGATTTCAAACATTGTACCTAGACATTTGTTATTTCACATAGATTGCAGATAGATTTGACATATTCAACAAAGATTTCAATGATTTCCTAATTATTTCACAAAAGAATTTTGGAAGATTTCTAAAAGATTTTTAAAACATTCTAGATAACTTCCAAATATTTCACAAAGACTTCTTTTATCTTACAAAGATCCCAGATAGATTTAAAAGATTAAACAGTGATTTAAATGACTTCTTAATGATTTCAAGGATTTCGAAAATATGTAAAAGACTTGACAATAACTTGAATAATTCCTTCGAGAGTAAAACAAATAAGATCTAAACAAATAAGGTATAAACAAATAAGAAAAGAAATTGCAATAATATTGGCCTAATTCTTCTCTTTTATAATTTATTAGCACCTATTAGTCATTAATGGCAGGTGTAACGATCAGGCCTGAGTGTTCGAAGATATTCGAATTGGAGCATTTGGACAATTATGCAAAAATAAATTTTTCTTCTAAAAAGTCAATAATAATAATGTTTTATAATGAAGTTCAAGAAATGTTGTAATAAACAGCAACGCAAAAAACGGGGGTTCTATTAAAATCAATTTTCGGTTCCAGAGGAACTGCAAACAATAGGAACCTCTCCTGCTAAAAAAGAATCAGAACATGATGAACAGTTTCTGAAGAAACCCAAAGTATGGATTTCGACCATTCTAATAGTGAAATTGTGTCAGTTCTGCCTGGCCTCACTACAAAGATTTTACAAGTGAGTGATGGACATTTCAATTCATAATTCGAATTGAATAATATTGCACTGGAAAAAGTTCAATGAAGAAATTACAATTATACAAATGATTCATTCTTAAAAGAATGATAATGCACATGCAATGTAACACTTTTTAAGGTTATGTTTCAAATCCGACGTTTGCAACTGCGCATGTACTAAAAACCGCGGGATCATTTAAAGTTATATCATATGTACTTGCAATATTACATTGATATTGATTTTTTAAAAGAAGTTCGGTATTTCTACTATTCAATTTAATTTGTTTTGAAAAGTATAAAAACATTTTTAACATTTACTGATTTCAAATAAGCCCAACGCTCGTGTTTTTCGTTGGTACATGCGCAGTTCAAACCGCCAGCACCTGTTAGTGGCAGGTGCTGGAAACCTCAAAAAGAGTTCTAAGATCTGAATGGGGGTGATTAGGGTTTAATTTGTAACAAAAAGTG
Organism: Belonocnema kinseyi; assembly: GCF_010883055.1. Lineage (NCBI taxonomy): Eukaryota > Metazoa > Arthropoda > Insecta > Hymenoptera > Cynipidae > Belonocnema > Belonocnema kinseyi. The sequence goes on from NC_046657.1 coordinate 82,018,373, forward strand.
ATTTTTTACTAAAAATATTAACTTTTGACCCAAAGAGAAAAGCTTTAAACAAAATATTTGAATTTTCAACAAGAAAATTACATTTCTAGCAATCAGTATCATTTAAATTAAGTAGCTGAATTGTCAAGCAGAACCGACGAACTTTCAACAGCATTTTTAAACGTTTAACCACATAGGGAACTTTTTAAGGCAAAATGCAATATACAAAACTATACAATCTTATTTGCAACTTGAAGAGATGGATTTTGAACATTATTGAAAACGTTTTCAAAATAATATAATATCAAAATACGAATGAGTCTGAATTTTTTAAAATACCTTATAATTAAAATTAAAATAATTACCCAAGTGTAGTAAATGCGCTACTCATGTACTAAAAAAAGGTTACTTTTACGAAGTAAATTTTACTTAGCTAAAGTAAGTGGACTTTCTGATTACTTGCAAAACTTTAAATTGAAAAAATAGATTAATTCTGAGAAAAAAATTTTAATAGGATTAAGTTAACATTGTTTAATTTAAAAATACGAACCATTTGTCGAAGGAGATTATTTCCTTGAATTAAACAATAATAATTGAAGACAAAAGTATACACTTTAAGCCAACTAAATGAATCATTTATTGTTTCAAATAAATATACGCTAAATAGTAATTGAAATTTCTTTGAATTGACAAAATTCGAATTGATGGAAAGAAATTTATTTTAAAATCAAGCCAATGTTTCAGGGGCTCAACAAACTATTTCCTTAGATCAGATTCTTGAATATCTGAAGCAAAACATATCCCACTGATTCAAATAAATAATAATACAACTAGATTCTTCAGCCTAAATTTTAATTAACAATGTTATTATTATATTCAATTTGAGTAATTTACATCATTCAAAATATCAATTCAAAATCTTTAGCTATATTTAAAGCTAATCCTTCCTGAGGTAACTTATGTTACAGAGTTCCAAATAATTCCCTTGATTGCGAATATCTTGATCACTTTTTCAAAAACCTGATCAGTTTTTCATTAAACCATTTATTGCAGAAAGAATGATATTTTATCATTCAATCATGTTTAGTCTCTAAATCAAAATAGGTAAAATTTATATAATTACTAGTGAAAGTCTTCACATTTAATTAGAAAAAAGTGAGCCACTAAAGATTAGTCTTCTTGACAGTAAAATTGTCATGTTTTGATAATATAAACATAAGACTTGTCTTCAATTTAGAATTATTGCCTTCTAACTGTTCAAAAAAAACTCAAGAAATATATATTTTACAATCTTACAATCCTTTCGTTTAAAATGTCAAGAGAAAGAAAGTGTTCCAACTTTATAAAAGTAAATAAAATAAGACCAACGTCATATTGCCAAAAACCTTCCAAAATGTTGTGCATTAGGTCAACTGTGCACAGTTCAAGGGTCGATACGGATTTTAAGCCGGTTAATGCTGAAATTTCAGCAACTCCTGTTTTAAAATGTGTACATTGAGCTAAATGTTGAACGTGCAATTCTTCGCTTCGCATAACGCATTTAGAAATGCTAAATGTGTCGGCAGTGTCCTTGAAATGGACCAAACAAAATCGGCAGGGATAGTTGGATGGAAAATATTGTTGGAACCCTAGAATAGTGTTTGCTGCAAGGTTGTCACCAATCACACCAGCAATTAAAAAATGAATTGTAACTGAAACATGAGGCGTCGTGATATTGACTCCTTTATCTTGTAAAAAATTTAGCTCTCCCACAGCCTTTGCAAAAAACTTATACATTGGAACTTTTTTTGCATCAGCAGTTTTGTACAGAGTTATTGGAAAAATGTGCTTTGTTTTCGCTTGTAGTTGTGGAGGCAGGAATGGAATCACGACATATACAGCACCAATTTTGGAGACTCCTCGATGAGTGAAAATCGGGTTATTAATCTTAAAATCGTCGTTGTAAAGAAACAACGGCAGCACTACTTTATTCTCGAACAAGACTTTTTTTCTTCCAAAATGATCCTTGGACCACATTTCAAAGCAGGAGTTCATCATTTTCGAGTTTTTTAACGTAACTCATAATGCTATCGTAAAAACCTGGGAATTCGAAAAATTCTTTGAAAATTCTTCTCAAAGGAAAGAACTGATAAGAGCATTTTACATTTACATGGGAAACTTCTATTTGTTGAGGAGCAATATAGGTTTCGTTTTCAGAAAAGTACTGTAAACACTGCTTCTCCGTTTGAAATTTGTCAAACGGGTGTTGTAACTTCGATATCATGGCTTCATAAGTAGAAATGCTTGCCAGGGCCTCTGCAAGCCGTTCCAGTCGATGAACTAAGTAGTTGAAGAAATTAGTCACTACTGGATCATTTAGATAAGTTGAAATTGTATCTTTCACATCTAGAGCTCGAGAGCGAAGCACGTCAGATAGAGAAAACAGCTGACCAACAATTTGAGATGATGTTCTGTCTAAGCAATCAGAAAATGTAAGGAAACATCAATTTTAATAAATCAAACAACACAAGAAAATATCGCTATTGTTACTAGAAAGTTCTCTTCGCTTCTTTCTCTAAAAAAGTCAGAACCTTGGTACAGTTACATACGATTTCGAGCGAGTATTTGGAAATCCGAAAAGGGTCGTTTAGAAAACCAACTACAAGTATTGACCAACTGCACAGTAAATCTCTTCCGGCGAGGTTAACTTGCCGAAAAACACCAGTAATGGATAACGCAGTGATCTTGAATCGGCCTCACTCAAGTTCCAAACTGTTAGGGCGAACTTCCAAGCCATGTCATAAATGTTATTTCAGCTAATTCTTACATTGACTTACAATAAAAAAGTATCACGAACAACCTTCTTTTCTTGTTTTCTCGAATCTGAATCTGTTCTCTGTCGTTTAAGTGGGCTACGCTTGGATTGGCCGGCTTTAATGCTCCACGGCAGAAGAGCTAATAGCGCAGCGTGTTTTTTAACTAGAAAAAATGGCGATCATATAATATGTTGGTCAATTAAACGATTAAAATTATACAGGAAAACCCATTTTAATTCATAGATCCAAATGAATGCTAAATTACCCTATCTACAAAATATATGTTTTATATGTGTTTTATATGTATTCATTGAATAATTGGGTATAAACGTTGATCGAATTATGAGAATTATTAAGGCACAAATTTTAGGAAAATTAAAATTACAAATAAATAATTCAAGGAAAGGTTGAAAAAGAATTTTATAGCTTAAAAATGCAGCCATGAAAAACTACTTGGTTTTACCAACTGATTATTCCAACTGGTTTACCATGTCATTTACACAGTTGAATTTTCAAACTGGTTTTCCTAAAAGAATTTGTTTTATTCAGCTACAAAACTCCAAATGGTTTTCCAACTGTTTTTTATTATGGTTTCCGACAAATGGTTCTTTTTTTAAAATCAAAAAGACTAGTTGAGTTTTCCAACTGGTTTTCTTCCAACTGATATTATCATCTGTTTCGAAAAGAGAATTTCAGGTTATTTAAAGATACTCTAATTTGCATAATTAAACAGTAGGACACCTTAGAAAAACTTAAAAATTTTTGTTACAAAACCAGATAGAAAAGCCAGTTGGAATACCCAGATGGAAAACAGCTGGTCTTTTTGAGTTTGGAAAAAGGACCATTTGAGAATACCTTTTGGGAAATAAACAGTTGGAAAAATCAGCTTGCCCTTTGTAGCAAGATAAAGAAAATACATCAGGGAAATCCAGTTAAAAACCAACTAATGAATAGCAATTCATTTTCTATAAATTCAATATTAATCTAATTTTTTCAATTTCTTCGACCTGAATCGATACAATCATTTAAAGGGTCGTATTTTTCTGAATATCTTTTGGTAAAACCATTTTTTATTTATATGGTATTAATGTTTACGAATTCACTAAATCCCTTAGATTTTAGATTTGCGTCAGTACCAAAGATTAAACTTCTTACCGAGAAATCACGGGATAAATTCGAATATTTCTTGGTATAATTTAATAATTAGAGAGATAAACATTCGGAGTAATAACTGTTATACATTTACAATACAATATCTCCTTATAATACAGTTTATCTCTGAAATTATTAAATTATACAAAAAATATGCAAATTTATTTCTAGATTGGCCGATAGGAGTGTTAATCTTCAGTATCAACGCAAAACTAAAATCTAGAAGATTTATTGAATTCGCAAACTTAAATATTGTAACAAATAAAAATGGGTTTTACAACAGGTATTGACTGAAAGTATGACCCTTTAAATAATTCTATTGATTTAGATCGAAAAAATTTTAAAAAAAATCGTTAAAAAATTATGCGAAGGTCAAGATAAGTAGGGCTTGAACTTAAAAAATTTGTTTTTCCATGGGCGAAAGTAGCATTTTTCATAATCCTGTAGATTCATCAAATATATTATCAACGCATAAATATAGTCACTCTCCACATTAGGATTAACTTAATTAATCCCAATCGCTTACTTATTGTTGTTTTAATAAGAAAAAAATACGTGAAAAGATTTCCGAGGTTAAATTTATTGAAAAAATGATGTAAGACATCTGATGTAAGACATTTAATTTGAGAGATTTAATTTTAGACAATTGTATTAAAAATACATATCTTATTACTGTCATTAACACTAAATCACTGACTGTTATTGATTATATGATTAAACCTGACGCACGAATAAACAAACACGACGTGCATATTTAGTTTCATTCATCTCGAACATTTGTTGCTACATATAGCGCAGTTCGTACAGTAGGGCGAAGGAGTCGGGCGACAAGCGTGGGTGTCACTAAACGTTAGAGATATTTGACAAGACTGACCAAGCTGGCGCTAATTTTGCCATTAACAGGAGCGGCTCGTGTGAATTACTAAGCGGTTAGTGCGTTGACAACTATCACTCATGCCGTTCAAAAAAAATTATTTTAACACTAATCGCTCGTGCCAGAGTTTCTCCGTGTAGTCTGCTTCAATTTTGAAATTATTATCCCCATCTGTTTCCATTTTGAAATTATTACCCCCATCTGTTTGCTTTCAAAAGTTAAAAAAATTAAGAATGTTTTCAAATTAAAATGGATCAATGGTCTATAAATAAATTATGCACCGTCAGGCTCACCACGCGCAACTTTTTAACAGAATTCTGTTTTCGATTTTCAAATTTCTTTACTATTGTACATTCTTTTAGTTTTCTATGGAGAATATAAATCATTTAAGGGCGCGTAGATTATTCATAAATATATTGCTTGAAAGGCTGTAAATAAATAATGAGTCTTTGTAATTACAATAAACCATGGCGAGAGTCAAAAGTTTTATCTTGCCTTAAAGATTTACAAAAATTTCAAACAAATTTAGTATGCTTATTACTTTCCATATGGATTGCGAGAAATTGTAGTTGGTCTTTGCGGTGTTGAATGGGGGAGGGGAAGGGGGTTCACGGGCTTTTTGGGACTATAGATCTGGAATAGGGAAACTACAGAGGCTGCTACGCGCGGTGTATTTACTATAGGGATTTGATGGACTATAGTCAGTGGGATCTAAGCTGCTGCAGAATTTTAACTGAATTAGGAATAATAATAATAATTTATCCTTTAATTTAAGATATCGAGTGCACCACTTCTCATGCACTTAAGTTATGATGTAAGTGCTATGTCATAGGCGGAATGGCACCAGTCTTAACAAATCAGGCAGGAGTCATAAAGGAGGTTTGAGGTGAAACTGTGATAGGAAGATAGGTAATAAAACAAACTAAAAACAGGGGCCCGTTCTGGGACCCTCCTTTATCTCGTCACCGAAAGTGCAAGCTCCTTAGGGGGCAATCCACTGAAAGCGGTGCGTAATGATGAAGATGGCGATAATCCTGTCAGAACAGTAGAATATCAGTTAAAGGAACTGTCCATAAGGAGAAGGAACCCTAGCAGTGCGCAAAGGAAGTGTGGCCGAAAAGTGTGTCTCTCAAACAGCAGCCAAGACACCCCACATGAGGCAGTGGCTGCAGGATCTACCCTTGGAACATCTCCTAGGGCTCTGGTGATAGTTATCGCCGTATGGGGTTATCCTGAAACCTGTTTAGCTCATGTGAATGTGAACATTCGGATGGAGCAAATCTCTAAAAATATGGACACGATGACATGGGAGGTGCGCGTCTCCATATTCAACGACATTTTAACCAGGTCGGGGGCCATTGAAGTCAAGGCCGCAAACATCTGGTTCAGAGACTGGATAGTGGAGAGCACTTTAACGTCTAGGCTCAAAGAGGGAATAACCTGCAGGTCAAGGGGATGGAATGTGTCAAAAGGTAACGAAGAGCGACCGTATTGATTCCCGTTACCACCTAGGATCCCAAGACCGTTCTGGGGCGCCTGATCTTTCAGAACCCGACTCTGAAAAATTATTTGCGGAAGCTGTATTCCAACAGGAAAGGACTCATGTCGAAGGGGAGATGCTGGATTGTAGTGATTAATCTTCCATAATCTTTCATCAGGGCCCTTGCGGCTCACCACTACCCACTCTATTTGGGGGTATTTAGGATGAATTTCCGGTTGACCCAACTGGGGTCTGTAGGGATACTAAAAGCGACCAGAGGTGCCCGATATTACCCTGTCAATGACTAATGCGGGAATCTCCAGGATGCAATTTAATGTGCACCACAGAAAAAGTGCCTCGGCGGTCTATTCAAAAGCATGTCAGTGGCGCAGATAAGGATCGCCCTAATACCCAGTTATACAGGGAAAGGATTAGTAGCTTGTCAGGCTGTGGCAACATACAGTAAGAGCCGCTCGAAAAAACGTAAAGAAAGTCTAGAGGTGGTTATTGCCTCGACCCATTTCCCAGGTGATGCTAATGGACCTTCACTGCCCAGAGATATGGAAATTCTAATTCGGTACTGGCTAAAGAAAATAATTCCCCTTCTGTTAAGTTGTGATGCAAACTATAGCCATACGGTGTAGGGGAGCATAAATATCAATAACAAAGGAAGAGATCTTATTGAGTATCTAGCCGGCACTGAGATGGAGATTCTAAATAGAGGCAATACTCCCACATTCCGGATTAAAAATAGGAACGATTTTATCTCTGACTCTATGTGTAGAGCAGAAAGTCTAAAAGTAAACTTTGGGACTCATATAAAGAGAAACACAGAGGAAAGCTCGCCTTGGGCTAATAAGGCGTCACTATAAAGCACTAGGGGCAAATGGCATCTATCCAACGTTTTTACAAAAACGCTTGGATTTTGTCGTCCCTCCATTGGAGAAATTATTTAGGATAAGTATTGCTCTAAAACACTTGCTATCGAAATGGAAGAGCGGCAGAGTGGCCTTTATTCTCAACGCTAGGTAGAAATAGCACTTCATGTTGTAGCCAAATTAGAGCAGCAGTTCGAACAAAAGGGGTATGCCTTGGGCAATTTCTTGGATATAGAGCTCACCTTTAGGAATACTCCTCCAGAAGTCATATGTCCCATTATGCGGTACATGATAGTGGTTGCGCTCCTTCGTAGGCTTAACGAAAAAGGGTACTATACCCAGATTTATGTGGACAGCTTTGTAAGCAGCTACAAGAGAGCAGTAGAAAATTCCTAGTTCGAGTAGCCGAACTAAGTCAGCTATTTTTCACAAAAGTCAAATTCATTATTGTAGTAACTTTTAAAAAGGAGCCTGGCGGTGATCTTAGTTTTAACAATCATGATGACCTTCATGGTTGTTTCAAGGTCATCATTTTTTAAGGAAACGCCCCTTTTTGACATTGCCAGTCGAAAGAACGGAAAATTTCACATTCAAATATGCACATAGGTCATATGTTCCAGATGACCTTAAAGGTCACCCTAAGGTAATTTTAACATAAAAATTGTTTTGATGGGTAATAACTATTGTCGTTTGATAGTTAAGAACTTTGATCGTCACAATTTTTTTTTAAAGCTTCTTTTTCCAAAGGTAAGTAGACCTTGTATAATCTTAAATGACCTTCATTTCCGAATTCATATTTTGACTTAAATACATATTTCATTGTACGATTTCCGTTTATTTCGATTGCTGGTGACAAAATGAAGTTTTTCATTATAAGAAAAATTGACTTTGCTATAACTATGAAGGCCATCAAGGTTATCCATAAGGGTCAAGGCCAAAGCTTAGACTCTTATTAACGCGTGATACTTACATATTTTCGTCCGCTATGTAATATTTTCCAATAAGGCGTTCTTATAGTCATCAACACACTATTTTAGTTAAAATGACCTTCAAGTGACCTTTACATTCATGCGCAACATAGGACCTAAATGCGCACTTTAGTGTAAAATTTTCCGTTCTTTCGATTGCCGGTGTCGAAAAGGGGCGTTTCCATTATAAAAAGAGGTGCCCTTGAAACAACCATGAATGTCATACTCAAAATCAAAACTAAGGTCACGATCAAGTTCCATGTTAAAAGCTACTACGGGAATGACCTTGATCATTGTGAGAAATAACTAACTTAAGAAGATACAGGCCTGTTCCGCTACTTCTGTGACACCCTGAATGTATATATAATTAAAAATTTGTCATAAGGACAAACTCAGAATTTCAACGGGAGCGGATGCTAATCTGGAAAATAGCACCCGCTTCCAGCGAAATCGCGGCCCGAGAACCCTAAGAACACGGAGCGACCCAAGGACGACCGCCCTCTGCATTTTCCCGCAAGTGTTCTAGCATATTCTTGACACACAGGGATACTATTTAGGCCATTAGCAAGTGAAAGCTTGGCACCTCCAAGGGCGCCGATGATAAGGACGATCAATTTAACAGAATATTCCGGGTACAATCGTTGCAACTCCCTTATAAGAGTTCGATACCTCTCTTTCTTTTCATTCTCCTTGGTTATGATGTTTTTGTCAGGTAGTACATAAAACTCGATAACGAACATGGTTCGCTTTTCGAAGTCAAGAAGAACCATGTCAGGCCTCGAGTGAGCAACAGAAACAATTGTCGAGGATATAAAGTTCCAGTATATGCGGCACTTTCCATTCTCGACAATTGACTCAATTTCCCCAGGAGCATTTAGAGGAGAGATATTAAGGTGAATGCCGTAGGAGTGACAGAGATGGTAATAAAACACTCTTAGTGCCGCATTGTGCCCTCGAATGTATGTCGTTCCCGCGTGAGTTGGACAACTAAATAGTATGTTAGCTAAATGCTCGGATTGTGCATGGCACGCTCTGCAGCTATCATCGGGAATGTCTTGACTCAAAATGTGGCGACGATATGTTAAGGTGGAAATGACACCGTCTTGGCATGCAAAAATGAAACCCTCCGTACCAGACTTTAATCCGGGCGATTTAAGGAAAGCAAATGTTAGCTCACAAGACATTGACTGATCCATTTTGCTCACCCCTAATACTGAAGTCAAGTCCGAGTGTTTCAGCAGCCTCCTCCGCTGCTTTGTACAGAAATGCTCGTTTGCCCACTTCTTCGTGATTCCTGACAATTTTAAGAAGAGGGTCTCTTCCATTTGCAACTCTATGTGCTGTACCCAGAATAATCCTGTTGTGAAGACATTCAATGCTCAATATTCCGCGACCACCTTGAGGGCGTGAGATGTACAGTCGCGGAACGGAAGACTTAAGATGCATGCTTTTGTTCATGTGCATGACCTTTCTTGTCCCGATATTAAGAGATCTGAGCTCGTTCTTCGTCCATGGAACTACTCCAAATGAAGAGAGTAGTACCGGGACGGCAAGCATGTTCGTTGCAGATACTTTGTTCCTCGCCGACAGTTCGGAAGACCATATCTGTCGGATGGGACGTTTGTATCTGCTTCGGAGAGTATCCTTTATAGATGTCACATCCTGAATGCGACTCTGTGGCACGCCCAGGTTTGTATAAGTCTCTCCAGCGCAAAGGTGTCGTATGGCGCTTCTATCAACGAGCTCAGGATCTTCAGGGATGCCATTAAGTTTTCCTCGCTTCAAATAAACCTTGGTGCATTTGTCTAACCCAAATTCCATTCCAATTTCCTTAGTATATCGTTCGACAATCCCCAGAGCTAGATGCAGTTGCTCTCTGTTTTTAGCATAGATCTTAAGATCGTCCATGTAAAATACATGAGTGACCTTGTACTTTCGATCTGCAGGTTTGCCGCACAAGTACCTGTCGGAACGGCGCAGTGCTAGAGATAGTGGCAATAATGTAAGGCAAAAGAGGAGTGGGCTCATGGTGTCGCCCTAAAAGACACCTCTCTGAAACGTGACTTTGTTAGTTGTCACACGATTTTTTCCAGATGAGATAATAAATCTGATTTTCCAAAGCGGCATCAATCTCTCTATGCACCCAACTATTTGCGGATGAACCTTTAAGATTTCCAAAAGACAGATAATAAGTCTATGGGATGTCGAATCGAAAGCTTTCCGATAATCAATCCAGGCCATCGATAGGTCACGCTGGTAGAATGCTGCATCTTTGCAGGCACATCTATCGATGAGCAGGTTCACCCTACATCCGGCTACGCCTTACTTTGAGCTTCGTTGCTCATACATTTTTTGCCTCACAGGTTCAATTGCCCGAACAATTCTATCATTTAAGATAGATGTGAATATCTTATAAAGCGTATTCAGACAAGTTATTGGCCTGTAGTTCTTCGGGTCAGCTAAGTTGCCTATTTTCGGCAGGAGTATTGTGCGCCCTTCCAC
>NC_046657.1:82029100-82030752 GCF_010883055.1 Belonocnema kinseyi
GGAGTGTAATGGTGTATCCATGTTTCATCCACAGTCACAAATCGACGAAAAAATTTCTCACGATTTCGACTTATGCGCGCCAAAAGAGCCTCAGAGGCGACCGCTCTATTGCGTTTATTCTCAGCTGAGAGGAAACGCGGCACCCATCTTGCCGATAGCTTTTTCATGCCTAATTTTTCATGCAGAATTGAAACAACTGCACCTATAGATATCCTTGTGGCCTCAGCTAACTCACGCACTTTTAATCTTCTATCCTTCAACACCATATCGTGGATTTTATTGATGATTTCGGGAGTACTTGCTTCTACGGGCCTTCCTGAACGTGGTTCGTCACTTATTGATGTACGACCACGCTTAAATTCATTTACCCAGTTATAAACCGTTGCTAAGGCAGGGGCAGATGTGCCATGAACTGAGTCCGATTCGTTTTTTATCTCATATGGAGTTAAACCCTTTAAATGAAAATGTTTGATTACCACACTGAAGTCGTTTTTTTTCCGTTTTTCTTAACGAACAATTTTTTTTTCAATTGGTTATAAAAACACGTAAACTCAGAAGATGTGGACTGTAACTGCACCATATATCTAGTCGGGAGTGGAGCTGACTGAAAACAGATGATTTGGAGCGATTCGCGCGCCATCTGTTGGTCATTCTAAGGACTTATTGAACTACCCTCGTATATTGTTTTTGGATTTCATAATTTTCAATCCATTTTTGTTTGTAACAACGGGTACAAAATTAAAAAAAAAAAACATGAACGACAGAAAGTATGACACTGTCAATTATTTCTTATTATTATGTTAAAAATGTGAAAGTCCAGATGTAAAAGTAAATGTGAAAGTCCAGATTAATTATTTGCCTGTAGGGTCTTCATGCGCTAAATTTTTCTTATCTTTTAATAGGGAATTTCAATTATTTTCAACACTTTTTGAAAATTGTTTTCGTGGTATAAGGATCACCTTAAGTATTTAAAAAGGGGTTTTTCTGCGTTTTCCTTAATTAAAAAAACTTTATTGCCTCTCTGCATAAAAATGGTTAAACTCTAACCAATTACTAGCGAAGTCTTCCAGATTAAATTAGCGAAAGCTGCCAATAGATGAAGAGCGATGCTTTATGACCCGAAGAAACATCAACACTAAGGTTTCTCTCAAACCTAAAGATCTGGCTGAAATAGATGACGAGCTTCGTGGACATTTTCCGGTGAATCCGACCTTTGGGCTATCAATTATTGTGTGTATAATGCAACGAGAGGTTTGGCCGATGCGAACCGGAAAACAAAACCAACGGCTGATCATAAGACCAAAAGTACGCGTTAGTACGCGTCCCGCATTCAATGTGTGATTGACTATATCACATCTGGCAGGTATTTTACCGCCAAGGTTCGAAAGTTCGCGCGCGAACTCCGGACCCGTTATCACACACTTAACAAGTCAAAGCTGCTGACCATCATGCAGCATATTGCTGAGAGAATACGGATACCATCTGACGCTAAGAGAAGTCTAGAGTGGAGGGAGAGCCGGGTCAGAGAGAATCAGCAGTTTCTCTCTAATCCATCTCGACTCTTCCAAGACCCTCCAGTTACTGTCGAACACCCACCCAAACCAGAGGAGATCGAAGTATTTTGGAGAGAAGTCTACGAAGTTCAGCATAGA
>NC_046657.1:82030852-82083469 GCF_010883055.1 Belonocnema kinseyi
CACATTTGGCGAGAAAAAAATTCTCTTTCATCACGACAACGCCCGAGTTCACACATGCTTCGTTTCAATGGTTAAAATTGAAGAACTAAAATTCGAATTGGTTGAACACCCACCGTATTCACCAGATTTAGCCCCCAGTGACTTTTTCTTATTGAATATCCTACACTATTACATTAAATTAATTGAATAACTAAATGAGCTGTTTTAATACAAAAACTAAAATATCGATATATTATCGATATATCGGTAATCTTGACTGATAGATCAGTCGTATCGATATTTTTATGTCCGATATATCAATATCGTAAATATCGATATTTTCCTTTCGATAATGCATCACTATTAATATTGTTTATTTATCCTAACTTTGTCGAAACAATCAAATGGCAATGTTTTTGAAAGGGATACAGGCTACGTCACGTATAGAATTTTAAAATATGACCTTCTTATTGTTTTAATAGGCTTGAGAATGATATACCATTGGGTTTGTCAAAAATGTCATTGTTTTATGACCCGCTTCATCCGAAAAACAGGTTCTTACATATGTGTCTGTATATGAGTCTGTCTGTAAGAATGTATGTCTGTCTCTGGCTGTGTGCACAAAAACTTTTGAGAAATGTGTATCAAGAGAGCAGTTGTCCTGCTCTCCTGAATTAGAAAATATCTCAACTAACCAAATTTTGTTGAACTTGGGATTCAGGCGTCCCGGATTTAGACATTTTCAGAATTAACACTGCGTCGCGATTATTGATGAGAAGAGCTGAAGGACGTGGGGGGGGGGCTCACGCAAGCATGACAAAATAAGATTTAACAGTTTCACCTAAGCCGATGGGACTGATTGGATAGTATATTCCGTGTGATTGGATTAGCTTGCATTCAGCTTGACAACAACGCCATCTAACAGGCGAATATATATCGCGAAGTAGTATTGCATAGTTACTGAAGCAATTTTAATAAAAAGGAGTAGTGAAATCTAGTTGTTTTATGAGCAGTTAATCTAATATTTATTAAGGGAAGAGATTTTCTGTTAAATAACTTCTTTTTATATGGTGAAATCATTCATGTATTTTTTAAAATTGCTGACTTCACAGGGTGTATTCGAGTAAGCGTCTGTTTGACGCCATTAGGTCAGTATCAAGGACAGTTTAGGATCAAAACTACAAAATTAATCGCTCACTAACTAAATCAGTGTACCTTCAGGTTTAAGTGGTCTCTAAATTCGAATCCGGTGTGCGTTTGACGCCATTAAGTTAGTATCAAGGTGAGTTCAAGGTCAAACCTACAAAATTAATCGCTCACTAACTAAATTAGGGTACCTTCAGGTTTAAGTGGTCGCTAAATTAGAATTCGGTGTCCGTTCGGCGCCACCATGTCAGTATCATGGTCAATTCAAGGTCAAACCTAACAAATTCATCGTTCGCCAACTAAATCAGGGTACCTTCAGGTTCAAGTGGTCGCTGAATTCGAACCTGGTGTCCGTTTAATACCGGAAAATCAGTATCAAGGTCAGTTCAAGGGCAAACCTACCAAATTCATCGCTAACCAACTAAATGAGGGCACTTTCAGACTTAAGTGGTCGCTAAATTCGAATCCGGTGTCCTTTTGATGTCATCAGGTCAGTATCAAGGTCATTTCAAGGTCTAACCCACAATATTCATCGCAAACCAACTTAATCATGGTACTTTTAGGCTTAAGTGGACATCTTGAGATGAAGTTTAAGAGATTTTAATGGTCAAATTTGGAAAAACCGAAAGAGTTTTAATGTGGATTATGTGCTGTTTATAATTTGTAACCTTGCCACCATTCAAGAATGCTATAGTATCAGGTAATTTTTAAATACATTATATTTGAAGCTGCTTAAGAGATGGGGGGGGGGGTGAAGGTTTTCACTTTCAAGAAATCGAATTTTTTTGTCTTTTATTATTGTTAAACATTTCGAGAATATACTCCCACAATTTTAAGTCGATCTGAGGAAAAGTCTGGAAGTTATTGTCTAATTAGTTTACATTAAGGGTGTTTCCACCTCCAAAATGGTGGAATTTTTTGTGGAAAATAGCAGGTTATACTTTAGATGACCACCAAAAACTTTTATATGCAAAAAAAAAATAATCAGAGAACGTTGGGGAGAGGGTTTGATGATACTTTGACTAAATTTGAATGATTTTTTATTTGCGATAATTTCCGACCGAGATGCTGTAAAAATTTTGTAAAAAATATGTACATTAATTGTTATGGTGGCACAAAAGAAAGTCTTGACCATTCTTGTATTCCTCAAATCATTTGTTCACATTGTCTGAGTGACAATAGGAAACATTGCAAATACATTGAGAAGAATTTCGTATCTCTCTGCCTATGATTTGCGTGAAACTTCAAGTCACGAAACGGATTGTTACCTTTGCTTATGCAGGACTGAAATTTTTTATTCAAAGAATTTATATACGTTGATTTACCCTATTATTGATTCAGATACGTATCCAGCATATATCAGCAAAATTGAAAGAAATAGTTCAATGGAAACAAATTATGGCAACAATCAGGAAAATTTAAACTATGTATAGTGTATGGAAGAGTCAGAAAATTAAGAAGGTAGAGAAGATGATCTAGTGAAAGACTCCACATCGAATAGTGAAATTTAAAAAAAGGATACTTCAATCAAGAAGAATTATACAATTTAATTCGAGATCTAGGCCTTTCTGAGGAAAGTGTAGGAGACTTAGTATATTGTAATCATGTAAAGGGATTAGTTCAAAAATTTAAAAGCATACCTTATAATGCTGACTAGTGGCGACTATTCATAGATTCGTCTACAAGAAGTTTAGAAGGTGGTTTGTTGCATAATGGCAATAAATACGCACCTCTGCCAGTAGCACACTCTGTTGCAAGCGGCGATAAATACGAAACTCTTCAGTTTCTTCTGAATAAATTGAATAAAAATAGCCATAAATGGCAGTTTTGTGGAGATTTAGAAATAAAAACATTAATGCTGGGACTACAGAGTGGTTTACCAAGCCCCAGTGTTTTATGTGCGAATAGGATAGCCGAGCTCGTGAGCAGCATTATGCAAAAAAATTGGACTTTTCGAGAAAATCTAAATCCAGGATCATTAAATGTTATAAATAAACATTCAGTAGATCAAATCAAAGTGCTGTTACCACCATTACACGTAAAACTCGGCTTAATGAAACAAGTTGTTAAGGTAGTAAAAAAACAGCATGTGATGCTTCTAAGTATGTTTTTGAGAAGTTTTCTAAACTTTCCGATGCTAAAATAAAAGCGGGAGTATTTGACGATCCGCAAATTAGAGCTCTGATAAACGATGATGAATTTGAGCGAAGAATGACTAGTTATGAAAAAGACACATGGCAAAGCTTCAGTCAAGTTTGCTCCATCTTTTTAAGAAATCATAAACACCTTAGCTACAAGGAAACAATTGCTAAAATTATTGCAAATTTGTAGAAGTTAGGGTGTTTGATGAATTTAAAGATCTATCTTTTTTTATTATCATATCGATCGGTTCCCTGAAAATTTAGGTAATATGAATGAAATGCAGGGAATAAGGTTCCATAAGGACTTTAAAGACATGGAGCATAAATATGAAGGTGTAAGGGACACTAATATGATGGCTGACTGTTGCTAGTGCCTAAAAAGGGATATGAAGAACGCTCATAAACGAAAGAGTATTCTAAGATTTTATTCTAAGAGATTCTAAGATTCTCCAACTGAATTGAAAGCGTTTCTCACGCTGTATTAAGCCAGTTCAAGTTTAAGTTATTTTAAAAGTACCTGATACTCTTGAATGGCGACAAGGTTACCAGTTCTAAACAGCAAAGAACCTACATAAAAACTGTTCAGGTTTTTCCAAATTGTTCCACTAAAATGACGATGAATTTTGTAAGTTTCACCTTGAACTGCCCTTGATACTGACCTGATCGTGTCAAACGGACACCGGATTCGGATTCAGCGACCTCAAAAACATAAGGTACACCTAGTCCCTCGTATTTTGCCGGCTTAGGCGGTTTGTGGTCCTGTGTTATTCAAGAGAAAGATCGATTTTTAAATGAGATTTTAAGCTACCCGCAAACGTTTAAAGTAACGTAAGCATGAAACAAATTTTCTTTGAACGCTTAACAGCAAACTTTCCTCCTCATTTTCCATTAAACATTTAGTTTACCCTTGTCTACGTAATAGAAAAACAATGTTGAAAATATTTTTTACTACGCATTAAAATCCACCGGAAACAGTTCATACGCCCTGAATGTTTACGTTTAAAGTCAAGATAAATCCGGGGGAAACGCTCACCGTTATCCCCGAAATCGATTCTACATCCTGGATTCACTATATTAATTCTCTACTGATTTGCTTAATTTCCTCTATTCGAATCTGCAGAATATCAGTAGGAATTAGTTTCATTTTACTAATTTTAATTTCCAGAGACCATAAAGTATCTTTTGCACAAAGAAAAAAAGCTATACAATCAAAATATCGTTCATTAGGAACTTAAGTAAAAAATGTTTAGGCTGATGCTTATTCGAGGCAAATAATGGAAAGCAGAACTCTACTAAATGTAGCGCATAAAAATACTGAATATGAATAATTATTATGTTAATAAATGTGGATCCATGATTATGCCATAATATTCAAATATTATTTCCGAGGTGTTGAAAAATCTTACTTTTCATAACTTTGCGTAAACAGTTAGAAGGCAATATTTTGTAAATGGAAACAGACTAGGTCAAGTTAAAATTTCTCAGCATGACCTTATTTTCTCAATACCATCCGCCAAAGTAAGAAGATACAAATGTGACATTGTCGCTGACATCATTTTATTTATTTGCCGTCAGGTTAGGGATAATAACTCGAAACCGCAAAGCAACTTACGTAAGTTTTATTTTAGACTACAGAATAGAGTTAAAAATGTCACACCATTGCTTTGTTTTTTTCAACTTGATTATTAATTCTCTTGAAAAATTCAATCCTAATATTAGATTCTGGAAGTTGATACGATTTGCACAGTACGTAAAAATTTTTCTTTTCAAATATATAATTCTGTGAAAAACCCCAAACAAAGATTAAATTCTTCAAGATTGTTAGCCATCCTTAAAACTTGATGATTTTTCTTTTACAAAGACCAATTCTGCAAACATAGCCTTAAATTATGAAAAAATTATAGCTTTTTTTAGCTATTTTCTAATTTTATCCTCAAAGCAACACCAAATATATAAGACTTTAGGAGTTTTCAAAATACTATTGCTATTCGCATAAATGCGATTGTTTATATGCAGGAGATAAATGTTCAATTGTCAGCTCAGAAACTTTGGCAATTTTGGAATTTGGTTAATTACATTGAATTGAGGGCAATGTAAAATTTTCAAAAAGCAAGCGTCCATATATTGCATTACACTAGAAAGGAGCGGGGGCGTATTTAATTACAATCAGTTTATGTGAGTGGGGGCGTATTTTACCCAATTACGTAATATTTTCAATTCATGAATGTTCCTTCTAAATGTTCCTAAATGTTATTGACAAAAGAGGAAATTGAAATTGATTCAATAGTGGGAAATAATTATGTCCTTAGCATTTCGCTACCACACTATGATTTGTAAACTTTCTCAATTTTGTGAAGAGTTAAAAAAAATCAAATAATTATTTAAGAAGGTTATGTTTTTGTTTTCTCAATATTTCTGGAAAAATTTTAATTGGTTTAGGTTTAGTTTGAAAAGAATCGTTTTAATTATTGAAGATTTAAAAATGTGTGGAGAAAGAATATGGACGATTTTGAGACACTTGTTGAGATTTTTCAGGAGTCAAAAAACGTTAAGGTAAGCTTAGTTTTAAGGGTGTTAAGATAATGAAAAAATGTTCTTAAGATGCATGGGAAAACTTTGAATGATTGTTTTCTCCTGAATTTTAAGAGAAAATTAAAAAAAGATTACAAAACTTTTTGAATATTGTGCAATTTTTTCATATTACATAATTTGAAAAAATTTCAGAATCATTTTAAGATATATTCAGAGGTTTTAAAATGGTTAAAAAATAATTAAATCTTGTAAAGATTTTTTCAGAATTCTTAAACTTTTTACGAAAATCAAAAAAATGTATGTTCCTAGGAAAAATTAAAATAATTTTTTATGTCCAAAAATAATTCTTAATAGATTATTTTTGAAGATTTTAAAGAACTTAAAAAGATTGCAAAGATTGTGAAAGAAGCATCTAAAAGATGTTGAGGAAACTTTTTTTCAATTTTGCTGAATTGAAAAACAATTTTAGAAAAATTTGAATAATTTTTACAGATTAAAAAGTTAAACTTCTGACAAGAATGAACAAAAGAATTTTCCTAATATCTGTGTGCAAATTTAAAATGATTTCTCATTTTAGAAAAAACTATAACATATAATTCAAAAAGGTTTTTAAATAAATCAAACAATTTCCTAAAGATTTTGAAAAATCAAATATTTCCTTAAATTTCGATAAATAGTAGACGATTTTAAAGCAAAGTGTTTCAATTTGGTAACATTAAAAAAAATAATAAATAAACCATTAAATTCTATAAATATAGCGAAGATTTAAGGAGAATAAAGAAGATTTTTAAGCTGCAGAAGATTTAAAAAAATGAAGATTTATCCGAAAGTTTTTAAACAAAAAGAAAGCCAGACTTTCAAAACGCAAAGTTCTGGACACTAATGTTTTTTTTTCAAATTAAAAATTGTGAACAAAATGTGTGGAAAACTGAAAACCTATATGGTAAAGTATCACATGCGCTCAATTAAAATAACTTTAAAAGGTCTCAAGTAAAGAAATAAATGTTGTTCAAGTTACTAGGAAAATTAGGGATGTTTTGAGGCAGCGTTTCACATTTAAAATAACTTTTCGAAATTTCAAGAAAAATTTCAGTCAAATAAAAATATTTTTAAGAATTTAAGAGGCATTGTATGTATGTATATATATGAATAATCTGGATGGATATATGGATATATTTTAAAAGGGCTCGAACTTTTCATATTATTTTGTAAAATCCTGTAAAATATTTTTTTTATCTAGATTTTTTTTGACGAATCTGAAATATTCAAAAATCTTTTATAATTTTGTTCAAAATTTGTAAGAAATTTTTAAAGATCTTGAGCTTAACTTTTTACATTTTAAATGATTTTTTAAAATGTTAAGAAAAATTGAATTCATTTAAAAATATTTTTAGGAATTCAAGAGGCTTTGCATAGATTTAAAATATTTTAAACCTTGGAAGCATTTCCAAACATTTATGGAATATTTATCATTTCTTCTGAAATTATAAAAGCCCTAGGAATCTTTTGAAAGGGCTAACACTTTCTAATCATTTGTAAAATCCTGTAAAATAAAATATTTATTTTTTTAAATCTTCTACATTATTTTTTTGACATATCTGAAATATTGAAAAATCTATACCGCACTTCATCCTAAAAATCTATTTTTATTTACAAAACGTCTATTCAGTTTTTTAAACTAATACACAAAAAAGTGATACGTAACTGCAGTTAGGGTGTGAGAAGGTAAAAGGGTTTAAAATAACGTTACGTAATATGTGAACATGAATATAAGTGTTCAGAAAATTTTAATAAATAAATTGTTATTAGAAAATTGAGTGAATGATAAAAAACGAGTATAGAAGTGAGCGCGCGCGTGCGCGCGTACATAATGATCTAGTGTTATAAAATCATATGTATTATTAATAATCTTATTTAGTATTCTTGATGTCATTGAAAAACAGTTTTAAATTGGTAAATTTCAATTAGTATTTACATTAGGTAAATTTAATCTTTGTATAAATAAAAAATATCGAAAAAGAATTTATTGTGGAATTTAAAAATTGTTTTTTTTTATACCTAGACAAAACTTCGTCTTAAAAACGCTTTTTTATTCAGAAAACGTCTATTATATTTTTGAATATAATCTATAAAATGTTACGTAACCTTGGCGAGGGGCGGAGGAAGGGGAAATAAATGTTGAGATTGGTTACATGGTGTGCGGGGGGCGTAAAAGGTATAATAGAATGTTTCGTAATGTTTACAGAACCATAGTTTTGTATCCCCCCCTCACCAGCACCAAAGTAACGTACAATTTGGCTAAAGATAGATTTCACGTTTATTTGGTGTTTTTTCGAGGTTCTAACCTTCAGTAATGACTTAAGAATAATTAGGAATATTAAAATATCAGAGTTCATAGCCCAAATTGTTTTAAAAAGAGGGCAAATAGGGTGATTTTTCACAAAAATAGATGAATAATAAGGTATTATTAGGAATTATATTCTTTACAATATCATTGATGTTGATACCATATTCAATTCAATATTAAACGTTTTAAGCTTTTAAGATTTTATGTCAAACTTTGTTGAATTTTCAGCCAAAGAAGATCTTTTTCTTAGAAATATAAATATCTATCCCAAACAGACGAGTTGCGAACCAAATGGCTGTTTTCACAACAAAATTAATTAATAATCGATCAGTTTCAATAACAACCAAATGGTAAAATTTTCGAGTTAAAAAGACTAATTTTTCAGGATCTAATAGAATTTTTAATGAACAAGTTAATTTTGAACCATGAAAGACGACTTTTTCACCATAAAATCTAAATCTTTAATGCAAAAAGACTAATTTTCCACAAAAAGTTAAAGTTTCAAACAAAAAAAAACAAATGTATAAAGTAGTTGAACCTTCAACAAAATATTTTTAGTTCTAACGAAATAGTTATATATATATATATAATAGTTATATCATTTTCAAAATATTGCCTTTTAATTGTTAGCAAAAGGTTCAACAAATTTGAATTTCTTTTAATCTTAAAATTATAGTGGATCAATATAACGATTAATTTGTAAAAATTCGAATGGCTGTTTTATACATTTATGTATGTATACTGTGTTAATTATATAATCAGATATCGCTTTTAAGACTTATTCAATTTGAATAGATTAAGATCGTTAATTAAAACGAATGACTATGCTATAACAGATCGAGCGTTCAAGAAATAAATAAGATCGCATTGTAGCGATGCTATCAACATCCACACTCTACCGAGAAGTGCGGAGCTTTCTCAGCTTGTTATTAGAACATTTTTTACTAGCTCTCGTAAAAAAATCTCTATGACCTACCCTTAGCGAAAGTATGCATGTCTCCTCCGCAGCCCTCTGCCTGATGAGAAGATACAGGGATGGCATACCTGAGATAAAAGCCAATGAGAAAGTTGGGGTTGTTCTCATTGATGCAGTATTTGCTGGAAAGAAGACCCTTTGAAGGCGAACTCCGGACCCGTTATCACACTTAACAAGTCAAAGCTGCTGACCATCAAGTAGCATATTGTTGAGAGTATACGGATACTATCTGACGCTAAGAGAAGTCTAGAGCGGAGGGAGAGATGGGTCAGAGAAAATCAACAGTTTCTCTCTGACCCATCTCGACTCTTCCAAGACCCTCCAGTTACTGTCGAACACCCACCCAAACCAGAAGAGGTCGAAGTATTTTGGAGAGAAGTCTACGAAGTACAGCATAGACTGGACTGGCTAGGTATATGACTGAGATGATCCTGCCCATGTGTAATAATATTAAGAGTAGTAATAAAAATAACATTTCAACCGTGACAACTTAGTTTAAAAATTCAAAATAATATGAATCGATCATACTAATTTTTTGTTTAAAGCAATCAGCTTTTCTACTGAAAGAAATTATAAAGTTTTGATATTCCTGAAAAAAAATGTTTAAAGAAATTAAATTTTTTTGAAGAATTACGGAAAAGTGGTCAAAACACAAAAAAAAGAATTCTCTCGAGTTTACGACAAATTTGCCAAAATGTGCGTTTTTTGTCTTTTTCCAGTCAAAATTTACATTTATAACAATAAAAAATGATTGAACTGATTGAAATTATATTCAATCGACGTTTCAATTATATACAAGCCTTCCAGGGATGAACCTAATGATGAGAATCTTCGAAGAGTATGTGGGAACAAAAGAGCTGACGGTGAACGTAGATAAGACAAAGGTGATGTTTTTCAGAAATAGAAAGAGCAAAATAAATTACGTTTGGAAGATGAGCGGACAAAAAGTGGAAATTGTGGAGTTCTGTTACCTAGGTTTTTGGTTTGAGGCAGAAGGAGGAAACGAGCTGCAGGTGAGGAAAAGAATTGAATGTGCGAGTAAAGTAATGGGCCAAGTATGGGGTATAGGAAAGAGAAGGTTCAAGAACGATTGGAGAATGAGGGTCTGGTTGTTTGAAGCGTTGGTGTGGGTGGTTTTGTGTTATGGTGTGGAGATCTGGGGATGGAAGGAACATAGGAAAGTAGAGAGTATGCATGAGCGATTCCTGAGGTGGGTAATGGGGGTTAGCTGCAGTTGCCCAGGATATATGTTAAAAGAAGAGTTAGGAAGAGAAAATATGGTTACTAGACAAATTAAGAGAGCATGGAGGTTTGAAGAGAAGCTAAAAAGGGGAGAGGGAAGTAAAATTGCACAAGCATGTTTCGGTGAAATTCGGAACAATGAAGCGAGAGGTAATGTGGGAAATTCAAAATGGGAGGTAGAAAGGAGGAAAATGAGAAGGGTGTGTAATATTCGACAAGGGGTTATGGAGTGGCAGGACATAGAGTTAGAGCTATTGGTTAAATAAGGAAAAGAGATGGACAAAGATTATAGATTCGAGGTACAATAGATGGTATATGATGGTCAAAGGGTTGACGGAACCAGAATATCTGCAAAAAATAAAAAAGGAAGAAAAATGGAGTAGGGTTGTGCGGTTCAGAATGGGAGAAGGAGTGAGAGCATGCAGATATTGGATGAATGAAGAGGAGAATTTATGCAGAGTATCTGGATACGAAATGGAGTCATGGGCACATGTATTAGAGAGATGTACAGGAGAGGAAGAAGCACAGTTGAGTGTGGATGAGTGTGTAAGATGGATCTTGGATGGTAGTGGACAGGGAGTGATGTGAATGAAGAAATTGAATGAAGTAAGGGAAAGCAAGGGAGTAGGGCAGAGCCAAACGGGTGATCCTGAAAAGGGACAGTAAAAAACGAAAATTGTTTTCAAAGATCGTGGAAAATGCATTTTTTTATGGTAAGAGGAAACGGAAGCCCTGGAAGCTCGCTCATTTTAGGAATTAATATCACTACTGTTACTATTGTTTATCCTACGTAATGCGAAAGAGTAGAATATAAGTAGTAGTTAAGTTAGACTAAGGATGGAATTGTGAATATATGTACAGGGAGCGGTGGCCCTCAAACCCGTAAAAGGGAGGGATTAAATACATACATACATATATACAAGCCTTCCAATCTCATATTCACCAAATAGAGATTTATTTAATACATTTTCCGGTTACCTGAAAAATGTGCCATTTTCTTAAAAGAAATTCGGGATTCATTTTTTTAATCATTCTATTTCTCACCTAACAATCCTAATATATACAAAAATATAACAAAATTTAAAGTAATATTAGCTTAAATTTTATTTAATAAGTATCGGTTAGGTTTGTTCAACCGAAACACTGTTTTGATTTTAAAAAAAAAAGTTAAAAATTCAATCCATACAGAAATTAAACAATTATGACACTTAGCTTAACTGAAGAATAAATTAATTTAATTTTCTTAATTATCTTTGAACGAACATTCTATACATCTGGTTTAATTTCTTGAATATTCAAACTAGAAACATTAAATTCTACACAAACATATGCATTGCAAAATATCTGCCACGTACAACTACATGAATTTGTGAAATTAAACTTGTCCAAGTTATCTAGAAAATATATGGGAAATAAAATACAATTGAGATACTGTTTTATAAAGTACTATGAAGAAATTTGCTAAGTAAATTTTAAAAAGACATTTTAGATCTCACAAAACTTTACAGGATTGAATGCATTTACAAAATGGTTTAAAAAATTTATTTTCAATTGATGTGATAATATAATTGAATTACGTTAAATTAAACATGACTGAAATGGTTTTTTGAAATATGTTTAAGTATTTCTTTAATGTGCTACACAATAAAAGTTTCTTCATATGTTTTATTATGAATGTTTTTCTTACAAATTACTTGGTCAAATTTAATTTCACAAATTCGTGTACTTAACAGTTATATTTGATGAAGTAAATATTATCTGGAGGACATTATCTGCTTTAAAGACAAATAATAAGCTAATTATAAGATTACAATTAACTCAAAGGCATGTTGCGATGCATCATAGAGGAATTGTATCAAATTGGCATACCTTTTGAATTAAATGGTGGCCATTTAACATTTTATGAACATTTAATTTTTGCAATATGTGCATTATTATTTAATCTGATTTTATCAAGGTAAAATAATGATAATGATACACGTGTCTGAAAAACGTCCTACGTTCTTTTTTTCATGGTTGATTATGTAATGACGTACACACATTAGAATGATGTTATTAGTTTAAGTTACCATTCTTTTTTTGTAAACTTGAATTTAAGTTTCATATTTTTTGTATGGATAGCCTTTTTTAAAAGCTGCTATTTAATGGGATTGTATCTACATAAAAAATTCTGAAATTTTAGCTTCAAAAAATAATTAACCAACTAAATTTTAAAAATCAGACAAAATTATACTGCTTTTGTAAAGCCACTGTTTCAAACATTAAGCATTTGTGTTGAAAATCTGTTCAAACTACGCAATCTCTATTTAATCAATTTCGTCACTCGTCTTGAACGTGGTATGTGACAAGCAATTTCGCAATCTAATATATAAGTTCTCATAAACAAAAATTTTTAATTTTCCATGGGAAAAGACTTTTTTTTAATAATAAGCACATTTTTATTTCACGAAATAAAATTATTTTCTTAGTAAAGCATTCATGTATTTCATATGTCTAAAAAATCTTTTTCTAGCATATGAAAAGGGTTTAAAGGGGTTTAGTTGAAAATTAATCTTTCGGTTTGAAAGTTTAACGATGAAATTTAATCTTTTGGTGGGAAAATCAACTGCTAAACTTTTTCCTTGGAAACATTTTAAACGCACTGCCTCTCAAATTATTTTCTTAAACTTTTATATATTTCCATATTATTAATTTTTGATGCAATAGCGCACATATAAAATCACTAGTTTCATACTAATCATTCATAAAACCATGAAATAATTTTTGTCCATTATTCTATGAAAGATACAGATTGCCTCATTAACTTAAATTTAGAACAAAATTCATAAGCCTTAATTAAATTTGGTTTTTCATTGAGGTATTATTTTTATTTAAATGAGTACGACATTCTTTCTACTGGTTTGCTCCATTATTTAGTATGCCAGTGTATGTTATTTCGCACAGCATAAAGAAAAGCTAAATTCTGAAAATTCGTATCGATAATTGGGAAAGAGACGCTTTTATCAGAGCCGTAACTAGGTTGGTGCCTTTAGTGCCTTTGGTGTCAACTTCCATTAATTGTTACCTGACGAAGTCAAAAGGGGACAAAAGTTATGAATTTGATCAAAAAATGCTTTGAAAGATTTTTCTTTAACTGCATTTATTATTGCATCGCTTTATGTAAAAGCCAGATGAACAGTTAAAATCTCCAGAAAAAAACCTCATCTTTTTAAAATTTTTCGAAGAGATTATTATACAAAGAAATAATAAATAATTTCTTTTTAAATCTGCTCGGTATTTTTCGTTCTCACAACTTCAAAGGTCTCCATAGGAAAAAAAATAAAGGCTCGCAAATTAATTCTTCTTGCTAGCAATGTGTATCCAAGATTTTGGAGAAGAATAATATCCTTAATAAAAAAATAATTAAGTGTGAAAAATAAGGTAATTATAGATTGCTTAAAATGGTGCAAGTGTTTTGACAGAGTTTTAAAATTAAACGGGTCAATTTTTGAGGACAATGGATAATGCTCTTATTTAACCCGTTTTTGTTTGGGAGATTAAGAACATACTCCATAAATTTCGAAAATAATGTCGAATAATTTTTCTTAATCGAAATCTGTGCCAGTGATAACATTTTCATTTTTAAGTGTTCTGGTATTTAAGAAATCTGAGTAGTACCTTTAACCCGCTGTTATTCGAGAGATAATCCAAAAGAAATTCTCGATTGTAGAATGCAATAACATCAAATGTAAACTATTCACTAATTTAAATGTGTGAATTTGTGAACTCTAGGTAAATCAGATGTGATTCCAGAATGAGCTCCAAAATCAATACCAATTGGGAATTTCACTAACCTTATAAAAATAAAGACAATTAAATTTAACAAATTAAGTCCTGGAAAGTCAGAATCAAATCAGTCAGGGTTAGATGTTTAGAAATAAATCGAACTATTTCTTGAATATAAAAGAATCCTAAATAATTAGGCTGAAGGTTTAAATTTAAATTTTATGGGAACTTTATTTTAACTTTTAAGTACCGAAATTCTCCTTTCGCTTTCGCGATCCCCCACCATTGTTTTGAAATAAGAAAACATTCAAACTTTCTATTATAGTTAGAGTCTCTAATGAAATCTTTACTTTCAGATTTAATACTCTATCAGGAATAGTGCTAATTTAAATATTCGGGACCGATTTCATGAACAGAGAAAATTAAATGCGTCGAAGAATCCATTAGTTTTAGATATATTACTTTAACTGCGATTTAGCGATACAAATGATTTAATGAATCATCAGAGAATTTTTTTATTTTTATAAAGCTATTTCATTAAATCATTAAAAAATTACGGTGATAAATGATTTCTGTAGAAACTAATAACAAAATAAATTTTTGTCTCATGCAATTGGTATTATTGTTTGGTCTTCGGCATGCAGACATCTTTTGGAGTCTTAGATTTCACTGACCTAACCTGAAATATATAATTACTACTTCAGAAGATTCTGATTTTCGTATGACAGATTTAGGATATGTTTATACTGGGGTTTTTATACGAAGTGTTTGCAAATTATATTCTCATTTCGTTGTTTATTTATATGGAATTAATTTTGTAAAAACTATAAAAGATTATCATTAATTTATTATAAAAGTTTTACTGATATTGTGCTTATTTTGTTTATCAAGTTAAAAGTATAAGCTCAATAAATTTTTCTCTGAAATTGTGTTTCTTTATCAATTATAACATTTTTCAGTGTGTTTCTGTTTTTAGTAGAAAAATAAACAGCGAAATAGCCAAAACTAAAAGACAAAAATCGAATCGACTATACAGATTTGTTAAAGAAGAGGAAAGGGTAGAAATCTAAAAAAGTTCTAAGGCGGTATGAGGAAGCTGTCAACAAATTATTGAAAATGCCATTGAAAAGACTAAACCTCAAATAAATCAACATCTAAGCTAAAATTTTAAAAAACCTATGGTTAAAAAAACAAACTCTAAATATCATATATAATTCAATATGTTATTGATACTTCAACAAATATTTTTCAATTACTTTCACTTATGAAAGTTATACAAAGCAGTAAACTTAGTGGATTTTAAAGTATTTTCCAAGAGAATTGAGGTATTTCATAGGTTTTCTGAGATTTGATGAAATTTAAAATTATTTATTGCCCTTTACCTTGAATTCGTATAAATTTATACCGCTTTCTTTTGATTCTTTGGAATTTTTTTGAATTTATAAAATTCACTTAAATTCTTTTAAATGTACTTATACTTAAATCAATGGTTTATTTTTTTTAGGTTTTTATTTAATTGATCCTCAGGATCAATTGACAAAATTGTGACAGAATTTCTAATATTTTAAAGTATTTTTTAAAATTCCTTGAAATTTCTAAGATATTTAACAAATTTAAAAAATTGAAAAGTATTCTAAACATTTTAGGTTCTTTTAAAAGATTAAAAAGAAATGTTTAAAGCAATCCCGTAATTTAATGAGATTTCGAAGGATTTGAAATATTTAAGAATATTGTAAAGGATTAGTAGCCACTTTCAAGAGCTTAAAAAAGAATGAATGGATTTCAAAAGATTTAAAATAAAGTCTGAAATTCTTCATATTTATATCTTGTATATATTTTCTATTATACGCTTGTTTTTTTAAAAATTTAATTGCATTGTTTAATTTTCATTTTGGAATAGTTCTAGTTACAAGAAATATGAAAAATATCGCGACATCAAAAAGCTCCACAAACCTTTTGCAAAAATTTGTAGCGCCAATACTTTTATAAATTCGTTTTTTAATGGCAATGAACCTAATGTCCAATAAAAAAAATCAGTTTGAACAAGTATTTTTTTGAATTTTCTTTCTTTTAAAATGCTTTCTGCGTAGAGAATATCCCATATGTACTTGACACTCAACGCATTTTCGAAATATCGGAAAGCAGTTAAAACTTTTTAAACGTGTATTTAAGTTCTATAAAAAGTAAATATGACACTAAACGGCTCCACGAAATTCGTTCACTCCGAAAGTAGTCTTCCCCTTTTAATTTTCACGCGCATAATTGACGCGCAAATATTGGTCTTCCATGAGGAGTGTCGCCAGAACGTGGGATTTTTGGCGTCCACCAAACTCCCATCTGGGAGAAACACATATAAGCGTAGCGTATCGGTGAGTGGACTCTGCTACATGTTGCGTAGGCCAGCCTTGTGTAAAGCCGAAAATGCACAAGTGCGAACCCGAGCCCGCCCCCCCCCCTTCCCCTGACTTTACGTTTCATTTTATGATGGTTAACTGGATATTAGGAGGAGTTTTTGAGTAAATTGAATTTTTCAGGGTATCAATAGAATGAAAGTTCATGTGAAAATTTTAAATGATTGTTTTGTAACAAATTCGAGAAGAAAATTAAAAAACTTTATTTTTATTTTTATTATTTCCTGAAAATTTTCAAAAGTATTTAAAGATTTTGAAGTAAAGTTTTACAATTTTGCCATATTACATAATTGTAGATAAATTCAGGAACGTAATTTTCATCAAATTTAAGAGATGTACTTAAAAATTTGATTAATTTTAAGAGATATCAGAAATTTTTGAACGATTTGAAAATAATTAAAACTTGTAATGAATTTTTAAGAATTTTGTACGGTTTCACGAACATAACAAAAAATTCTTTTCGGTTCCTAAGAATAATTAAAATAATTTTTTATTTTGAAAAATAAATTTTAAGGGTTGTTCAAAAAGATTTCAATGCATTTCAAACGATTTCCAAAATTGCCACGGAAGAACCTGGAAGATTTTAAGGCGAAATTTTTAATTTTGCTTAATTTGAAAAAAAACCAGGAAAAATTTGAAAAATTGCGGTGATTATAAGGCTTATATTGAAAACATAACTTTCTAAATATTTGCGTGAAAATAGTTTATGATTTTTTATTTTAAAAAATGTACTTTAAGGTAACATTTTTTTTAATTTAAATCTTTGAAGATTTCAAAAATAAACTTTAGAAGCTTCGAAGGAATTTCAGAAGATTTCATGAATTTACAAATATTTCTTTTAAAATTCCTAGACAAATTTATAAGCTCATAAGTAAATTATTTCCATCTTGAATTAAGGATCATAATTCTAATGAAACCTTCTTGTGCAATTTTGTTCCACATTTTTTAAAAGTATATATTGGTTTTAAAAATGTACTTTTGAATTTCAGTAAGTTTAAGAGATATTCAGACAATTTTTGAAACGATAAAAAAATAATAAAACTTGTGAAGATTTTTAAAGAATTTTGTAAGGTTTAACAAAAATGAAAAAAAAATTCTTTTAGATTCCTAGGAATAATGGGATTAATTCCTTTTTTTTTTTAAATTAATTTTAAGAAATTATTGTAAAACATCTCAAAAAATTGCAAAAGATTTCCAAAATTTTCAAAAAATCTGGACAATTTTAAAGGCAATTTTTTTTAATTTTACAGACCTAAAAAAATATGAAAAAATTTGAGAAATTTTTAAAGGTTAGAGGCTTAGAAGGTCTGACAAGATTAAAACAAAAGAATTATTTTCCTAATATTCTTGTGAAAATTTTTAGTGATTTTTTATTTTGAAAAATGTAATTTAGGAGAAAATTAAAAAAGGTTTTTGAACATATTAAAGGATTTCCTCAAATTTAAAGGAAAAATTTAGAAGATTTTATAGCAAAATATTTCAATTTAGGCGACAGAGCGACAGAGCCGGTTTTTGGATACAATGTTTATATTTTGTTTAACAATAAAATGGGAGAAAAAAATACAGAAAAATTTCAGTGACACTCAGTATAGCCATATGTGGATTCTCGAGGCACTCTTCATCGACCCTCGTAAAACTCACGAGGCAGACTCCCTGGAGCGCTGTGAATTGCTCGTAAATCATGACCCTTTCATTCTTATGAGATGCAGACAAGTTCAAAAACTGAACTCAGGACGTTATGGTTTGATTCAGTTTTAATTAGCAGAATTAGTTCATTGGCATAATTTGAAGAAATTGTGAAAATGATTCATGAAAATCGGTTAATATTTACAGTAATTATGTAAACATTGAACTATATACAAAAGTGTACCCTTTGCCGAAAACTTGACATCTACTCCCTCAGTCTGAATAATGAGTATTCAATTAAAAAGTACTGATTAAGAAGTCTTATTAACTTCGAATAACTTCGGTGTTTCGAAAAAATTCAAACAGTTGTTGCGATTAACTTGTACGGCCTAGAAACGGAAACGTTCTTTTTATCGAAAGAAAGTCATAAGGATAAATCGAGCGAGTTTCCCAGTCCAATGTTTTATTCTGCTATATTTAATGCTGTTTTTTACGAAGAAATAAAAAACTTCGAGCCAGATAAAACAGTGAATAATAACAAACTTGCACATCTTCTGGGAGGGCACAATTGTAATTTATTAATTTTCTTTTTACTACTCTCTTAATCTGAATAATCAATATTCTGTCTAATAGTACTAATTAAGAGGCCTTACTAAATATCTGCGAATAATAAGCCTTAATAAATTTACCTATTTGCTTAAAACAAAAATTGAGGTTCAAGATATTAGTGGTAAATATTTTATTCAAATATAAATGGACAAAATTTTTATAATTGCTGTTTGTCAAACATGAAACAGCATTGTTCAATTGTAGATTTTCACACCTTTGTATATTTACACATACCCATATATGAATATTTGTATAATTTTTAAACCTTTAATAAATATGTTTAATACATTTGTACTTGTTTAAACAATTTGTAATTACTTAAAAAGCTTTTTTTCCTTAACTTAAAAGAAAGTAATGTAAACTTGAATGCGTAAAATTATTCTTATTGCTGTATAAGGGTGGATTAAAATTTTTTTAAAAGGGCAAGGACCCCCCTCCCTTTCCGATTTCATTCCAAATCCGAAAAAACAAAAATTTCGTCATTTTTCAATTTTTTTATTTTTTTATTTTAGCAGGTGCCGATTTTCACTTGAAGTTTCCCATGTAAAATTCATGGGAAAAATAACTTTTTTGAGTTTTTGAAATAAATTTTTAGGGTTTGGAAAATGTGACGGAAAGTATGGGTGCCTATAGAGTGTAGGGCATTATCCAACGAAGAATTTCACGTATCAGACGTATGGGTTTGACACCCCCACGAGTACCTGAAAACTACCCTTGAAACAAAAAATGTTAATTCTTCATGAAATCGACCTTTTTAGCACTGTATTCTGGCCTTTTTTTACTTAAAATTATTAATGTTTATCCGGTGGAATATTTATCATCATTTTTTAATTACTTTTCAATTATTAAACAAATGGAATTTGTTTCAATAATTATGTTTTTGGAAATTTGTTTTTTATCTCAAATTATTACTATTGGTCTAGTGGAATTGGTCTGCATCTCATAAGAATGAAAGGATCATGATTTACAAGTAATTCACAGCGCTCCAGGGAGCCTGCCTAGTGAGTTTTACGAGGGCTGATGAAGAGTGCATCGAGAATCCACATACAGCTACACTGGGTGTCACTGAAATTTTTCTCCATTGTTCTCTCCCATTTTATTGTTTAACAAAATATAAATATTGTATCCAAAACCCGGCTCTATCGCAGCCGAGGTATTAATATTTAGATGACGTATGCAAGAAATCAGACAAGAACATTCAAAATTAAGGACAGAATCTTACATTCTTTTTTAGAACTCTAATAAATCCCCTTAAGGGATCTAACCAGACCTATAGCGTTACAACGGATTTAAAATCAAATATTCAAGGAATTGTTAGAGTTAGTTTGAAACCTTGGGTGCAAAATTATTTATTCCCCCTGGGCACAAGAAATCTAGTTACGGATCTGGCTATCATGTTATATGGGCTAAGTGTTTGGCACGGACTTAAATTTCTCTTGACTAAACTAAATTTAACATTACTGTATTAACGGTGATAAAAGCAATTCAAGGCTCCCCATTGTCTCTCCAGTGTATACATTTAATAAATGTAGAAGATTATTATTCTTTGTTGCGGATACAATTTTTTGAAAAAACTGATATTGCTGTTATCAAAATTATTTTCTCAAGCCAACATAAGTCACAGAGTTGGCCAATTTCTTTGACCAGAAACAATTGTAGCTATACTTGTCTGCAATGCGGATCATTATAGGCAGCGTTTGCCTAACCATAGCGGTTTTACTTAATTCTATTGGTAAGTAAACAATTCAAAAATGTAGTGAGAAAGTGGTTTTCGTCTTAAACTGAAGCTACTATGGTAGAAAAATGAACTTTATGTTTCAAAAGTAACTTTTGTTCTTAAAAATTTCTGTAGTGTATTACTACACTGAAACCATTCCATAGCCCTTCCTTCTATAACCCTTACGAGAATCAACGCTTTGCCGCAGGTAAGTGTAACAGGAGCTGGGCGGGGTGCGCGGGGTTGCGGTTATTACTCAGGCGAGCACTCAGGCGTGAACAAACAAAAGCGGGCTAAAATGAGTTATCCCCCTCCCCGCTGCCTCAAAATCGACGCTATAGAAGAGTTTGATTGTATTTAGAAAATTCAACTACTTGGATGAAAACTCATGTATTTTATTGTAAATTCCACTTTTTTGGAGAAAATCCAACTTTCTGAAAGTATAATTACTCAATTAAAAACTCAGGTGTTTCTTTTTAAATTCGACTTCTCATAGAAAATTTAATGATATTCACTTTCTTTATTTAGTTAATTATTTTTTTAAATAACTCTGTTCAGGTTTGCGAAGCACCACATAGAAAGACTAATAGTTTCGGTCAGGGGTCCGTTCATTTCGAATTCCGTCGTGTAACCCAATATCGATATAGGGCCCAAAATAAGCATAGGGCTGAAAATTGTGATATGATTAAAAATATAAATTGGGCCCAAACTCTTTATAGATCTCAAAATAAAAATTGGGCCAAAAATGGACATATTATCCAAAATAGATATAGGGATCAAATTGAATATAGGGCCCAAACGTGACAAAGAGCTAAACATTGACAGGGTCAAAACTTCACATAAGACCCAATTAGGACAAATAGCTTAAGACCGACGTGGGGCCTATCATTTATTTATGACCCTATATGAAAATAGGACCCAAAATGGATATAGGACCAAAAATGTAAGCACCTAAACCTACAAAACCCTTTCCTATAGACGATCAGTGCCGATTTTGATTTTTTTTTGTAAAAAATTAATTTTGTTAATTGCAAATGTAACTATTTCCATTTTTGGTTAATTATTTATATTTTTTATTTGAAAATTTAAAAATTTAGTTAAAAATTGGCGAATTTAATGAAAACTTGGTTTTTATCAATAGAAAATTATTCTTGGATAAAAATTTATACAGTGTTAATAATTAAACTAGTGTTTTCAAAGTGTAATATTTGTTTTAAAAATCTACCGGTTTGGACAAAGTTGAATATTTAAAAATTGTCTTAAATACTTCACTTATAATCTAGGACAATACAGTTCTAATTTAGAGTAACCCGCTGCTAATCGACAGAAATCCACTCACAATCCATGTTTACTATACCATTTTTTTTTCATCAATTTACTAGCAATTTACAATTTATCAATATTTTACTCAATTCTTGAACATTCTTTTTGTTGCTATTGAAAATTAATGTTTTTAACTGCAAATTTAATTAATC
Source organism: Belonocnema kinseyi (assembly GCF_010883055.1). Classification (NCBI taxonomy): domain Eukaryota; kingdom Metazoa; phylum Arthropoda; class Insecta; order Hymenoptera; family Cynipidae; genus Belonocnema; species Belonocnema kinseyi. The sequence goes on from NC_046657.1 coordinate 82,052,819, forward strand.
TTCTTGCTTTGAAATTTAGATGTTTCGTTGAATAGTAATGCATTTACTTAAAATATTATACGTCTAACATGAATTTATATTTTCAAATTAATAATTTAATTAGTCAATCAATTATTGAAAATATTCCTCCATCTTCTTGTATCTTTGGTCTTTCTTTGATCTCTTTGTGAAAAATAATGCTTTTGTTTGTAAATTCTATTTTAAAATGTAAGCTAATCCTTCTAGTTCAATTTCTTATTTTGCAGTTGAACTACTTTGTTGAAAATTCATTAAATATGACGTTTTTGGTTGAAATTTCAATTACTTGGTTAAAATTAACAGTTTAGAAAAAATTCCTCAATTTAAAAAATATATATATATTTTTGGTTGAAAATTCAACTACTGTGGTAAAAAGTTAAACTATTTGGTTTAAAATTAATTTTTGTTATTAAAAATTTGCCTTTTTTGCAGAAAATTCAACTTTTTTTAACTGCATTGTTTTTAGGATAAAACATTATTTTCAAATTGAAGAAGTGATCATTCCATTTTTTGTGAGAAATGAATCTTTTATTACTTAAAAGTTAAATTAATTGGCTTAAAATTGCTTAAAATTTTATGCATCTTTTTGAAAATTGAACAATTTTATTGAAAAGTATACCTTTAGACTCCAAAGTCAACTGCTTTGTTGAAAATTCTTTTTGTCAGTTTAGAATTTAACAACAGTGAAACTCTTCTATATCGCCGATTTTGGTGCTGTTGATGGCTGGGAACTACCTCATTATAGTCTACTCCACGTTTTTTTCACGCCTGAGTGCTCGCCTGATTCACAACCTCAGACCCCGCGCAACTCCTGTTACGCCTATCTGCAGCGTGGCGTCAATTCTCGGAAGGGCTATAAAAGGGAGGGCTATTGAAAAGTTTCACTGTATTTTTTTGGTGTTTCGAAGTGATCCACTTGCAATCCGAAATAATTAATGAACAATCTGAAGTAATCCAGTTCTCATCCGGGGATATCCACTCGTAATCTATTTGTAATCCAGATAATTCAGAGCAATCTACCTACTGGCTTCATTTCTCAAGTGACCCGCTCAAAAAATCAATGTTGTTTAATCTAACTTAAACTTAAGCAAAATGCTTTGCTATGGTTGTCAATGGGCTTTCGTCACTTATATTTTTTAATAAATAGCAAATATTTAAATCAGGCGCCTGCTTAAAAAATCAACGGATATTTATTCTCAGAACCCACCGTTTCTTCATTCGTTTCTCGTCAGGTTATTATAGAAAACAAATGAAGACCGCGACTATCAGAGAAATGAGTTTAGAATTTCATATTCTAGATGGCAAAGCACTAAAAAATCCCAAAAGTGCAAACAAAAATATACGGTATAAGACAAGCATTAATTATTCTTATATTTCAAAATGAAATTGGATTTCAAAACGGAATCACTTTGCATGTTTGTTTTATGATTCTTCATTGATTTTTTTAAAAAAGTTGAGTAACAGTCACGGAACAAAAATATCACCATTCGTTCCACTTTCATTGTAGCTTGGATTTTTGAAATTACAAAATTAAAACATTAATTTAAATATAAAACAGCATTTGAAACAAAAAACAGTTTTTCAACTTCAGCTACCTAACCTACATTTGTTATTTGTCAATCAGTTGTTTACTGACCATGGACCCTTAAAAAGGTGAAAATAATAAAAGAAAATGGACTAAAAATACTTCAATCCTTTTAAGAAGAAGAATCATAGCAAGACAAATCATCATGTCAAATTAAGAAATTATGTGAAATGATGATGACGAGGCAGACTTCTCCTTAAGCAAACTCGAGATGAATGTTACGCTGCGCATTTACAAATATCATGAGGCCGCAGTTGAGGCTCCAGATCAAATTAAAGAGAGGTTTAAATCATCAACGAGTAGAGCTGAGAAAATTGCACTTCTCACACTTACTCTAAAGTTTTGGAGTTGCAGACAACTGATGGTCGCATTCGAATTATCTGAAAGACAAGCTAAAAATGCGAATAAGATAGTTGCTCACTATGGGATTTTAATTCTGCCTAAGCAATAAATACGAAAGCCTTTGTATATTATAACTAAAGATCTCGTATCTAAATTTTATAAATGTGACAACATATGTCATTTAATGCCTGGAATCAAGAATTGTTTGTCTGTGCGAGTGAATGACAAGAAATTTCTCGTGCAGAAAATATTGATTTAATGTGATTTAGATGAATTGTATTCAGAATTCCAGTCAAAATATGAAGAGATTTTAGTAGCTTTAAAAAAATACACTGAACTCAGACGGAAACATTACGTTTGGCAGGGATTAACGGTAACCACACAGTATACGTTTGTATTTACCATGAAAACGTGAAGCTAGCGCTAAAAGAAATAAACATGCAATATATAACGAACGGTCCAGAGGTAATTTCAAATGGTCATCGCGAATTTTTGAAGCTAACTCTGCACCCTGATGCGAAAAGTTTCTGCTAATTAGGAGAATGCACAAATTGCTCAGTTCTTGCTAAAATGAAAGATAATGGGATTTAAGCTTTTCATGAGGAGGCTTTGGAAGAAACGAAATTTGATTTTTGGATGTAGACTGACAGATGCAATTTAAAGTCGCTGATCAAGAATATTGACGAATTTGTGAATGAGATTTGTGAAGCGTCACTAAAGCTAAGAACCCATCCTTTCTTTGATACAGAGCAATAATTATTTTCCAAAAATCTGAAGATAACTTTGAAAAATGGTGAATTAGTTATGTCATTTGATTTCACCGAAGACTCTAAGTTTGTACCCCGAAACTCCGCGCAAGGATTTCATTGGAATAATCATCAGGCAACAATATTCATTGTAGTTATTTACCATGTAAAAGATGGAAAACTCCCAAAAAAAAACATGGCAATCATATCGCTTAATTTGAATCATGCCACTGTTGCCTTTTATGAGTATCAGAAGATAATTGCGAATTATCTTAAGGCGAATTTTGCAGTCCAAAAGGTGTTATACGTTTTAGACGTAGCAAGTCAGCATTTTAAGAACATAAGAAATTTTGTAATATCCTAGCTCACAAGGCCGGTTTCGGAGTCCCAGATGAGTGGGATTACCATCCTACCGCTCATGGTAAGGCAGCATGTGATAGCATGGAGGCGAATGTTCAACGAAATGCATCAAGGGTCAGCCTAAAATGTTTAGCTGAAGATCGCATCATAGATGCTTCATAACCATTTGAGTGGGCAAAGAAGTACTGTAAGGAAAATAAAATCTTTTTCAGTAGTAAGGAATATCACGAAGCAACTGCCAAAGATCTGAAAAGCAGATTCAATGCTGAAGTGGCAATGAAAGGGACTTTGCAATACCATGCTTATGTGCCTACTGAAGATGGGAGCAAAAAAAGTAAAAACAACTGTCACTAAAATAACGAAAGGCGGAAAGAAAGGCAGATAGAAGACCATATATTAAGATGAAAAAATCTCCGAGCTTTAATTTTACTTCATCCATAAAACCACTTTTTCGAACCGACCTGTCATTCAATAACTGGATTTTACAAAATTCAGAATTTTCATTACCGTAATTTCATTACGGTGCGCCGCGGGGCTCGAGAGCCAGCGTCATGCGCGTACCGGAGTACTCAAAGCTTATTTTCATTAATTAGAAATTTGAATCCCACTTTATGATCTAGAAAGTCTTATAGAAAAGAACATAAGCTTTCTTTTAAGACAAAAAAAGTAAAATTTATGTTTGATCTTCATTTTTGAATGACAAATATTTATTATTTGAAACAATTCATAGAGTCAATTGAAGTGGACGATATCCATGAAAATCACAAAACTTTCACCCCCTTCTCCTCAGTCAATACTTATCCGAATGACAAATATTTTCCTCTTAAACAACTATCCATTAGCAAAACACTTTTCCTAAGTTTAACTTAGATCGGGCAACTTTGACTTTTTCAATAAATGTTCCTATTTTAAATTGAAAAAGATCCTTTTTGAATAAAAATTAGTTTCTAAAAAAAAATCTGATAGAAAAATAAGAAAGATGAAAGAAAACTGAGGCAGCAACCAACTAAATCCCTTTTATTTTTTAATTTTTATTATTATCAAATCACAATGAAAAAATAATTTTTTAATAATATTTACAAACGTTACAGTACTCATATAGAACCCATCTCAAGGTAAAAAACGTTGACCTTTGCGCTTAATATTGTATTTACCCCGCGCTACGCTTTCGACCTTTGTGTACAGCCAATGTTATTTGTATGATTTAAACTTTACTCATACGGTTTACGTGAAGAAATTCAAGCAAGCGCGAGTAAACGGCCCTAGGCCCAGTTCACTAGGCCCAGTTTTAAGAAGAAGAAATACCAGGGAGTTCTCGGATAGCCCCCTACCGAAAAACGACGTGCCCGCTGGCTCGTCGCTACCGGCTGTAACAGCTCTTCCGTGTCGCGAAATAAGTTTCGCATGCGATTTCGAAGGGTACGGCAAGATATGCCAGTCGAACACTCGTCTCTTGTTACATAAGAGATGGAAACATCCAGAGGAGGAGATTTTGATCGATCCCATACAGGTTCCTTGCGAATTTGAGAGGTGTGGAGAAATCTTCCCTACTAGGATCAGCATGAGACAGCATGTAAGGCACCGGCACCGGGAATTGATTGACGAAACCACGCAAACCGAAAGAGTGAAGATAAGATGAACTGAGGAGAAAACCAGGATACTGGCACAGAGAGAGACTAAGTTGCTGGTGAAGAAAGAAAGAGATGGTCGAAGAATCAATGTCAACATCAGTCTGCAGGCGGCGTTCCCACACAGAACCTTAGAGGCGGTTAAAGGACATAGGCGGTACACCATGTATAAGGAAATGGTGGCTACAATAACAGCGGACATTAGGAAAGGTATTAGAGAGCGACAACCAGTGAGACGCCAGGGAAGACTCTCTCTCATACTGAATCCTCCCATAGAGGACAGAGAAGAAAAGGAGGAGGATCCCTTCCGGAAATTTTTCCGAGAATAAGAGCCACCATCTCAGGACATTATGTCCTACAATATGCATGAGTTGTAACAAATAAGTCGGGAAACGAGGACTGACTCTAAGGAGACTACATTGACTCGTCTGTCTCTTTACTTGCAGAACGTCTTGCCACAACTCATCCTCGGGCACATCTTGGGCCCGAAAGGCAACCGGTTTCGCCACCATCTCGAAGGAAAAGTCGTAGAAGCGAGTACGCAAAGACTCAGAAAGCTTGACTTAAGAATCGCACTATGTGTATAGACACCATCCTAAATGACATGGCTGGCACTATTTAGCTACCCAGAGAGGTGATGGAACCTTCCTGGACAAATATCATTACACAACGTTCCGAGGCCAGGCCCAACCTGGATAGGTCTAAACAAAAGTCAAACCTTTGGGCTCCAATCACTTTTGAGGAGGTTATAAAAGCCCGAAAGTCACATAAAACAGCTCCTGGGCCGGACGGAATCACCGAGAAGGAAACTTGAAGCTTTCCCAAGGGAATGATTCTATGTCTGTATAACCTCTTCATGTAGTGTGAGGCGTTACCTGAGTGTCTACTCGCTTCACGCACGATCTTCATGCCAAAGAAGGGATTTGAGAACGAGCCTGAGAAGTACAGGCCTATCACCATTCCATCGGTGATAGTAATGGGCTTCCACAGTATTCTGGCTGAAAGACTGGTCACTGGAAATAATATTGACGATAGGAAGAGGGGCTCTAGAAACATGGACGGTTGTAGGGATAACACCTTTTAACTCGACATGATCCTAAGACAACACTATCGGTCTTTACAGCCTCTTTATATCGCCTCCGTTTAATCGCCAAGGCCTTTCCACAGTTTCTCATTCCTCCTTATTCGAATGGATGAGATCATTTGGTGTCCCATCGGAATTCGTGCGATATGTTGAGGGTGTGTACAGGGGTGGGTATACGATTCTACAAGGTCGAGGGTAGACCTCCGACAAGATCTATCCTAGGCGAGGTGTCAGACAGGGAGATCCTCGCTCCCCGCCCATTTTTAACCTACTGACACATAGACTGCTTGAGCGTCTATCGCCAGATGTGGCGGTCACAGTCGGATAGAAACATGCAAACGCATCCGCGTATGTCCATCTGGAAGAGATAAGAAGATGACGGTTGACACCGAAAAAACCTTCGAGATTGGTGGGAGGAGGTTGAGATCTATCAAAAGGGTAGACGAATGGACAGCTTTGGGAGTACGTTCCAATTGGGCAGGGAGAGTCCGGATTAGCTCTGAGCAAATGCCTGGTAATAAACTGGAGGCGTTGACTAAAGCGTCACTCAACCCACAACAATGGTTATTTGCCCATAAATGTAACGTTACCCCACAGCTATATCACCAACTAGAGCTTGGGGACGTCCTGATCCTGATAAAGTCATAATATCAACCATCAGGAAGTGGCTTAATTTTTCGTACATCCATTCGTCTGTCAATGATGGAGGGCTCAGCATACCATCGCTACGATGGATGACCCCATTGCTCCGGTTGACAAGACTAAAAGGACTTAGGCATGAAGAGCACCTTGACTTAATGAATCAGTTCCTCGAGAAGGAGATCGCTATATGTGAGCATAGATACACACATAATAGCGTTCGTATTTCCTCACTTGGTGATGTTTACAAGTTGTGGGATAACTAAATCTACAATGCTGTAGATGGAGGTGGGCTCCGGGACTGGGCCAAAATACCTGGCCAACATTACTGGGTGAGTGATGGTACAAGATTCTTATCTGGCAGGGATTATATAAATTCCTGCCAGATAAGAATTAGTGCATTACCAACACGATCGCACAAATCTCGAGGACGATTCAGAAACAGGCTTCGCAGGGTGGGTTGCGATCAGCCCGAAACCCTAAACCATGTCCTTCATGTTTGTCACCGGACGCATGCAGCACGTATTTGGAAGCATGACACAGTCACAAAATATGTGGCACAACGATTTCGCGATCAAGGAAGCAACGTATTTCACGAGCCGCGCATTAACACCAGCGGAGGTCTGCGTAAACCAAATATTCTGGCGATCAAAGCTTATTACGCCATAGTCAGTGATTGACAGTGAGCAGTTCCATCTCAGAACTACTCACAATAACAAGATTCAGAAATATAAACAGAATCCGGATGTGACTGCTTACATCTGCCAAGAATATAGTCTTCCTCCTCAAAACATCGTCCTCACTTCTGCAACGTGTCCACCGGGGGGGGGGGGGGGGGGTAGCTGGTATGGTCATTATGACAGATTCGCACATTCGGTTTGAGAAACTATGAGGTTTAAACCGGATTCCCGTGGTCCCCACGCGAAACGGCCACGAGGGCGAATGCACGTCGAAAGCAGAGCATTTGCGCTGTGATAAGTGGAAAGAGATGGACGGATTCACGCGAATAAGGGGCCAAAACATTTATGAAATTACACCTATAACGTTAACAAAGTGACATCAAACTCAATTAAAATTTAAATTAAATTAAATTAAATCAAATAAAAATTAAATTGAATTAAAATAAATTGTATTGAATTGTGTTATGCTGAGCCGGATAGAGTTGACTTGGACTGGACTAAACCGAATCAAGGCTTGGCAGAGGTGCTTAAGACTCTGTCTTTGAACGGAGGCGGATGAGAGTTTGAGGGCCTTCCTACCCAGAACCCGAAAAAAATTATATTCTCTCAGAGGTCGTAAGCGGTAATCGCTCTTCTGTGTCTTGTAGATCCGCAATAAAAATCATAACAATACGGGTAAATCTAAAAAAAATATTAAAAGGAATTAGACTCAGATTTTTAGTGACCTTCTACTAAATCTTGCCGTAATATTTACTAGATGTGAACTTCCCACGCGAAATCGGCCTTCCGCAGGTCTCGATTATTGCGAGAATGCCGCCGGAAAAACAAACACCCGATCAAATAGAATAAGAATTCTGCAACATAATGCAGCAGGTTCATCAACGGTCTTAGATGAACTACGCAAGTTGCAATGCGACATCGGATTTGACGTCGCGCTGATTCAGGAGCCGTACTCCTATAATAAGAAAATACCGGCATTAGGATCTAGGGCCATCGTACACAGTGAGTGTAGAGATAGGTACGGCCTCAAAGCGTCCGTCGCAGTCTTCAACAAAGAGATAGGTTATGCCTCCGTTAAACAACTCAGCACCAAGCACTGCAGTCTCGGTAAAGTGCGATGCCCTGGCCTCTCATTTCATGTTGTCTCTCACTATTTTCAATACAGAGACCACATTGAACAGCACCTACTCCACCTCGATGAGGTTATCAGCGCTTTGAGAGGAAACAAAGTGATTGCGGCACTGGATGCGAACGTAATCTCCTTATTATGGGACCCCCCGCCCAAGAATAAATGGATATCAGCCTAGCGTGGAGAGAAGCTAGAGCAATTCATCGCTAAGCACAAACTCCACGTCTTAAATGACCCGCACCAGCCACCGACCTTCCAGACTGTAAATGGTCAATCATGGATTGATGTCACCTTGGCCACATCCAATATGATGCCATATATCGGGTCTTGGAGTGCCCGTGTTGGCTGGACATCCAGTGACCACAGAGTTATCCACATCGGCATACGCTTTGCGAAGGAACCAGGCACTCATGTTCCCCCCTCAACAAGTTATCTAGTGAAAAAGATGAATAAGCAGGTTTTTGAAACCTGTTTGAAACAACAGGTGGAAGAGAGACTTGCTGACCTTTCGCAACAAAGTAAAGCGGGTGTCGATATGATGGCTGACTGCATCACTTAGAGTTTATTAATGGCCTGTGAGGCTTGCATACCAACCAAAAAACTGTAAATTCCAACCTGGAGCATGTTGCTTGTCGCAATCATCTGCGCATTTACAAAAAAGCAATTAAAGCAGAAAAAAGGTGTAGCATACGTGAATTTATCATTAATATTGACAATGAAGAACCATGGGGTTACGTTTATAAGCTCTAGACGGAAGGTCTTGGCTCTGAAGCGGTGCTCAGCACTATCAGAACAACAAACGGTTGCACCAGCTCCCTTGAGGAGACGGCAAATAAGTATCTTCGCATTCTAGTGCCTGATGATGATCCTGAGACCGAGACCCCGGAGCAAGTGTCTTTCAGAGATTTTAGTGCAACTGCACCGGACACGGAGAATGAGCCTGAAATTACTCTTCAGGAAGTTTGTAAAATCCTCAAAACTCTGAAAAACGAAAAAGCTCCTAGTCTTGACCGAATTGAAGTCAAGGTCATGAAGAAGGCTTGGTCTATAATTGGTATTCTTCTGTTGCGTCTTCTCAATGGCTGTATGAAATTTTATGTTTTTCCAAAGACCTGGAAGCAGGGTTCGATTAGGGTTCTTCTTAAAGGAGAAGACAGGAACGCGGGTGATGTAAAATGATACCGTCCCATCTGCCTACTATCAGTTATTGGCAAACTCTTTGAGCGAGTACTTTTCAAGCGGCTTTAATCATGCGTCCTGAGACTACAGCTGATATCAGACTGCAAATACGGTTTTAGTCCTGGTAGATCAACAGATGATGCCATTGTCAAATTTCGAGAAAGGGTTTCAACCCATAAGAGACTTATGTCGTAGGGCTTCTGTTTGACATCTCAGGTGCCTTTAACAATATATGGTAGCTGCTGATTCTCCAGGAGCTGAAAGAGAGGAATTGCCCTAGAAATATACACGGAGTAATCTCCGACTATTTTGACGATAGGCGCTTAGCACTCGTGCATAAATCAGACAGTGTCTCGAAAAAGGTGTCGAAAGGGTGCCCGCAGGGCTCGGTGTTAGGCCCGACATGCTAAAACCTGACATTTGACGGCCTTCTCAAACGTCTTACTGAAATTCTCGGTGAAGACGTTTTTGCCTATGCTGACGAGCAATCTTCGCAGCTAAGCGTTCTTAAAAAGGTTATTAAGGCCCACAACACTGTGTCTTATAACGCAGCCTGCATGATAGCTGGCACGGTTCCAATCGACATTGCTCTAGAAGAACGGAAAGCTCTTTATAACCTATGGAACAGTAACCAAACTCTACTTCGAGCGTGTCCATGATAGACTAAGGTCGCACTGGATCAAACCTGATTTCTTCACCACGCAACTACTCACCAGCCATGGTGAAATCAGATCAAAGCTCTTCGAGCGCAATCTCACTGAGCACGCCGAATGTGAGTGCGGGAAGATTGAGAGAGTTCAGCATATCACCCGGTCTGAACGACCGAGCACGAGCAACTTGTGCTTTCCAGTGCCTAGCACTAGTGTTTGCCTCGTCTTATGCTTATGCGAACAAACGCAGACTGCAGCACCCGGCTTCCAGGCCGAGCAATCTGTGCCGTCTGGCGCATAGTACTTAATGACTTCACTTACGTTAGTGCGAACAAACGCAGAATGCAGCACCCAGCCTCCAAGGCAGAGCGACCTGTGCCTCCAGGTACTTAGCACAAATGTTTTACTTTAGAAACGCAGATTGCAGAAACTGACCTTCGCGGCCGAGCAATCTGTGCCCCAAGGTGATTCAGACTGTAGCACGTGGCTTGCATGACCGAGCAGCCTGTTTTTCTCACGTGCTTAGCACTAGTGATTGCATAAGACAAAATTGAGAAATTACCGTTTATAAATTCATCAATTTTGTTGAAAACTTATCTTCATTGGATATATTCTTGCTTAATATTCTTGCTTGAAAATTCATCTTTCTTCATGAAAATCCTTTTATTTTTTTAGTTAAAAATTATTGTATTTAACAGAAAATTTAACTATGACATTTTTTATTGTAAATTAATCCTTTTTATTGAAAATATCAACCTTTTAATTAAATATTATTGTATTTAGTGAAATTTGGCCTTTTTTGAGTTAAAATGATTCCGCTTGCTACAAAATTAATGTTTTTTGTTGGAAATCGTACTATTTGGTTATGCATGACATAATGTTGTTATAAAATGTCCATCTGCCTGCGTATATGTACGTAACTATCTATTTCTATATGTCTGTGAGCATGATACTGTTTCGTGAAAACCCAACATTCGAATTTTCTTTTAAAAAATTAAAAATGACCTTTTTTGGTTAAACTGTGCAAGATACGAAAAAAGATGAATGTGAAGTCAATAGCAAGCACTTTATATACTACGAATTCGAAACGCCTGGATATGTCCGAAGTAATTGTCCTAATTGCTCCAAGAAGATGATGAATAACACAAGTTCCCTGGCTTTTAGTACCTTTTAAGGTTGAAACATAGGCATTGTTCACGTCTGCAGGAATTAAACTAATGGGTGAGCAGATTAAGACTACGCTTGTTGTGCTACCCGAAGCTAAAGAAAAAAGGACGTTGTTAGGAATCGATTTTGCTATAGCTGTGGGAACAGCCTGTGGTGACGATGAATGGAATTTGCATTTTAAGAATGACCCAAGTAAAATATATCCTTTTTTGTATCAATACGATGTATTTCATCAAAACATTGTGGTATTGTAAAGCTTTAATATTAGAAGTACCGATCTTCGAGTAAACGAACACAAGTTTTTACTCGAAAATGATCAAGCGCATTTTATTGCACTTTTTGAGAAAAACGCAAATGTTTTGCAGAAACCGGCAAAGCGACAGATTTAACGGAACATGCGACAAATATCGAAGATCGCGAACCGATATTTTTACCGCTGTATCGATGTTCACACGGAAAAAATATCGCATGAGATAAGCTATAGACGATTTGTTTTCCCAAGGTTTTATGGAAGGTTGCGAATCTCCTTGAAATTTGAGCCACCATTTATACATAGATTATAGGAAATTAAATCCAACAACTGTTACCAAGAAATATTCGCTACCGAGAATTGACGATCTGTTATATGAGGCTCAAGAAATCGGGTAGTACATCGACCACTGACTTGCGACAAGGGTACCATCCGGTACCGGTACCTTTTAAAATGTACTTTTTAAAATTTACACCTTTTAAAATGTATAGATACAAGCGTATTCCATTCGGCTTAAAGAATGCGCCAAGTATATTCCACAGATTGATGGAGGATTTCAAAACTGGGTTACGTGGAATGGAAGTTACTATTTATTTTGACGATATCCTTGTTACTTCAGCTTCTTTAGATGTAGATATCGAAGATATTCAGAGAATTTTGGATCGACTGAGACAATTTAATCTTCGGGCTAAACATTACAAGGTTCGTTTACGCGACTTTAAGTCCGCTATCTTGGCCATATAATTATGCCTGAATGTCTTAAAGTTTGTCGCGATAAAGTATCATGTACAGTGCAGCCAGGTCGCGCGATTAAGCGCAAATTGGGCTACTTCAGAGGCTCTGTGCGCGAATGAAATCGGGGATTTGCCACTAGTCGTAAATTGGACTACTTGAGCAACGAAAAACTCGCAATCTGGGCTACTTTGGCCGCAATTCCAGATATTTTGAAATTGGATGTAAACTGTCGCGCGAATCAAAATCGAATTAAATTGATTCGATTTTAAATCGTGCAAGCTGCCCACATTGAGAACACTGCTTCCAATGTCGGCTCCTGCGCTATGATTGTTTACAAGAAGGCTCGTGGCACGTGTCAGTAATCATCAGGACAACAGAGTTAAATTGTATTTTTTACCTGGCCAGTGTCTTAATGCATTATAATCGTTTATAATTGTTATAATCATTTGTGTGCTTTTTATCTCATTTCCTCGGAATGAAATGATGAAAGTCGCTACTTTGGGCTTCTTCAGTCTGAAAATGCGCGATTTTGGGCTATTCAAACGTGCGTGGTTTTCGTGCGACTCGGGCGCACCCAATCTGCAAGTCGCTTGAGCATGGACCTGGCAACACTGATGATGTATCTGAAACATAGTGCCTCCGCGGAATGTAGCACATGTTTGAACTTTTTTATAGACCTGTACGTGGTACAGACGATACATACAGAGTTTGGCAAAGAACGCGCGTCCGTTAAGCGATCTGGCTAAGAATTCTATGGCTTGGGAGTAGGCGCCCGCACAATAGACGTCCTTCGAGAAACTGAGGGGATTGCTGATGACAGCACCCATTTTACGACAAGCGGATTCGTTTCTTCCTGATACTCTGCATAGAGAGGCCAGCAGCCACGTACTCCGCGAGGTTTTAATTCCGGAAGAGGGGGGCGACGAGCGCCTAGTTGAATATGCGAGCCAGCTTTTGATTATAGTGGGTAGAAGCTACAACACAAAAGAAAAGGGAGAGAGAGGCCCTAGCAGTTGTGTGTTTTGTTGATAAGTTCTGGGGGTAAATAGAAGGATATAAAATTTATATCGATACGGATCATCATCGCCTACGCTAGTTATTGTGAGTAAAATCATCAACGAAGCGCTTAGATGAATGGGCCCTCTCATTGTAGCCGTATGATTTATAAGTCTCTCACACCATGCGGAATCTGTGCAGTCAGTGTGAATATACTAATAAGTACAGCAGAACACCGACAGAAGAAATTAGTTGATTCTGAAATTAAAAAAATAATCGACACCTATGAAACGCAGGAACCGGAAAACGAGTTTGCCAAGTATACAGACAGTGGTTACATTATGTCAAATTGTGTGCTCAATCGGTACAGTACTGACGGGGATGCATCCACAGATAGACATTATGGAAAAGATCGGACTGTTTCTCGAATTTCTTCTTGTTACTTTTTGCCTGAGATGCACCGAGGAGTTAGCGAACATATTACACATTGCGTAGAATACCAGCGATGCAAAATTTCGAATTTAAAAATTGCCGAATTACTGCGAACACCACCACTATCTCCCTCACCCTCTCGGTCAGGCCTCTGTCCACTACCACTCCACTACCACCTAAGGGAACGCGCTTTTTAGATCTACAAAAAAGGCGTATACTTTCGCACTCTTTCTAGCTAATTTTCTATTCGCCACGTACTGTAATTCTTAAATATTGTCGATAGTACTCCTTCCCTTCCTAAAACCCGCCTGCGTCTCCGACAGCATTTTTTCCCCATGAAAGCCTTTCGCAGCCTCTCCCGTACCGCTTGTGTACTAAACAGTCGCATTTCGTTTTCTACCACATCCAACCTTGATACCTTAGACCTTCCCCACTTATTTTATTCGCTTCTCTATCTTCTCGTCATTCGCTCCATTCTTCACTCCCTATCATCTCGCTTATTCCCACCCTAAGATCCATAAACCTATTAATTTTCTTCCACACGTCCTCCATTGTCTTAAAACTTTTCAAATCCTCGTCCACATCTTTCTCCTTTTTCTGCTCCTCCTTACTCTTTATAAATATCCTCTATTGCAAACACCCTTTTACTTTCTCTTGCAGATCCTTCCATATCTCTTCCATCGACTGCCCCTCTTAATGAAATGCGTGCATTCTCCCTCTTCGTCCTCTGTAATCATACCATTCGCCACCGCCCAGCCTCTATCTTCCATTCAGTCTCTTATAATCTCGCGCTCCTAATTTACTATCTTATCGTTCGATTTACTTTCGAGGCTACCGCCATCTTTGTTAAGTCCCCCTCCCCCGACTATGATATTAAAGCCCCCCTCAATACCGTTATACGTTTCTCCCTTTCACCCTCTACTTCACAGGAAACACATTCTCCTGTACTTTCTTCAATACCTCCTTCTCCTCGTCCCATACCCACATTTTCAAATCTACTTTAATTTTCCGATACACTATATTTGCCGCCCTCCCTTTACTCCTTGCTCTCCTAGCTCTGTCGTTCAGTAATCTTTATACATCCCTTTCCCATGCTTTTTAGCAGCGCTTTCACACCTTGCCTTTCTTTCTGCTCTTAAGCTTTAATGCTCTTTTTACAATATTATTTCTCCTATCTGGCTTCTCTTTTTTCATTTTCCTCAACTAATCCTCAACCTATCGGCTCTCGCTCTCTCCTTTCATTCCTAGGTTATTCTACACTCTCTTCTATTATATTCTCTACCCTCTCCCAAAAACATGTGGTTTCGCCCTCCCACCTGTCACTTGCTTCTATTTTCGACCTGCCCTTCACCTTCTCAAAACTTTTTTAGAACTTTTTCTTCCACACAATAGTCTCTTCTCTCATCTGCTTCATTCTACCCTCTTCTTTCTTCTTTACCGACATTACCACCCCCTCTAATCCTTATACTTTCTCCCTCAGCTCTTTTATCTCCTTCTCCTATTTCTCATCTCTTAACATCAGGCCCTCTCTCATATTTTCCATCTGCTATCTAGCACCCACCCCTTACGTCTTCTCACAAACACTATGATTTCGCTGATCAATACCCCGAGAGCCTCCTTCTCCACCTGCCTGTCAATTTTTTAGCGGGGAAAGGGGGATATAAGCCCGCACGGTTTTTTTAACGCACTTTGTACCGCACTTTTTTCAGAATTTCTGGGCTGTCTCTCTCGTTTTTCCTCTCTTTCCGACGCACCACTCGACACAGGGCCATGCACAGTTGGCAGTCGTAGCCTGTGACAAATTTATTCCCCGTAGAATGCACTATCTGCTCCTTGCCAAATGTACCTTCTGAAATCTATATATATATATATATATATATATATATGTCTCTCAAGACAGTGCCGCTTACTGCGCCAAATTTTCCCTTTATATGCCTTTATACGCCCCTGAAGACATCTTTTTCTCTCCCCTAACATCCCCCAGTACTACGCGAACCACTCTTGGCCACATTAGAGGCCCAAACTCCTGCCCACAAATTAACCCGATCCTTTGACAACATAACCTCACTTTTCCTATTTAGACAAATCCCAGTCCATAAATAGTTCGTAAATTAATTTTTAACTCACCAATTAACCCCTCACAACCCTACTTACCTGCTAATCTCCCACCCTCGATCTCCACAAGTCATAGCCATCACATTTGTATATAAACTTTTGCACAAAAATTATACCACAAAATAATTAGGAAAAAAATAAAAGTGAATTGAAGAAGATTGGTTAATTCATTGAATTAGAGGAAACTAAAAAAAAACATAATAATTAGGCGTTTTTGTCTTGAAATTTAAAAAATCTAGTTGAACTTTTTCCAGACTTTAATTAAATTTTATTTCAATTGGACTGCGAAAAAATCTGTATATTCTTTTTCTTTCTTTTTCAAAATTTGGGTTAGGAAAAGGAGAGGGGTGCATCTGAAAAATGGTTGCTTGATCTGTTTGAAAAAAGATTGGTGCCATTGGGCAAAGCGAACCGCGTTTGCAGAGGGCGATGAGAATGCGATGAGAATGGAGGGCAGCGTGAGTCGTCAGAAGATCTGTATCGTGGAGCCCTATTTCAGAGTTTCACTATATTTTCTTAAAAATTGATCTGTTTGCTTTTTAAATTCATCTATTTTAGTATAAATTGTGTACTTTTGATAAAAATGCGACTGCTTTGTAGAGACTTAATCGTCTTTGGGTGATGCTGTATTCGATTTAAATTGTTTTCACTTTGTATATTGCTCAGTTCACCAGCACTACGCTTTTGGTTGGCAAATGTATGTATTCGCTTCCTCATTAAAAAAGCATTCGTGAATTTTGAAATATTAGGCAACCTTAAGTTCTCATGTCGATCAATTTAAAAATAGAAATGTACAAAAAATACAAAATTACATAATAATACGATCGAATTTAAAAATGTTTAAAAGGCAGCGGCCACCACGCAGATCAAATTAAGTATTCGAAATGTTAATTTTTCATATTTGAAAAAGGAGAGGAGGTTCTGTCGCACTCTGCCCCTTTCTCAGCCTCATTATTTTTCTACAAAAATTGTCATAATTATTTTATTTGACAATGTATGATCAAAAATTTAGATTTTTTGGGCTCGCAACATAATTGAAGGAAAATTAATAGAGAAAATGATTTCGTGTAATTCTAATCGTCTATACATGGTATTTGTTTAGATAACAATCAATGACAAAATAAACAAGTAATATCAAACATAAATTTTCATTACGTAATAATTTATGGATATTTAACAGCAAATATATGAAAAGGTTTGAAGAAGGGGCAGGAGGATGCACCTAAAAATGTAATACGAAGGGGTGCATTTTTTCTTAAACCGGCGATGCCTAGAACTTACTAGATTATATTTCTTCTTACAGAATTAAGTTCACAGAGCAATCCCCGGTCCTCTCCCATTTATATGGTTGAAGGAGAAGGAGAAGGAGAAAATCGACCAGCAAGCATTTCACCTGATGCTAATGCATTTAGAAGAAATCTGTCCGCACCTATTCAGCAACCAAGCATGCATACCTTAACCCCCGAGGAGTTAGCCTATCAGCAAGCATACATCCATCACCTGAACTCTCAGCGTTTGCAACATCCAGGGGCTCCGGTCGCAGCTTATCAGCCGACACCCGTTCAACAACCAAACATGCATGCCTTAACCCCTGAGGAGTTAGCTCATCGGCAAGCATACATACATCACCTGGTCTCCCAGCGCACTCAGCAGGTAGACGTTCCGGTCGCAGCTTATCAACCGCCACCCGGTCAGCACGAAAACATTCATAACTTATCCCCTCGAGCGGCATACCTGCATCACATGGTCACTTTGCGGCGTCAACAAGCAGACGGTCATGGCGCAGGTCATCAGCCACAACGCGGGCAGCATGCAAACTTGCACACCTTAACCCCTCATGATGCAACCAATCAAGAAAGTTACGAGAATCTCAGGATGAGTCAGAGGACTTTACAGGGAGCTGAACGAGCAGGCACAAGTGTCCCAGCTAATCAGCGGGCATCAACCCTTCACCATCCACAAAATCTGCAGGGAATTCCTCAGCGGCCACCAATTCAGCAAGCACACGATGAGAATGATGATTGGCTAACTTTGTCATTGGCACCACCAAGACCAAAACAGAAATGATTCATTATAAAACTAATATCCTATGTTTTTTGTGAAAAGAAGCCTAATAAAAGTGTTAAAATCGAGTAAAAATTACGTCAAAAACTTTGTGTACGTTTCTAAAGAACCCTCCTCACCATTTTTCTCTTCATTATCATCTGACCACCCGCTTTCTATCTCTTTATTTATTAAATTTACTGCGTAATCAAACAATAGTTAATCAAAGTAGGCAGCATGAGCCTACGAAAAATGGTTTCGGAGCCTATGGTAAAATTAATTAATTTGTTGAAGTCCGATCTGACTTATCCGTGCTTGACACGTTACTGTCTAAAAGTAACGCGTTACCGTTTCTGCCTCAAAATTTTTATCGCGTTACCGCTACCGTTACTGAAAAAGTACCGTGTTACCTTGTCGTTAATTTTTTATTAAATGTGTAATACGTTATTTAAAATGTCCATAAAGAATCCTAAGAATTTCCTACAATTGATTCCGCCTGTCCTGAACAGTAACAACATTTATCAATATTTCTCTGCACAATTAGCCAAATAATATAAATAAAATATTACTTTTTAAATTTCACGCACATAAATATGTTTTATGAGATCTCAAAAAACCCATACATGAAAAAATTAATTTTCCGAGTTTTTTACGCTTATTAAAATTATTGCGTTTTTTTTAGTAAAAATGCTTTCTGGTACATAAAATACCGTTTCATACTGATAATTAATTGGAAAGTCGCGCTTTCTTCTGAATTTTCCAATTCATTGTTTAAACAATTTCTTATTATTCTTAATAATATTCTTTTGCTTAATGGTAGAATGTTGCGATTTTTCCTAAAATTTTTAACTGTCTTGCGTGATATTTGCGATTTCTTCTATAATTTTCACCTTTCTGTCATTTTTCACTTAGTAAGGTAATAATGAATAAAAGTTAACAAAAAGGTTGCTTGAACAATAAAACATTATTTATACTAATGTTCTCTTAGATAAGTGCTGGAAAGTTGTAGGTTAAAAAAATCATTAATAGACATTAGAAACAATTGATAGATTTAATGCTTTTACGATGATTCATTTTGATAAAAAGTGATACTTAGGGTACCAATCGTGCAAAAACTAAGAATTTTGCCGAGTTTTCGAGACCATTGCAATTCACTTCTTCAGGGCTGATGTGAAACTCAGGTATCAGGTAATATTTATATAGAAGATGGTTAGTTATTGACCAGGGTGTAATAATATTCTTGTTGATGGAAATTAAAATGTTAGTCAGTTACTAGGTATATTTATTGAAATGATGTCTGAGAGATTCTGAGTACATATTTGATAGATTTTTCGACTGTACGTCGACAGTCTCATGAGAAAAAATATTTCTTTCTACGAAACTTGCACCTGCGTGATCAAAATACATCATTTGTAGATATAAAGACTTAAATAGGACAGGCATGGCGACAGTTCTTAAGAAACTATGTAGGAAATAGTGAAAAAAAGGATATTACAAATTGAAGTAATAGCAAAAGTAAATGAGTGTCCTGATAATTAAGATAGAAATAAGAAGTATGTAGATTCTATTATTCAGAGTTATTACCTGTTTTTTAAATTTATTTGTTGTCTACTGAATTGATTCCGTATTTTAGACGGAGTAAAGTCAACATCTTAAGTCTTAGTATCAAAGATATGAAAAGAAGCATTGATAAAATGAAGAGAGAATTTGATTTACATAGAGATTTACATAGAAATTTAATTATGAACAAAATAGAACAAAAATTTCCAAACAAATGTACATCCTTTTTTAACTCTCAACTACAAGGGTTCTTTAATTTGTGCAAGGTACTAATCTCTGCCTCTATCAAAAAACTAGAATGGCTAAAATCTCGCTACTATGGTCAGCGTAAGTATGTTATCAATCCCGCTTGGATTTTCAACAAAACAAAAACCAGGTTACCGAATAACGTGGAATATTACCTTAGTCTAGGAAAAAACTTTTGTTTACCACCTGACAACTAGAACTCATTTGTAAAAGATACCTTGTGTGTAATACTCAGGTTAATATACATCTTATAGGGGATAATAATACGAATGAATTTAGATATGAGTTAGGTTTCAATTTACAAGGTTTTCTTACAAATAAAAAACGTAATAATTTTAAATCTCATTTTACACAATTGGCCATCGAAAGTAAAAAATTCTTATCTAAACACAAAAACACCAGTTTTACTGAAGCTGATAAAGGAAATATAACCGTTCTTTTACATAATACAAAATATACCAATAAATCCTTAGCTCTATTAAATCACACATTTACATATAAATTACTCAATAGGGATCCTACTAGACACATACAATTGGAGCTTAATAAAACAATCAATGAGCTCTTCCTACAGGGTATACTTAATATAGATTCCGTCAGGATCCTGAAATATACTAACGGTTTTTCTCCGAAATACAATAGACTTCCAAAGATCCATAGAATGAATTGTCCACTACGTCCAGTAATATCATTTATAGGATCCCCTTTATACTACGCCTCAAAATACCTAGCATATTTTATTAAAGCGCTTTTAGGTCATACTTCTCAACATGTTAATGTTCCCAGTTGGCGAAAAAAATTAAGGATGTTCTAGAGACGTCTTTAGGACATCCCTAAGACGTCTTTTATAACATGTCCTTTAGTCATCCTAGGGATGCTCTTAAAACGTCTAATGCCAGTACAAAATATGTTCTGAGAACGCCCATGTCTTTAAGACGTCTTTAGGTCATCTTTAGGACATTAGACGTCTTAGAGACGTTGATTGGCCTGACATAGGATGTCCTAAGAACGTCTTAAGGATATATGGCGTACCTATGGGTTCTCCCATCTCTGCCGTAGCATCTGATTTAGTAATAAAATCCTTAGAACAAGATATTCTCTCTCAAAACTAGAATTTTTCTCAACTATTCTTCTATAGATATGTCGACTACATTCTTTCTTGTTCACCTCACAATCAAATTTAAAGCTTTAAGGAATTCTTTAATAACTATCATTACAGAATACAATTCACTATTGAATATGAGCATGAAAAAAGTATTTCCTTCCTAGATGTACAAATCTCCATAATTAACGGTAAAATTTACACTAACTGGTTCTGTAAACATACTTGGTCTGGCAGATACACAAAATTCTTATTCTATCACACATCCTCCTTATAAAACTAGTATGATCAACAATTTAGTCGACAGAGCTAATAAACTTTCCCTAGTTGCTTTCCAACATATAAATTTAGAAATTGTTTCTCACACAGTTAAAATCAATGGTTTCCCTAAAAAACTTATTAATAATTTAATAGAACAAAGAGTTCGTAAAACTCATATGCTTAGCCAGAATACTAACGACAACTTAAACAGTGATTTGAATTTCGATAGTTCTATTGTTTTACCATATAATCGAGAAATGTCCAGAATTCTTCAAAAATTATACAAAAAACATGACATAAAAATCATTTTCGAACCTGTTAAAGACCCCTTTAGTTTGTTCAGAACTCAAAAAGATCCAATCATGAAAAATAAAATTACTAACGTAATATATAAATTAACATGCTTAGATTGTGAGCAATGTTATATTGGCGAAACCAAACGTTACATCGATGTAAGATTAAATGAACACATGAGAGATTGAAATAACAATAGACTCAATACTGCTCTTTTCAAACATGCAACTTTAAACAAATACTCCTTTAATTTTGAAAACTGTATTATTATAGCTAAAGAAGCATTCTACTGCAAATGTATTTTTATGGAAGTGTTTTATATTGTCAAAAATACTAACAATGTTAATTTTAGAACAGACATAGATAGTATGAGCATAGCCTGCAATAGCCTTATTCATGCAACTCAATCATATACATTTTTGTCTTTTTTCGTATTTTCTTAAACAATAATTTTGCAATTTCTCATTACAATCTAAAATAAATATCCTCTAATCTTGCTTCTCTCTCTCTTTTCCTTCTCTTTTGCAGCAGTGTACCGTTAGCGCTCCATAATGGTATGTCATGTGCAGTAGATAATAATGTACCAACCAGTCAATGTGAATCAACCTACAGACTAAACGTGGCCTAAATTCCTTGCCGTAATCATTCCGTCTGCTGGTGTGTTTTTTCAATGTCAACATTAATTTCAATCTTTATTTAAGTCCGTCCAGCACAGGGAGTCAATTTAGTAGCCAACAAATAAATTTAACAAATAGGTAATAACTCCGCTTTATAGAATCTACATTTTTTTTATTTCTATATTAATTATCACGACACTCATTTACTTGTGCTATTACTCCAATATGTAATATCCTTTTTTTGAATATTTCATATATAATTTCTTAAGAACTGCCACTCTTTCTGTCCTTTTTAAGTATCTACGTCTACAAATTATGTATTTTGATCACACAGGTGCAAATTTCGTAGAAAGAAATATTTTTACTGATGAGGACTGTCGATGTACAGTCGAAAAGTCTATCAAATATGTACTGAGAATCTCTCAGACATGATTTTAATAAATATGACCAGTAATTGACTGACATTTTAATTTTCATCCACAAGAATACCATGCAACATTGTTCTAATGCATACTCTCTATAATTCCTGTGATTGGGCAGAGCGCCCCACCGTGGGGACTATTCAAACCTGATTCGCCAATCAGGTCTTTGAATGTGGTTTGAATATGGTTTGGATGTTGTGTTTGTTGAAAATTCTTCCTATTTCTTCTGTGACAACTTGGATGTAGGGTAAGGTAGTGGTCTTTTTTCTCTCTCTTTCTTTCGTAGGTTTTGGTGACTTGTTTTTTTTAGTATTTTTTTTTTTGCTTTATTAATTTGTTATTTTGTGTAATCGTTCTGTATTAGGATTTGTTTAACGTTTGGTAATTCCTTTTTTAAGTATCTTTATATGTCATGGAGACAGCTCTGTATACAAGGGAGTTGGTGACCGACTGTTTTTGAGATGTGTGGTGGTGGGAGGAGGCATTTAGGTATATGTTTGTATGCGTGGGTTTTCTGTAAACTTCGTGTCTTAATGTGTTATCAGATCTTTTTTGAACTAATACGACCAAGAAAGGCCATTTTCCGCTTTGTTCAATTTCTATAGTGAACTGGATATTAGAATGTGATCGATTGATGAAATCGAAAAACTTATTTAGTTCATGTCCTCGATGTCGCGATATGACAAAAGTATCATCAACGCAACGAGTCCGAAATACCGGTTCAATATTGGGTTGGTTGAAAATTTTAGTTTCTAGATGTTCCATAAGGACATTGGCTAAAAAGATGAAATTGGGGATCCTATTACTGCCCTGAGGTTTGTTCGTAGAATTGGTTATTGAAATAGAAGTAAGTATTATTGAGACAGTGTTCTATCAAAGTTACGAGCTCGGAAGGGAAGCTTGTGAAAAATTTAATAATATCAATTGTATCATAGATTGTTACTTTCCTAAAGAGAGATACTATGTCGAAACTCCCTATGATGTCTTGGGGTTGAATGTGAATCTGTTGTATCTTTTTGATAAAGTCAAATGAATTTTGGACGTGAGTGATTGATTTTTCTGTAAAAGGATTTAGTTTTGTAGCAATAAAACCGTGCTAGATTGTATGTTAGTGAGTTTATTGTATTAACGATCACCCTGACTGGAATGTTATCTTTGTCAATTTTTAGAAGCCCGTAAAGCTTTGTAGAGATGGGATTAGTAGGTATTAATTTAGATATTGTTTGGCTATCAAGTTCAGACTCTTTGAAAAGGGTTTTTGTTTTCCTGAATATTTCTTTGCAGGGTCCTTTTTAGGTTTTGTGTATGTATCATCAGTTAGAAGGTCCATGATTTTATTGTTGTAGTTTTCTTGATTCATTATTACTGCTGTGTTGCCTTTACCAACGGGTAATATTACAATATCTTTATTCTGATTGAGTTCTCTAATTGCGGTTTTTTCTTTTTTTGCTAAGTTTGAGGGTGGAACTTGAACTTGGCGTAAAATGTTGGACGTCCTAAGTTGTATCTCATTCGCTTTTTCGAGTGGAAATGTATATCTTGTGGATTCTAGATTGCTGATCATTTCTTCTTTTGAGATTTCCGAAGAAGCTACTGCAATATTATGTCCTTTAGATAAGGCTAAAATCATTGATTTCTGAGCTTACTAAAGGTGTTAATTTTAGTAAGAACACACTCCCTGTAATATAGTCAAGGCTTTCACGACTAAATAACTCTAAATACAGAAAGGCACTCCTCAGTGACCCAGCAGTATATAAAATCCCTTTTCCTTGTACCAAAGTCTATATTGAAGAAACCGAAAGAGCGCTAAACCAACGTATAGAGGAAAATAAGAGTAAAGTCAGACTAGAAACATCTCATGCAATCAGCACTAGCTGAACATCATATCGAAACAGGACATAACATTTTATTTGACAAAGCAACGGTCATTACAAAAACACACAATATCTTTCCAAGAAAACATAGAGAATCAATCGAAATCTTAAAATACCTTAATAATATCAATAGGGACAATTGATATAATACCAATCCGATTTGGCTTTCCGTCCTCCCGGATTAAACAAAAATACTTGATTGTCCAATCAGGTTGGACCAGTTCCCACTGTGGGGCGCTCTGGCCAATCACAGGCTTTGTAGAGAGTATACATAAGAACAACATAACATGATACCTCAGCTTCAGTTCAGCCCTAAACAAGTGAACTGCAAAGTTCACGAAACGTCAGCAAAATCTCGTATTTTTTTCGGACCATCCTACTAAACAGTAGCTCATCAGATACACTGCTCAGTAGTCCCGTATTTCACCAAACAAATAATTCCGTTTTATATGGAAATGCGTGTCAAGGAGTAAGAAAATACATCATCTGATTGGTTTTATTGATATTCAAACATTGAATGTAATGCTAAACGTATTCAAATATTTTGTGAAGTAACGATCGGTAACATGCGTTACTTTGCATTACCGTTACCCTTTTATAGTCAAATATTGGATGCCTTACTATCCAATTCATGTTGCTCTAACGTTTTGGGGTGCTCACCGTGGATAGCTTTCTGCCTCCAATGTATTTCTAATTCCTCTATAGATTCTGCCCTGTTATTCAAGGCCCTGTCTGAGGACAAATTCAAGGAAGTGTAGTCAAGATTCGCTTTACAGATAGTGCTCAAAAACGCAACATTTCGTTTGCTGTTAAAATAGTCCTTCAACTTTGTAACTTGTGACTCACACAGTTTTTTGACATCTGAAGCGCCCCTTCCCCCTAATGTCGTGGTAGAACTACCCTTTCAATAGCTGAATTTTTGTGGTGCATTCGGTGCTTCGCCATTTCTACGCGGACGATGCTGTTCAACTTTTTAAGGTAGGTGTTAGACCACCTGATTAGCCCGTAAGAATATGTGAAGACAGGGATGGCATATGTGTTGATTGCCCTGATTTTATTTTCCAGAGTTGAGAAAACTCTTCATAATCAATCTGAGTCTTGTAGTGAAGGTAGTCGTTAAGCTTGTTTTAACTATCGTATGCAGAATACCCTTAGAAGCAAGAATACCCAGATATTTATATGATTCGCCTGCAGTCATTCCCTCGATGTCATTTTCGAAATCATTCTCTAATTCTGTGGTCCCTGATTCGTCTCTGATTAAATGCACTGTTCTGCATTTATCTAGTCCTAACTTCAAGTGGATATCATTGAAAAACTACTTTGTGACATCGATTACTTGCTGCAGTTTATGGGCTGAACTAGCGTACAGCTTCAGGTCATCCATGTACAGGAGATGGATCACTTGACTAATATTGCAGCACAAGAAAATCCAATAATCCAACACAGTGCAAGAGATGCAGTTCTTGGCGAAGCGAATCAGATTAAGGATTTCATTAACGGTATTGTGAACCATGAAGCAAATTCAGATATTATTTTATATTTGAAGAATTCGGTATATATTTTGAATGATTGTTGTAAGAAAAGTTTCTATACATTATTTTTAGCCATACATGTATCAGAGATAGCTTTAAACACTATATTTGCGACCGTCCACGAAGAAAGGGACTTTAGGATGAGCAGGAAAGTTTTTCAGCAGACGCGATTGAAGAAGTGAATGAAGTCAAGCACCCAGAGTGTGGGGAACAAGCTTCGGAATCAGACCCCTCCACTTACGACTACAACTTCTCGCTCCGCGGGCAGCGAGTCAGACGAGCTCTTGATAACAATTCCAATTTTGTAGATAGAAAGTTACTTCTTTTTTAATATGAAAGAGCGATTCAAAAACTATCGATAGTATCAAAAACATAAAAGCCGAAATCCTTACTCAATCAATTTTTTTCAGTAATTTTTTTTATTCATGGTGGATGGACACTATTTTACTTCCTTTGTTATAAAACCGATTTTTAAATTTTCTGTGCACGGAAAGTATATATTCTCATAGTCACAAAATAAAAAGTTTTAGGGGTGCCTCCCTCAATAATTTTTTTAAATATATTTTTGGCGAAACATTTCAACTTTATTTTTGTTTCAAGTTCAAAATATATATTGTTAATGTAAATTTGAACACTTTTAGGACATCTTTAAATATATGTAGGGGTGGTTTACACATGCATAAATTTTTTTACATGTAGGCCTATTAGGCTCCTGTCTGGTGGTTTTAGAAGGTGGTATCTGTTTTCCAAAGTCTCTTTTTGTGCTAAAGTAGTCTCCATCAGACCTTTTATTGCCGTTGAACCCGTGAAAGTGGCCCGAGGCGTGCAAACAAATTATCTACCTTTCAGGCGTTTTAACCGATTTTTATTTTATTTCCGAGGTCGCTGAGAAGGATAAAGATATTATCCGATCGAAGCAAAATCTTGTACAGTTTATAGTGTTGACCTTTTTCAACATAGTCCACGAATATTATGCCATGTGCATCTCAAAATACAGAGGCCATAACCCTTTCGACCCATTGTTGCGTTTTTGGACGCTCCGGAGCAATTTGGCCCGGTGGAACACAACGTTTTGCCTGTTGCGTTGACTCAGGAGTGTAGTAGTGGATCCAGGTTTCATCCATGGTTATGAATCGGCGCAAAAGAGTTCGGCGCAGAGCTTCTTCATGCCCAAAACTGAATGCATGATATTGCCCACACGTTCAAATGATATGCCTACAGGATGAGCTACCTCTCTCAATTTTACTTTGGGATCATTCAACATCATATCATGGATTTTTTCGACATTTTCTGGTGTAGTGACCTCTTTCGGACGCCCAGATCGTTCAGCATCCACTGTGCTCGTACGCCCACAACGAAACTCGGTAAACCACTTATGAATCGTTTCAATCGACGGTGCAGAGTCCGGGTAATACTTATCCAGCTTGGCCTTGTTCTCGGATATCGTTTTCTTGCGAAGATAGTAGTGTTTGATCAAAACTCGAAACTTAGATTTTTCCATATTAAAAAAACTCGGAGGTTAGTCGCTTCTCAGTGCTGTAACTTGTAAGTACGTAAACATAAATGGCTGACGTTTTGACAGGCGTCATTTGAAGGATCAAGCTCGACGAAAATGGTTCACATTAGTGAATACTAATGCTATCTCTTAGAATTTTCAGGTATTTATCAGACTGCCAACAATGCCGACCAATCTAGAGCTGGGGGAGCCAATGAAAATGGATTCAATGCGATGGATCGGCGGGATCTCGCGACCTGTGGGTGGACGGAGCGACTGAATCACGACTTGCAAGAGTGTTACGCTGCTAGTGTACCTCCTAAATGGGGTTACGTGGTACGGCTGCATGCTCTGTGGTGCGAGAAACACCCGGAGCTATCGCACTTTTCGCAGCACAGTCTGCGAAACCATGCTGAACTACTCCGAAAAAGGGGCTATGTAAGCGGAACGCCTACTCCACCACAGCTAGAACAAGCTGGCAGCACTGAAAGAGAGGCGACACTAAGACCAACCGCGGGCAGACATCCAATAGAGGAAGAGCGATGGTTTATGACCAGGAGAAACATCAACATCAAGGTTTCTCTCAAGCCTAAAGATCAGGCTTAAATGGATGACGAGCTTCGTGGACATTTGTCCGGAGAATCCAACCTCTGGGCTATCAATTATTGTGTGTATAATGCAGCGAGATCTTTTGCCGATGCGAACCGTAAAACAAAACCAACGGTTGATCATAAGAATAAAAGACGAATTCATCAACTTGCCATAAAGATAGGCTGGGTAAGACAGTGCACGTCCCGATATTCAGTGTTTGATCGACTGCATCACATCCGACAGGAATTTTACCGCCAAGGTTCGAAAGTTCGCCCGCGAACTCCGGACCCGTTATCACACACTTAAAAAGTCAAAGCTGCCGATTATCAGGCAGCATATTATTGAGAGAATACGGATCCTATCAGACGCTAAGAGAAGTCTCGAGCAGAGCGAAAAGTCGGTCAGAGAAAATCAACAGTTTCTCTCTGACCTATCTCAACTCTTCCAAGACCCTCCAGTTACTGTCGAACACCCACCTAAACCAGAGGAGGTTCAAGTATTTTTGATAGAAGTCTACGAAGTGCAGCATAGACTGGACGAAGACTCAAAAAATATAAATAGCTACAAGGAGCTATGTGATGCCCTCATAACACCTGATAAAGAATGCCCACACATCACTACCAAGGAGGTGAAAAAAGTATTAAGAGAGATAAAGAACTATTCCGCACCGGGACCAGATTGTATCAAAACCTTCTGGTGGAAGAAGTTTTCTTCAACTCATCAGCATTTGGCCCGTATTTTCACCTCATATTTAAAGTCAGAAGAGCGGATTCCGGAGTGGTTGGTGTAATGGCGCACATTACTCCTGCCGAAAATAGGAAACTTAGCTGACCCGAAGAATTATAGGACAATCACTTGTCTGAACACACTTTACAAGGTATTCACAGCTATCCCAAATGATAAGATTGTTCGGGCAATTGAAACTGTGTGGCAAGAAATGTATGAGCAACCAGGCTCAAAGAAAGGCGTAGCGGGATGTCGGGAGAATCTGCTCATCGATAGATGTATCTGCAAAGATGCAGCATTCTACCAGTGTGACCTATTGATGGCCTGGATTGATTATCGGAAAGCTTTCGATTCGACCTCCCATAGACTTATCATCTATCTTTTGGAAATCTTAAAGATTCATTCGCAAATATTTAGGTATATGGAGAGATTGGAGCCGCTTTGGAAAACCAGATTTACTATCTCATCTGGAAAAAATCGTGTGACAACTAACAAGGTCACCCTTCAGAGAGGTGTCTTTCAGGGCGACACCATGAGCCCACTCCTCTTTTGCCTTACATTATTGCCACTATCTCTAGCACTACGCCATTCCGACGGGTACTTGTGCGGCAAACCTGCAGATCGAAAGTACAAGGTTACTCATGTATTTTACATGGACCACCTTAAGATCTATGCTAAAAACAAAGAGCAACTACATCTAGCTCTCGAGATTATCGAACGATATACTAAGGACATTGGAATGGAATTTGGTTTAGACAAATGCGTCAAGGTTTATTTGAAGCGAGGAAAACTTAATGGCATCCCTGAAGATCCTGAGCTCGTCGATAGAAGCGCTATACGACACCTTTGCGCTGCAGTGACTTATACATACCTGGACGTGCCACAGAGCCGCATTCAGGATGTGATATCTATGAAGGATACTCTCCGAAGCAGATAGAAACGTCTCATCCGGATAATTTGGTCTTCCGAAATGTCGGCGAGGAACGAAGTAACTACAATGAACATGCTTGCCATCCCGGTAGTACTCTATTCATTTGGAGTAGTTCCATGGACGAAGAACGAGCTCAGATCCCTTGATATCGGGACAAAAAAGGTTATGCACATGAACAAAAGCATGCATCTTAAGTCTTCCTTTCCGCGACTGTACATCTCACGCCGTCAAGGTGGTCGCAGAATATTGAGTCTTGAATGTCTTCACAAAAGGATCATTCTAGGTACAGCACATAGAGTTACAAATGGTAGAGACGCTCTTCTTAAAATGGTCAGGAATTACGAAGAAGTGGGCAAAGGAGCGTTTCTGTACAAAGCAGCGGAGGAAGCTGCTGAAACACTCGGACTTAACTTCAGTATTAGAGGTGAGCAAAATGCATCAAATCCTATCTATCTCGAATACTCACTTCTGAAAGCGCGTATTAAGAAAGCACAAGAGAAAAACTTTCGTGAACAGCTCCTCGATAAGAGGATGCACGGTATCTTCCACAGAAATGTGAAGGATCAGTCAATGCCTTGTGAGCTAACGTTTACTTCCTTTAAATCACCCGGATTGAAGTCTGTTACGGAGGGTTTCATTTTTGCATGCCAAGACGGTGTCATTTCCACCTTAACATAACGTCGCCACATTTTGAGCCAAGACATTCCCGATAATAGCTGCAGGGCGTGCCATGCACACCCCGAGCATTTAGCTCACATACTAACTAGTTGTCCAACTCACGCGGGAACGACCTACATTCAAAGGCACAATGCGGAACTAAGAGTGCTTTATTACCATCTCTATCATTCCTACGGCATTAACCTTAATATCGCTCCTCTAAATGGTCCTAGGGAAATTAAGTCAATTGTCGAGAATGGGAAGTGCCGCATATACTGTAACTTTATATTCTCGACAATTGTTACTGTTGCTCACTCGAGGCCTGACATGGTTCTTCTTGACTTCGAGAAGCAAACCATGTTCATTATAGAATTTTCGGCACCACTTGACAAAAACATCATAGCCAAGGAGAATGAAAAGAAAGAAAGGTATCGAGACCTAATAAGGGAGTTGCAAAGATTGTACTGGGAATATTCTGTTAAACTAATCGTCCTTATCATCGGCGCTCTTGAAGGTACCAAGTTTCATTCGCTAATGGCCTAAAAAGCATCCCTGCGTGTCAACA
>NC_046657.1:82083569-82105064 GCF_010883055.1 Belonocnema kinseyi
ATTTGTCATAAGGACAACCGCGGTAGACAGCAGTAAAGATTTTAAATAAACATAAGACTTCAAAGAATAATTTGTATGTTCGTGCTTTACAACAATCTTCTAAAAAAAGTTTCTTGATGAATTTCTGAACGCGCAGTGACAGTTGGATGTTAGCAGTGATTTTTAATAGTAGGTTAATAGTAGGTTCTTAGGCGAAATTTCGAACATTTTCCGTGATCGATCTACCAGATGTTATGTAGTCAATCACACACTGATATTGTGTTCTCCTTTGGCATAATCCAAACATAGTTCCTGTTCAACCTTGACACAAATATTTTTTACTCTTCATGTGCTTTCTTTCTTTCCATGCCGTTCTTCTTAACCATCAATTAATGCTCACTTGCTGGAACGTGGACCAATTAGAACCAATTAAGGTCCTAAATCGTACTTACTCAATGTCGCACATTCTTAATCTGGTTTATATTGAAGTGGATGACACTGTATACACATCAACAATGCAGGATGCATTATTCTATTCTAGTTTCTTTTCGCTATTTTCTTTAGGACATAATACAAAAGTTTGCTTTATTTTAAGGTGCGGACCAATGATCAGAAAGAACTGATTCGTCTTTCGTTGACTTTATGTGCTCACACAAATTCTTAAAGTTAATAAGACCTAATTTTAACTATATACAATGAGCTGTTAAAATGTTATATATTAGTTACTCTTTGCTCTTTCCCTGTACAAGAACGACAATCTTAACTAAAACGAGGAACCTAATTGAAAAGGATGGTATTTTATTCTATGACGTAACATACTTCCTTTTTATGCTTCATTGGCCGTGAAACTAAACTAAAGAGAGCTAGAATATAATTTAAGTAAGTTTATTATTATAACAATTTTTAAGCACAAGGAACCAGAGGTGTAACTAAAATCGTGTAGGCCCCACCGCAGAAATGTTCAGGAGGCCCCTGTTATAAAATTAAAAAACAAACAGCGTATAAGTATAGCTGAAATACATTTAAAAAAATTAAATATCTCACATAGTTCTTTTCATAATATATTACAAACTATATTTTATTTGAGACAATTTATATCGTATATTATGCATAGCTCTGACTAAAAAATTAGTATTGCACTGTCAAAAAAACCTTCTGCACGTTGCTATATTACAATTCGTCTCGCTTTCATTTTGAAAAAATTATTAATAACAATATAAATATCCATATGTATCATCGATACATTTTGTGAAATCCTCATGATATCGAATCTTTAATTTCTCTGTAAACTATGTTTTCACAATGTCTAATAGGACCTTAGACACCTTAAGGTGTGATTAAAGACATTGATTTTTAACAATTTTTCACTAATATCAAAATGCGTCTTACGCTTTAGTTTCCATTTTTCTACAAAGACTGGTTCAAGACCCTATTTTTGAGATGTTTGTGTAGCTTCTTCCCTACACTTTTCACATTCAAGTCTGTACTTTTTCGAATTTTTCCTTGCAGCGTTTGAAATTATAAGTGCACGACTCAAATCTACATTTTCTGCTTGAAGTAATTTTGAGAAAACATTTACTTCGTTTAGTATATTGGAAAGTATTGTGCACACCATTATAAATTTAAACTTCACCTACACTTTTTCCCTACACTTTTCACATTCAAGTCTGTACTTTTTCGAATTTTTCCTTGCAGCGTTTGAAATTATAAGTGCACGACTCAAATCTACATTTTCTGCTTGAAGTAATTTTGAGAAAACATTTACTTCGTTTAGTATATTGGAAAGTATTGTGCACACCATTATAAATTTAAACTTCACCGCATTTTCTTCATTATAGCTGCTTTTAGCTGCATTAATCCATAATACTAGGTTTTTTCATTAGCCGAGAACATTTCAGAATATTTCAGATATGTAAAAAAGGATCCAGACAATTTTAAATAAGATTTGTTTATTTCAGAAGACATTAAACATTGGAAATCTTATGTGTTGTTTTAAAATCGTTTTAAGTATTCTCTTAAAATTGAAAATTGTTAAAAAATTGTTAAAAATTCTGAATTTAACAGAATATGAAATGATTTCGAGTAGTAAATTTTAAAAAAGTCGTGTAAATATTTAAACAATTTTTATTCGTAAGAAATCCATGCTCAATTTAAAAGAAATGTGAAAGGAAAAAATTAATTTTGTAAACATTGCCGTAAAGCTTTTAGCAGAATTTACTACTCATGATAATAATAGAATATTAGGTTTAATTCATAAAATAAGGTTTCAAAATGTTTTTTTGAAAAAGGATTGTTCAGACAAATAATATTTGTTCAAATATTAAAAAAATGTTTGATACATTCTTTCTAATTTCTATAATTTAAATGAATGATTATTTTTAAATGCACAAGAATGTAAAAAATTGACATTAAAACATAAGTTTGACAATGGCCGTGAGGGGCCCCCTCACAGATGGAGGCCCTCCCGCAATGGATGTGTATTTAAAACTCTAAAGATTTAGGTAATATCCGAAAAACAATTATCACACATTTCGCTAAATGAGATCCTGAATTATAAGTCAAGTAGAATAATATACGAACGGAAGATAGCGATAGAAAAAATAAAATTAACATTGATAAAGAACTAGATAAACTATACTTGGAATTCGGTAGTGAAACTTCAGAAAAAATTAATATAGATTATTATGCATACATTGATCCTGGAAATACTACTATTTACAACTTAAAATTTTTTAACAAAGGTTAATTTCTTGTCAAAAATTTAATTCTTTTGCTGAAAATTCAGTTTTTTTGCCAAAAACCCATACTTTCAGGTTAAAAATGTTCTTTTCGTACAGACATTTCAGCTTTTAGCTTGAAGATTCGACACTTTATAAAAACTCTTAGTTATTTCATGACTGAAATATTGTTATTTCTTAAAAGTTCGTCTATTTTTGTTTTAAAATTCGTTTTTTTTAACGAAATTGAATCTTTTTTGTTGAAATGTCAATTATGACATTTGTTTCTTATGAAAATTTGCAACTTACACGTATGAAGTTGCTAGTTTATTATTAATTATTATTCATTATTCAAATATTCATGAAACCCAAAACTTATTTTTGATCACTATTCTAGAAAAGATGCATACTGCTTCTTTAACTTTAAACGCGAACAAAATTTGTAAATATTATTCAAATTTGTTTCTTTACTCAGGTATCATTTTTTTACAATGGAGTTTGACATTAATTCTACTTGTTTGCTTTATTATTCAGTATGCCAGTATATTTTATGTCGCAACAATTATAAAGCAAAGCAGAATCAGTTCACATTCATAATATATTGCTAATACAATGTGTGGTAAGATTTGAAACACTAGAGTGAATTCATAAACCGCTATCACACTTTTCGTTACTTTTTACATTAAAAGAAAAAGCTTAATCCACTTTCCGCCATATTCTCCCTTATACGCATTTGGCTCTCAAGGCATGGTGAAAATATCGGAAAGCAGTTTAGACTTATTATGCATATATTTAAATTCAATAAGTAATGAATACGTTACTGAACGGATTACCACTGGAAGGGCTGAAGGGCTTAATTTAGACCTTTTTGTCACTCAAAACGCTGCTGCCCCCTAAAAGTTTTTTTGAGGCGCCAAACTATTATAACTTTTCTTATGATTGGATACTTAGTATATATCCGAAGTTTGGTCGATCTTCGATTTTTTTTCTAGAAGTTACGAGGTGGTATACCTAGAAGGTCCGATGGGTCCAAATTGGACCCTTATTGGTTTTAATCTTAATTAAACCGGATTTTCTATTTCTGCCAGCTGTACTGCAAGTTTATTGAAGATATATGATTATGGACATCATATAGGTGCCCATGACAGAGTTCGTAAAGCTAAAAATATGTGTAGGTAGGCAACCCGCATTACAAACCGAAGCCAAAACCTCAAGCGCGATTGACCGAATCGCCTCTCCTGTCGCTATTTAGGGGGGTGGGGAAATCACGTGATATCATGAAACACAATAAGAAATCCTTAAGTAATACTACCTACACAAAAAGAAACATTAAATTGCTTAAAACTTTCAAAATGTGGCTAGGGTCCAATTTGGACCCTCCGGCCTCTCTAGGTATGCGGTTTTTTCCGGTCCTTTTAGTGTTATCCGCATTCGCCCACTCCGAAAACGGTCTAGGCCTCTTAATTTTTACGTGCATAATAATTGGCGCACAAACTTTGGCCCTGTATGTGGGATCATCCACTCCTGCACGGTTGTTCAAAAGGAATGAAAACGAGAGGATCGTATTGACTGTCCCATGAAAAATCCTTTGTTATCCTAAAGCTAAGTACGATCTTCGTTTGACAGCCAGACTGGCTTGTGAAATGAGATATCCCTATGTCAAAAAAATTATGAAAAGCCCTTACGACTATCTAGAACTTCGGACTGAATCTCCAAAATGCAAACTGTAACTATTACCATGAACTTTTTTCCGTATAGATAAGGAATCTGAAGAAATTTAAGGGATTCTACCAAATTTAAAAAGAAATGATACTATTTCAAGCGGTTTCTACGTAATCGTAGAGATGTCAAAATATTTACGAGTTTGCAAGGAATTTTTAGAATACTGAAGAAATTTCAACGATACTGAAAGTCTTTAGGACCATTCTTCTTATGTTTTCTAGTGGCACTTTTTGCTCTTACTCGGTAACTAGAGGGGGGAGGGGCATATAATTATCCGCTCCCACCGGGCGCGAAAAGTTTTGGTACGGTCCTGGCTCTTATGCTATACTGGCTTAGTTTTTCCCTACACTTACATTTCTCTTGACTGATATTAATTTAACCTTACTGTATTTGCAATGATAACAGCAATTCAAACAGTTCCATTGCCTCTGCAATGTACACATTTTATCCATGTAGATTATTTTTTTGGGTTGTGGACACAATTCTATTTTTAAAAAAACGATCTCATTATGACAAAAATATTCTTCTCAAGCTACATAAGTCAGAGAGTTCGCAATTTTTTTTGACCAGAATAGTCATACCTGTACTTGTCTGCAATGCGGATCTATATTGGCAGCGCTTGCCTAACCATAACTGTTTTACTTAAATCTATTGGTACGTAAACAATTCAATAATTTGGTGACAAAGTAATTTTTGGTTGAAAATTAAGCTAATGTAATAAAAAATAAACTTTTCGTTTAAAAATTACCCCTTGTTATTCAAAATTGCCGTGTTTTGTTAAAAATTGGATTTTTTGTTGAAAATTCAACTACTTGGTTGAAAACTCATGTATTTCGTTGAAAATTCGACTTTTTGTAGATAATGAAACTAAATTTGTTAAAATTTCATGTGTTTTGTTGAAAATTCGTCTTGCTAGTTTAAAATTCATATTCTCGGTTTAAAGTACAATTACTTGGTTAGACATTTCTAAATCTGGGCATACACGTATGACGTAAAACAGACGTTGTGAAAAATGTTGTGAAAAACTAATTTAAACAAATTTTTAATGCAACTATTTGAATTCTGGCTTGAAATATTTATGTTTTATGTGACAACTAAACTATTTACCTGAAATTTCATGAATGGTGTAAAAAAATTTGTATTTATCGATAGAAAATTAATCTTTGTTAAAAATGCATACCTGGATAATAATTGAACTACTTAAAAAAAGTGTTGTCTTTCTTGGAAAATTAACTGTTTTTTTGAACATTCTTCTCGTTGGTTGAGAAGTTAACAATTTTGTTAGAAATTCTTTTTTTTTTGTTTAAAAAACTATTTTTTTGCTAAAAGTGGAACCATTCAGCTTGACTACTAGATTGTCGCAAATGGTAATCTTGTTTAAAAATCTCAGGTCCAAATAGTAATTTCCTTGAAAACTCAAAGTGTTTCCATTTATTTAAACCTTGTCCAATATTCGCAATTAAAGTAATGATCTAGAATGCGTCGATTGAATTGCTTTTTATGATTGAAATGCAACGTATGGGTCGAACTTTTTTCAAAATTGTCCCTGAATGGTAGAAATTTAATGTTAGTACAGTTGACTGTAGGTTAGGTCTGTTTTTTAGTTGCATAATTACACGTTTCGATTTAATATCGAATTTTATTTTCTAATAACTGGAAGAAGGTAGCATGTTTTATCATTAAGAATCCAAAATAACTAATAAACTTATTTTGGTTTCGAGTGAAATAATATTATGTTAGTAATTATCGTAAATGTAAATGAAATTTAATATACACGCTTGTTAATGACGACTTCATATACTTGAGATACTAGTTTTAATATACATTGGCATTTTTAATTTAATACTATTATAGTATAGACTTATAGTCCGAAATAATCCACTTGTAATCCAATATAATCAACTTGATACCCGCCGTAGTCCAGTTATAATCTGTAGAAATCAAGTTTGGTTTACAATTCTAAAATTTAGTGAAAAAGTAATATTTTGTATTGAAAAATGAAATGCTCTGGTAGAAAATTCGATTATTTGCTTTACAATTAATCTTCGTTGTTAAAAATTGTTTTGTTTTTTTGGCAAAAATTCCAACTACTTTCTTTTCAGTTTCATTCTCTTTTATAAAATATTTAATTATTTAAATATAAAATGTGAAATACCAATTTTGGGTTAAAATTTATCTTTTTTAGTTCGTGATTCAACTATTTCGTTAAAAGGTCATGTATTTTATTGAAAATTGGACTATTTCGTCGAAAATTTATTGATAATGATGATGTATATTGTAGATATGTGTATGTTCGATCATATTTCGTCACGTCGTATAAGACAACTTCTTTACAAGTTCCTGATTCAAAATGAAAACCAAATAATTATTTAGACTCCTGATCAATTTTACCTTACTGTATTCACTTTTCAAATAATCTCTTTTCTGCTTGTCATTTTCTCACTTCCAATTAGTGATGGTCAATATTATTTCCATAAAAATCCAAAAAATCAAGGAAAATATGGAAAAGTAGAGTCAAGGTAGCGCTTTACATTTTTTAACAGTGACTTTAAATCTTACCTTATAATACATTCAACGACTACTTCCGGTAGGATATATGTTCTAAATTTATTGCAAAATCGTCAATAGAATAATAAAAAAATCTCCAGTGATTTTGATTGCTGGGAAATGTCGGCTTCCTTACTTTAATCTTTAAGAGACTTTAAAACAACCCTAATCATAAATGCGAACAGTTTCTTTAATGATATGTTTCCCACATTTATTATACATTAATATCCGAACGCATTCGACCATTAAAAAGATCTCCCGTCTTAATGGCTTTCAATCATGGAAGATTTATATATTATTACCACAGAAGATTAGAAATTAATTAACAATAATACGTGGAAAACATATCTTATCAGCGAAAGTGTTTACATTTATTTCAAGGGTTGTCTTAGCATCTCCTAGGGATTCAAGCAATGACACCGACATTTCCCAAAAACTGAAAATACCGGTCCGACATGAAACTTTACGCCCGCTACTTGTTACTTTACGTCCTCTA
This sequence comes from Belonocnema kinseyi, assembly GCF_010883055.1. Classification (NCBI taxonomy): domain Eukaryota; kingdom Metazoa; phylum Arthropoda; class Insecta; order Hymenoptera; family Cynipidae; genus Belonocnema; species Belonocnema kinseyi. The sequence goes on from NC_046657.1 coordinate 82,091,031, forward strand.
CATAAAACTTCACGTCCGTTGAATAAAACTTTACACCCGATTGAGAAATTTATATTTATCTTTAAAAGAATTAAATCGCTATATTCCAGTCTTCCTTCTGCTAAGTACACTATTTCTTCCTTTCATTTATAATTTTAAATTTTCAAGAACACCAAACATCCTTTATCTGCTTCACATGCTTGTTTTTAAGGAGGGCAGGACGAAAAGTATAGTGCGTGCCAAGGCCGTACGGTTATTTTACCTGGCGTGACATCCACCTTTGCCTCGCACGGGTGGCAATTTCGCGCTTGTCAAAATAGCCTTCCTTACGCCCTCGATTCACAATGTACTATTTACGAAGATTCTCTACCCGTCTGTCTGTAGACTGTAGTCTGCCTTTAGTCTTTAGGTAGTAGGTAGACTTTGTAGGCAGGATTACTTTCGAAAAAATGGTTCGATTGAATTAAGCTCTGGCGACATTTTTTAAGACGAAGAAAAACATTGCTTTACATAAGCACTACAAGAATATCATAACAACTTTTTGAATTTTTTAAAAAAAGATGATTGTATAAACATTATCCACATAAAAAATCTACAAATTCGTTATCAATCATTTTTGTATAAACCGCGTAATTTTTGTTCTATTCGTAAAAATTATGAAGTAAAATAAGGAAATTAAATCGGCTCCTGTTTCAGGCATGAATTTGAGGTTAGGATGGTTTGATAACTGTGACAGGGTGCGAGTACTGGGTTGATCCGGTTGATAGTAGCAGGGTGGGGTAGAGACGGAGAAAGGCAAGACAGGAACCAGCACGCGATGATAGATAGAGGCAGGGAAAAATAGAAAGGGAGAGCATTTAAATGGGATGCATGAATAGCGCAGCGATTAACTTTGAGGAAAAAACGGATTTAGAGCAGTAAGTGTCAAGTACACTGAAAGGGGAGATCAAATAAAGGAATTTAAGGGGAAAGTACAGGAAAACAGTATAAAATAAGAGATTGAGAGCAAAATGTTTAGGATTGATTGAGGCTTTCATCAAAAGGAAGTGAGGGGAGAGGGGAAGCGGTGTAGAGGAGGAAGATATTGGTTCAAGCTTGAAATATACAAATATGTTCAGATCGCCGACAGAAAATTATAGTTTTCTAGAGAAGGATGAGAATAGTAAGGGGACTGAAGGAAACGGAGAAGAAAGAAAAGGTTAAGGAAATTAGAACAAATAATAGAAAAGAAATAGAGGGAAGAAAGAAAATAAAACACAGTGATAAAGAATTTAAGATTAGAGGAAAAATAGTTGAAGAAAGGAGTGCAATAAGTACTGAAAAGGATTGATGCTATGGTAGAGATAGAGGAATTGCATAAAGTAGGAAGGGAAGAGCGAATGTTGAAGATAATGGTGCTGGTGAAACGAAATAAATAGGAACATAAGAGAGAAGTTATGACAAAGAAGAGGATGCTATGTGGAAGCTCGTAGAGAATGGATGATGATTTGACATTAGTAGAAAACAAAATGCAGTATAAGTCAAGGAAAATAGCGGAAGAGAAAAGAAAAGAGGGAAGGATAACATTGGTTAAGTATGGAAGAATTCAGATAGACTTAGTATGGTGGGATTGGGATAAAGAAGGGGAAGAAAGAGTAAGAAATAAGGTGCCGGGAAACTGGAAGGGGAAAGAACGGGAGATAGAAAAATGAAAAATAATGGAATGAATGGTGATTGGAATAAAAGGCGAATGTTTAACAGGGCAGGTTATGAAAGAAAGGAAAAAGCAAAAAGAAAGATTAATAGTGGAAGAAGTAAAGATGGGGTGAGAGAATAACAGAAGATAGTGGGAATTTATGAGACTGGTGATACGCAGGAGAATGTAGATGAGATGAAAGAAATTATGGAAAAAATAAAGAGATTAGGCTTCCAATAAGTGGGGATTACTATAGGAAAACAGGAGATATAGGGATATCCTAAACATAAATATAGATGGAAACGAGGAAGGAGAATATGCGCGCTCAGGAGGAGAAAGGGGAACGATGGTTGATTATGTGATAGTAGATGATGAGTCACCAGAGAAGGTCAAGAAGCTACAAGTAAGAGATTCTATTTATTCGGATCACTTTTCCTTAATAGTGACATTAGATGGAGAAAAAGAATAGAATTATGGATAAAAGGGGTAGTAAAGGCAAGAAGAGCTAGAAAAAGGGGCTAGTCATGGCAGAAAAAATGACAGCTTAGAGAAAAGGTCAGGAATATCAAAATGGAAGAAGGAAAGGTGGACGAGGTGCTTGAAAAAATGATAGGGGAAATAAAAAGAGGATTATAGTGCACAAGCCAAAATAAAGTTTTTAAAGGAGGGGGATTAGATGGGATGAGTATTGTTAAGAGAAAAAGAGGGAAGTCAGAAAGAAAAGAACAACATGGAGAAAAAAATGTAATGGAGAAGAATATATGAGAAAAAAAGAAGTACACTGTCTTGTGTGATCGAAAGAAAAATAGAGAGAGAAATGTTTGAGGAAGAGGCGGAGAAGGCTAAAATAAAAGAAGAGGTTTAGAAGGTCGAAAATAGAGAAAGGAAAAAAAAGAGTAAACCAGGATCTTGAAATGTTAGAATGGACAAAAATATTTCTTGGATTTGCTACGAGGAGTAGAGAAAAATGGAAGGAAAGGATGAAAACATGGTAAAGAAAGAGATGAGGAAGAGGACATAAAAATAGAAGAAATATTTAAGGTGTAAGAAGTAATGAAAGATGAATAGGCACCTGGTATAGATGAGATTCTAAGTAAAGTTTGGAAATATGTAGGGACGGAACTAAGGGAATGGGCAAAGATAACGTGTAATAGAGTATGAAGGGGCGAAGGGTGTCTAGAGTTATAAAAAGAAGGAGTAGTTATACCAAGGGCGAAGAAAGAAAAAAAAGAGGAGGTAAAATATAGTAGGAATGTGACGCTCGTGCCAACACTGTATAAAGTGTATGTATCTGTTTTGTCTAAGACATTTAAGAAAGAAGTTAAATAAAAAAGATAGAGCCAACGAATCAGACAGGGTTTAAAAAAGGAATGGGGTGATGGACAAACATATATGTTTTGAACTATCTAGTAAATAAGAGGATTAAAAGAGAAAAGGGGCAATCATAGCAATGTTTGTGGAATTAAAGGCGACGTTAGACAGGATTAGAGAAATACTAAGATGGGAAAAATTTGAACCTAAATGTAGAAAACACAAACATAATGAGTTTTAGAAAAGGAGGGGAAAGAAATAAAGAATAGACGAAAAGATGGTAGGGAATAAAGTTAGAACAAGTGAAAGAGTTTAAATATTCAGAATATATGTTGAAAACGAATGGATATCAGAGAACTCATATAAGAGAAAGGGTACCTGGATACCTGGATATATGGTAAGCGAAGAAGCGCAAAGGATAAACTGAGTGCAAGAATCGGAAAGAGGGCGTGGAAATTTGATAGCAAGCTTAAGGAAGAAAAGTGAGGGGAGTTAGCGAGAATGTGTTTAATAGAGATAAGAGAAAAAATTGAAAGGGCAATATAATTATTAAAATGGAAAGAAGAAAGGATAAAGTTATTTAATTTAAGAGATATAGAAAATAGGACTTGACGAAACTATGAAGAATTGGAAAACGAGCAGAGGGAATGACAATTAATAGAAAGATGGTAGGTAATTTAGGAATTAATATTTAATAAATGGTGTAAGATGATAAAAAAGAAAGGAGTAGCAAAGTATTTAGAAAAGGGATAGGAAGAGAGAAGATGGACTAGAATAGCAAGATTTAGATTGGGAAACGAAGTAAGGGAGGGGATGTATTGGGAAAAGGAAGAGAACAGAAAGTATAAATTATGTTAATAGGAAGAGAAAACATGGGAGCATATATGGGAAGGCTGCAGGAGAGGAATGGAAAATGGAAATACAAGAGAAGGATAAGAAAAAGGAAAACAAGAAAAACCAAAAAGGAAAAGTTGTTAAACTTTCAACCACGCAGTTGAATTTTTTTAACCATAAAAAGGTGAATTCTTAACGAAAAATATAATAGCTGACATTTCTACGAAGAAATATTTTCACTTAAGCAGAGAACTCTTAAGTTAAACAATTCTGATTGTTAACCAATGAGTTGAGGTTCTAAACCAAAAAATAGTTTCAATTATTAATGAAAAATATAAATCTGCAAGCAACAATAAAATATTTACATTTGAAGTTTAAAAATTTACTTCACAAACAAACAATAAACTAAATTAACGCCAAAAAAAAATTATTTATAGCAAAGCAGTTTTCCTTCAAACAAAAAAAGACTTATTTTAAACGAAAAACGCATTATTTCATATTTCAACCAAGAAAAATTTTAATTAAAATTCAAAACAAAGTTGAACTTAACAACGAAAAGATGAATTTGAAAAAAGTAGTTAAAACCATAACGGAAAGGAAGTTTCCACAGAATACAGAAATTTTAAAACCAAATAGTTCAATTTCCAGCTGGAAGAGAATAATGTTGAACCAAATGTGGAATAGTTAAATTTTCAGTTACAAAATTATTCGTAAAAAAACTATAGCTCCGGTTTTAAGAATGACGGTAGTTAGGAACTAATCAATTACAGCCAGCTCCTGATGTGAAGAGTCAAGGGCGCATAAACCGTTTCCGATGGATTTTAATGCACGGAAAACATTTTTTTTAATACGGAGACAAAGCTCAACTGAATATTTAAAGGAAATAGGGTTCTTCCCTATTTCCGTTAAATATTCAGTTTTGCTGGCTGCTGAGAATCTCGTTTTAAGGAGAGCTTCGTTTTGAATAATCAACCTAGATACTAGGTAGTTTACTTAATTAAAACATTCGAGGACACCAATATCCACAACCTCTCTTTCTACTCTCTCTCTCTCTCTGTCTATCCAATACTTCTTATTTTTCTTTTTCGATTCGTAAAACCTACTGTTAGCTACGACAAGGCCACCAATTTGGACCTATTTAGAAGAAATTTGAATTTAAATTAAATATTAGCGAGAAATCTTATATCCAATAATTAATTTTAAATCGTAGTTTATTCTAGATTCAATCTGGGATTAAAATAAATTAATGGGCACTGCTATTTTTCATGAACATTACTCCAATAACTTCGCCATACATATTCGCGTCTCAACTGGCGCTGTTGGCAATAACATGCTTATTTCAACATGGCACGAAATAATCCGATCAGTCCCATCGGCTTAAGCCACGCCAGAGCGACTGAGTCACCAGACTCAGAAAGCACTTTACCTGATGCTAATGCATTCAGAAGAAATCGTCTGAAACCCATTCAGCAATCAAACATGCACACCTTAACACCTGAGGAGTTAGCCTATCGGAAGGTCTACATGCCTCACAAGATCTCCCAACAGCCGCCGCAATCTAGTCCCATCCGCAGCGCGGCGTCAACCCTCGAAAGGGCTATAGAAGAGAGGGCTATTATAGGGTTTTACTGTATTCCATTTTTTGTTGAAAGTGGATCTTTCTTAAATAGGAATTCGTATTTTTCAGTAAAAAATTATTATTCGTGACTAAAAATTTGTATTTTTGTTTAAAAATTGAATTAATATATTTAAAATTAATATTTTTAATAATAAATACAAAAAAGATCAACTAATCGGACTTAAATTTACCAACTTTGTTAAATACTTGTCTTCTTTTGATCAAAAAGCATTCTTTTTGCTTTTAATTTCATCTTTCTTGTTGAAAATCCTTTCTTTCGGTTGGAAATTATTTTATATCACTGAAAATTAAACAATTCCATTTTTAATTGCGAACTGATTTCTTTTAGTGAATATATTAACTATTTGGTTTAATATCAATGTATTTTGTGAAATTTTGTCTTTTTTGGTCGAAAATTAATCCAGTTGCTTAAAAATCGATGTTTTTAGTTTAAAGCTGTTATATTATGTAGTAAACTAAACAATTTTGTTAAAAACTATGCCTTTTAATTGAAGCGTCACCCTTTTTGTTGAAAATTCATTGGCTTGTTTAAGAATTCAACTATTTAATTGAAAATTTATCTTTTCGGTTGAAAAATCTTTAGTTTTTGGGTTGAAAATTATTTTCTTTAACTGAAAATTTAACTATATAATTTTTTACTGTACATTAGTCTTTTTTAATTAAAATATCAACTATTTAGTTAAATATTAATGTGTTTTGTCAAATTTGGTCTTTTTTCCAAGAAAAGTAATCGTCTCTTCTACAGAATTCAACTGCTTTTAATATAAAACTAAATTTAGTATGTTCGAAACATCTATTGTTACTCTATTCGCTAAAAATTATATATTTTCAATGCACAATTTAAATAATTGTTTAACGACTAAACTACTTTTGTGAATTTGATCTCGAGTCTTTCCACTTTGTTTGTACTTATAATTATATGTTGCTTCCTTCACGAGAAGTTGGATTCCGATTAGAGAATGTATTTGTTTCCCTTACAGAGGATGCATTAGCAATTTTTTAAATTAAACGCAAACTTAAGGTCCTATTTCAATCAATTTGAAAATACAAATGTACAAAAATACAATATTATAGAATACAGTGACTCTAATGAATAAAACGAGAAATAAGAGATGTTGAATTTTGTGTTTAAAATGTTAATTTGCCGACATGGTAAAGGGAGTGGAGAAGTTTTTTCGTACGCTTTCTCTTTCCCAGCTTTATGATTTGTTTTCCGAAAATTGTCAGAACTATTTTATCAGAAAATCTATGATAAAAAAGACAGACATTTTCATTATTTTTTAAAGATAAAAGTCATAACAAATTTTACGGGGATCTTTTATTACTATCTTGATACATATTGAAATTAGTAAAAGATTTCAAACTTTTATCTGAAAATCTTGAAAAATTTACATTTTGTTTGAAATCTTTTCGAATTTTCAATGATTGAAAAAGAATTTTCAAGTCCTAAATATTTTTTTACAACAATTTTCTTTTTTCCTACAAAATTATAAAAATAATAATTATTTCAAATTTTTCCAGGAATCTTTCAAAAAATGTTATTTGCTTGAAAACTATCACAATTCTTCAAAAGATTCTTATTTTCTAATTTTTCGCAAATCTGCAGTTTGTGCGTAAGGCTTCTTGTGAAAGCTTTACAAATTAAAAAAAATTAAACTTCTGAATGCATTTTAGAACAATTTAATTTTTCCTTATAATTTAAAAAATCTTTTGAAATAAAAAAAAATTGTCGTAAAATCTTCCATATTTTTTTGCATTTGTAGGAATCATTTGAAATGTTGCTTTTAAAAATTGAAAGATAATTTTAACATTTGTTAGGAAATACGTTTCATCATAAAATAAAATTACTTATTCAAAAATTGTAATTTTCTCAATCGATAGCGTATAAAATTCGTAACCTTTATTAGTAGGTAAAATAGATAAACATAGCCACATAAAGTCATATTTAGACAATATCTAAACCAAACAGGTTTTCCACAACGCAGTACTAGAGATCTCGTCGATACAATTTTTCAAGAAAAAACCATATGGCGGGCAACGTAACTGAAGGAAACTTAGTAGAGAAAATGATTTATTTTTGTTTTTAAACATGTATACAGGGCATTTTTCTAGATTATAGTTAATTATTAAATAAATAAGTAATAGAAAACCTAAAATTTCATTTTATAATAATTTTGGGAGTTTTAACAGAAAATATACCAAAAGGTTTGAAGAAGGGGCGGTGGGATGCACCTAAAAATATAATACCTATGGATGCATTTTTCCTTAAACCGTCAAGTACTAGAACTGACCAATTTATACTTCTTCTTACAGAATTAAGTTCGCAGAGCAATCCACGGCCACCTTCCACTTACTTAGTTGAAGGAGAAGGAGAACATCGACCAGAAAGCACTTTACCTGATGCTAATGCATTCAGAAGAAATCGTCTGAAACCCATTCAGCAATCAAACATGCACACCTTAACACCTGAGGAGTTAGCCTATCGGAAGGTCTACATGCCTCACCAGATCTCCCAACAGCCTCAGCAATCGGGCGCTCCGGTCGTAACTTATAAGTCGCCAACCGTTCAGCAAACAAACGTGCATACTTTAACCCCTGAATTGGTAGCCTATCAGCAGGTATACAATCCTCACATGACCTCCAGTCAGCCTCAACAATCAGGCACTCCGGTCGCAGCTTATCAGCAGCCACCCGCTCAGCAAACAAACATGCATACCTTAACCCCTGAGTGGGTAGCCTATCAGCAGGTATACATGCAGGTGAAAGCCTTACGGCAGGCAGCATGTACCGCACAATCTCGCAGCAAACTAAACAATCACGAGCTGAGGTCGCAGCTAATCACCAGGCAGCCGCTCTTCTGTGGACAAAAGTCGAATGAAACTGTTAAAAGCCAATAAAAATCACATCGAAAACTTTTCCTACATTTCTACACAATTTTTCTCACAATTTCTCTCCTCATTACCACCTAACGCATCGCTTTTTTCTCTACCACTGAATTTCCTAAATAATTAAAAATTGGTTAATTGCATTAGGCACAATAAGCCTCAAAAATGGTTTTTTGCGTATGATAACGTTAATTAAGTTTTTTGAATCCCCCCTAGCTTATCAAAAACTACGTTATCAATTGGATGGGAGGAGGGGGCCACGCCAAAAAATTCAATTGGAAACATGTTGAAGCGGTCCGCTTCAGTGGAAGAAACATTACGAACTTTCATATTTGAACGTAGATGGAGCGACCAAACAGCAGAAATTAACCCTATAAGAGAGCACGCACGAGCAACGAGGAGCCCTAGGAGCCTTGGAAGAGTGGAGAATCACTGAAGGTCACACATCAAGTACGTGTTACCAGAATTTAAAGAAGACAAGAACCCTATTTCCTACATGAACCAATGGGTACAATACTGGGAAGCCGTCCAACCCATCAAAAATTAGACTCACTACTTGATAGGGCAGTCATTATCAGGGACAGAAATAAACTGGTGGCAGATCTTGAAATAGGAGGTTTCAACCCTCTATGATTATAAAAGAAAATTTTTCAAAAGATATAGGGGAGATACCGGTGCAGCACAAGATTCGTAGAAAGTTGGAATTTTGAAGTCACATACCAAATAAAGAAACTTCCCGGATAGAATATGCAATTAATTCGTATGCTGAGGCACATGGATTAAATTCACCACTAGCTGAAAAAGAAATTATACACAAGCTATCAAGAAATTTAAATAAAGAAATAAAGTATGCGATAATTGGAAGAGGAATACCAGAGGTGGGGAGACGCATAGAATTACTTGAGACTTTCGATAAGATTGGCCAGGTAAATTGAAGTAAGAAGGATTCTAAGGATAATTGTTTCCGGAAAATGGAGGAAAGGGAAGGAGGACGAGAAAAAATTAGCTGGAGACCACCATGGTTTGGGGGGCAACAGGCAAGGGAACGAGGAGCCCACGCTACCACACATTGGTGGAGCCATCAATTAGCCCAGTATAAGGTGCGAAAGCTAAATTCGGACCAATGTGAAGAATAGTTGAATAATGATAAGGATCTACAAAAGCTTAACGCGAAGTCGGAAAACTGGGAGAAGCCGCTCTTTTAAATATAAACTACGAAGGAGACACAGCTGGCTAGGCTACTTATTTCATTAATGGACTATATGATTCAAGACAAGAGCTTTTGGAGGACGTCATCCGGGATCCAGCAACAGAAGTAAAAAAGGAGCAGAATGATAAATTAATCTCCTTTTTTATGCTGCATCTCACATATAAATACTCAGGCCGACTAAAATTTGACCTGATTAATTTTACACAGAAACAAAGAGCAGACCGACAGGTTAATCACATAATCAAAGACATTTAACATTTGAAAGATCTAACTAAAAGATAAACTATAGAAAAGGAATACTTTTTTATAAGTCTAAGGAGTATATATTTCTTACAAAAGAAATTTTATAGACTCATCTGTTAGTGTTATAAAGCATATGGACACATCATTTCAAAGAAAACCCACAAAATGCTGAATGAAATTTTTTACTATCTTTCTCTGGCAAGAGTTATCAGAGTAAACTTAATAATCTGTGACTCACGTCAACAAAATAAGATATTAACTGTTGGACCATCAGTAATAATGGAATCCATTCTACCACAGGAACCACTAGATTTAGTATCCATTGGTTTGTGTGGTCCGTGGAATATATCAACTCGGGGCTACTAACATATATTGGTCATGGTGTGCAACGTTTACAAAGTCTACAAAATTTAACCATTTAGGAAAGCAACAAGAGAGATCTCTATACGAAAACTTCTGGCAGAAATAGATCAGTCAGATTCTTACAACGCATGCTAGAAAATATGAAGGAAAATGAAACTGATAAGAGATCTGATCAAAACAAAAGGCAAATCGCCCGAAACACATATATCTTGAAACATCTTGATGATAACGAGGAAAGGAGACAATTTCGTGCACTTGATCTAAAAAAATATTAGCGGAAAGAGGACATGGAGGGAAACATCAAAGCTAAAGAAGGCTCTCAAATAACCGAGATGGAACAACCCGAATAAAATAAAAAATTCCCGACAATTGAAGATAGAAAGGAAAAGGTAGAAATAGAAAGAAAAAGGCGAGAAACCCCTTTAAAACTACACAGATAAAGACAACAAGAAAATCTGCAAGAAGAAGAAACTTAAAGGCACTTAAGGAATAATTAAACTGAAAGAAACAAGAAAGAGCCTACAGCTAATGACTATGTGACCAACATGCAGCCGTATATACCAGACCGTAGACTAGGCCCAGCTTCCAGGCGTAACATAATACGCCGTCGCGACATTTCCACCCAAGAAAAAGACTCGCTAAAAAAAGAACCGATAGAGAGAATACTTTAAAGAGGATGCTGAGCCTAAAGCGGCACTGGGGTTGGCTAGTTGGTGAGCAAAGGTGTGCCAGATTTATACTGGGCGCAGGACTAAGAGTTGTACGCTTAGCTTCCGGCGTTTGTGAAACCTAGCTGACATTCAGCTTCTCAAAGCTCAAAATATATCAATAAAAAATATACAAAAATACAAATAAGATACACTTATATATTTTAATCCGATAGGATGCTTTATATTTTGAGCAATTGAACTGTGAAAATTGATTTAAAGCAAACCTATATTTTTCCGGATAAATAAATCCAATTTGTATGTTAAAATTAAACACTTAGTATTATCTTTATTTCTTCTCACGATCTTCTCTCGAATGAAAAATATTGTACGGACAATATAAACCTTTCAACCGTAATACATATTTAAACATACAATTTATCGCTCTATAGATTCACGATGTCAAAAAGGGAGATTTCCATTTTTTTAAGTTGACCTTGAAATGACCTTCAAGGTCATCATCAAGGTTAAATTAAAGATCAACATTGAATGCACCTTGTTAAAATAAATAACTTCCATCAATATGAAATATTTTCAAAAACTGCTGCTCTCAAAATTGGCTGACTTTGTTAACATCTTAATGGCCTTAGAGTAACCTTCATGGTCAAATTAAACCTATGAACTTAATACATATTTGAACGACAAATTTCCTGCTCTATCGATTTGCGATGTCAAAAATTGATTTTTTCGATAAAGTTACTTGCAAATGACCTTGACCTCAATAAAAAATATTTTACCGAAGGAAATATCTAGGTGGTCTGGAACTTTCGGTACACCTTGTCTATTCAGTATGTTGTTACTACTAGTAGTTTTTTAGCACTAAAAATTTTAGGGAACAATAATTTGGAGTTGCAGCTCATGTCCTGCAGAATAAGGTATTAAGTATTAAGTGTTAAGTTGCAAGAAAATTTGAAGATATTATTATTTACTTCAATAGCTTTTGTCAAACATAAAATAATATACGATTATACATAAGGTGAAAAAGCATTTTTTATAAGTTATCATAAAAACAAGGTTTCGTCACATGCATTTGGTATTATTGTTTGGCCTTCTGCGTACAAAAAATCTTAATCTCCGCCGCCTTATCTGAAATATCTAATTTGGGTAATATTCTAGATTTTGATCAATAAGACGATTGCTGCAACTTCAAGCTACTACCTCATTATTCACAATCTTTTCCCCTATTATCCTAATTTTCTATTAGTCTAGACGTAAGACGGAGCCTTCGCCTTGTATTATGAAATGCCATAATATCAACTTGGAAACTTTTCCCTTTTCTAAGGATTTTGAGTTTTAAGAATCAATGATTCCTTTACTCATTAAGCGTCATTTAGAATTTTTCCAAGCTTTTACTTTAATGCGTTGCAATATATTTTTCTTTGCAATAATGTAGATTTTTCATTGAGACCTTAAAATTTGTCATGGAGAAACAAGAAAATAATGAGTACAATGAAAGATTTAAGATTTATTTGTCATTGAGTGGTTTCTAATTGTAATTTTTTTTTAAATTATTAGATTGAGAAGTAACAAAAAAACAGTGATTGTTACCATGCACGCTATTTTGTTTCATCATGTCACTAAATTACCACATGGAGTTCCAACCCTCGGGTTACAGATGAAGGGTCCCTCAGCCAAGCGTTTCTGCTTAATATGGTTAGGATAATGAATAAGCATTCGTGGACAATTGTTCAGCGATGGTTTTGAAGAAATAGCCCATAGGCGAAGGCATAACAAGCGTGTCTAAATCTGAATGGAACCTCAGTGAGGTGTCCTAAAAGTTGCCTTTAGGATAGCAGGCAAACTCACACAGAGACGATCACCCTAGAGTTCCGGGTGCTGTAAATAATTTAGATGGAACCATGACGACGAACTGGCGAAACGCCCACATTGAGTAGAATATCACTGAAAAATAGACATGTATACAGAGCGCTGTCTCAACCACTGTTAAACTTTGAGTATTGAAAACCCCGTTACTTCTGAGTCCAAGATCTGGCTGAAATGGAGACCTCAAGACGTGAGGATATCTCGGAGAAGTCCAACCTCTGGACCGTCAATTGTTCAGTTTATAGTGTTGCGAGAACTTGGAATGATTCAAATCAAAGGGTAAAGTGAAATATTGATCAAAGGAGCAAAAGACGCTTGCATCAGCAGAACATGAAGATTGAATGGGAAGTAGAAAATGTATACTGCGTGCATTGGGTGATTGACTAAATGACATCTGGTACACCGTTTACGAAAAGGTTTTGAAAGTTCGCCCAAAACCTGAGGATCTACAATCAGACGCTGAACAATTCAAAACTGCTTATAATCAAGTAGCACATTGCTGACAAAATAAGTGTGTCCATTTGCGATTATATGTTCTGTACCCAGAATAATCAAATTGTGCAGAAATTCCAGATTAACAATTTCGCGACCAACTTCATGGCATGTGACGTAAAGTTTTAGGATAAACGATTTAAGGTATATGCTTCTGTTCATGTGCATAACTTTGCGTGATCCGATATGGAGGGATATGAGATGGAGGTTAATCTTAATCGATCTTAATCAATTGTATTAATCGATGTTGCGTCCTGGAGGCAGCCTCTATAGCGCCAAAGTGTCGTTTAGCGCTTCTGTCAACAAATTCAGAATCTTCGGGGATGCTAATAATTTTTCCCTTGCTCACAAATTAATTCTGGTGCATTTTCATAACCGAAACAACATTCCACTCTGTTGAATACACTTATTGACAATCTTTAGAACTAGATATAGTTGCTCTTTATATTTAGCAAATATCTTAAGGCCATCTATTTGGCATACATGAGTGACTTTACACTTTGTATTTCTAGTTTAGCCGCATAAGTATCGTTGAGAATTGCGAAGTGCAAGATATCAGGAGAATAATGTGAGGCACGATGTTTTCTAGATGAGATAGTTAATTTTGTTTTCCAACGCGGCATCAATCTCTCTACGCACCTCACGATTTCTGGATGGACTTCTAGAAGGTTGACTGACAAGCTTACGGATGAGCTCACGGAATAATTCTTCCTTTAAGTCTATACTTTTTTCACGCCCTTAGTAATGGTAGGTGGGAATTCCACTTCAGATGTTATGAGTGCACTGTACAGCTCTTTAAAGCCATTTATGTTCTCTGAGCTTTCTTTTAGTGGATACTGAACTTCATAGTCTTCTCTGCAATCTTTTACTAA
>NC_046657.1:82105164-82108867 GCF_010883055.1 Belonocnema kinseyi
TTCCAGTTCTATAATCGACAGTTATTTAATATACCTTAAATAAATGTACACAAGTTTACTATGCAATTAGTAGTTTTAGTCTTTCGTATTAGAAAATACTCTTTTTGACCACCTGCGAAAAGTTCTTGTTCGTTGAAGACAGTATTATATGAAAAAAACTTGAAATTCAATATCGACATTTATGAAGTAGTATACTGATATAACATACATGATTTTACAATAATTGTATCCAAATATGACGAAAAATGCTTTTCTGAATATTTTGGAGAGAATTTTGGAGATGAAAATTTTCGGTATTTTGGAGAAATTTAACTTTTCTCGTTGTAAATTTATATTTGTATTTAACATAGACAAAAATTTATTATTCGACCTGCTGGACTTAAAAAATTGACTTGCTTACACTTCCAGCTTTTTTTACAGAATTTTCTTACAGACAAGTATTAGAAATTAACATTCATCCACACCTTATAACTAATCTGCTCGCATCTATATTCTAACCCTCCTCGCTGCTCCTCGCCACGCTTGCACGCATGTCTCTCTTTTCTTGGTATGCCTCGCATTACCAGCCTTTGTCTTCGCGGCTAACGCCTAATACTTAACTACTATTTACAATATTTACAGTTTCCTTACATCTACTTTTACACCTATTTACAATCACTCCTTCTCCATTTCTCTTCCTCCTTCCTTTTCTTCTTCTCCATCTCACCCAACATGCCCTTCACCCATGCTACTTTCCTTTTGTCTCCCCTTTCATGCAACAATACCACAATGCTTATCCCATTTCTTTCCACCTCTTCACATTCCTCCAACCAATGCTCAACTTTCGCATCCCCCTTCCCGCACAACTCACATATTCTCTTCTCTCTAGAAAGCCAGAACCTATTATAATTATCCATGCAACCGCACCTCATTCTCGCTATAAGTTCCTGACTTTTTGCTCTCCTTTGTCACACAAATATTGCGCTCTCCTATCCTTCTGCATTCTCTTTCTCCATGCCATTCTTTTGAATCAATTCATATCCCTTCCTTCCTTCCTCGTGCATCCTTCTCACTTCATCCATCTGCAATCCATTCGTTCTAAAATACCTTTCCCTTTCCACCTTCATCCTTGCACCACTACGTCTGTTTTCCTTCTCCCGCCAACACTCCCTAATCAGCTCACTTCACCCCTCTTTCAAAAATGTCTTCTCATATTTACACGCTCGATTCACTGTTATAATCCCTAAGCTCGTTTTTTCCTGTCTCGCTCTTGACAATATAGTTTGGCGTATTCCTTGCCAACCCCAGTGCCCACTTTACATATCTCTCCTGTATCCTATTTACCTCCTCATCTGCGAACAACCTCTTCCCTAGCCCCCACACCTGCCTCATCACCACATTTGCCCTTCTCACCCTCTCTTTTATATAACTATCCACCCCCCCCTTTCCTTCGAAACAGGAAGCCCAGGTAGACAAACTCTTTCACCTCTTGTCCTTCTTTTCCCTTCCAATTTCACTCTCCTCCTTTATCTCTTCCACCTCCTTTCCTGAACACCATAACCTTCGACTTGTCCGCATTTAACTATAACCTATTTTTGTCTAAGTATCTTCTCAACCTTTTCATCATCTCATTTAAAGTCTCCTTGCTCTTTGCTAGCAGCACTATGTGATCTGCATATGCGAGTGACGATATTCAAAGTCCTCCCATCCTAATTCCTCCTACTTCTCCGGTCGCTAGCTTACTTTCTATATCTGCGATATGCAATTGGTGGTTTTAGTCTTTCATATTAGACAATATTTTTTTTGATTACTTTCGAAAAGTTCTTGTTCCTTAAAGACAGTATTATATAAACAAACTTGAAATTGAATATTGACATTAATGAAATAGTATGGAGTAGTATGTCAAAATCAGAAAACCATTTTGATTCGTAGATATAATTACGTAACGATAGGAGTTTTCTATCATCTTTGAAAAGGAATTTCATATATAAATCGAACAGGGACACCACTCATAAAAAAGAAGTCTCATTTTTTAAATTATCCTTTATTAAATAAAATTGGGGAATCATTGATTGAATTTTATTTACAACTAAAATTCACTCCCCACTATAAAGGAAAAAATCATGAAGTACGAATATCAGGCGCAAATAAAGAGTTATTGAAAAAAAGGAACTTAACATTTTTTTGCATAATTTGCACTCTTCCACATGGATTATATAATATGGCATTAAATCCTTTTAAATTATGTTAAAGTCCCTAAGGTTAGAGAATCAACAATTAGATTATTAGAAGAAGAAAATTTGCAAATGGGTTTAATGGGGCATCTTGACAGGCTTAAAAACGTCTTCAAACGGCTGAATCTTGTGAGTGTTCTTGTTTATGGCCTTTCGATTATCACTTTGATATATTCTGCCAATGTAACCCTGTTCGTCCACAACTCCATAGATATCACCATGTTTGTTCATTGCTACCACAAGGACATTATTTGGTTCGATGCGGTTCGTATTCTAAGGTTTCCAATTTTTTCCTCCCAATAAAGATTATGATCGACAGGAAAATCGTAAATTTTATTCTTTAATGGGGGGGCCAAAAATTTAGGAGATCCAACAGACGATTCAGAATCTAAGCTTGCTGGAGTTTCGGGAGATGAAGATTCACTCCCAGATGAAGAAGAAGAATAACTTTGTGGCGGAGAAGAAGCAACCGCATGAGAAGAAGAACCCGCATGATGAGAACCACCAACATTAGAAGAGCCATCCGCTTGAGAAGAAGAAGAAGCCCTTTCTGGTCTTGTCCTGATGGGAGGAGGCTTATTAGGAATATCAGGATTTGAAGATCCGCGAGTCGAACTCTGCGAACATTCTGTAAGAAGAAATAGAAATCAATGAAAATATATTGTTTTGCAGAAAAGAACACTTCGGACCATTGTAACTTTTTTGTTCTATTAATTCAGTTCATTGACGCAAAGAAGAGAAGTCCGTATCACATTGAAGCTTAAATATTATTTTTAGGTGCTTATTTTAAACATTTTTCAAATTTGACAATAATCTATGCACTTAGATATCTAGAGTGTAACTTTGTCATTAAAAGGTGTCAATATTTTCAAGAAATCCTTTTTTTATTAAAACTGAAACCTTTCAGGAAATTATAGCCCCAGAAGTGAATTAATTAAGCAGCTCTTTGGATAATATATTTATAAATACATTCTTTAAGCTTCTATTACGTTGATATTAAATTAGTTCCTAATAAGGGATCCATTGAACAACTGACGGAGTTTAAACTTAATAAAAATAAGCCATACTCTATGTTATTTTATATTGGCCTAGGGCGCGCGACTGTTGGTTCTTGCGCTTTGCGCTTGATGATATATTTATTTCGCGCTCCGCCCTCGGTCTTTATATATTTCTTACACTTGTCCACATATTTTTTTAAACTAAAAGTCAAAACATCGACAACAGTCATTTGGTGATAGTGACTTCTTTTTTGTTAAAGTTCCTTTGGCTTTAATGAATGCATTCTCATCTCGTATGTCGTGCTTCACATTTGAATTTGTATCTCAACTTATATATCATTTCCATAAATGTATATTATTACAATTCATAACATGCATTGATATTAAAGCAGACGTACCAGGTGTATACATATGAAACCGGTATTTTTTCAAGAAAAAAACACATTTATTTCAAGAGAATGATAACAAATATTTTATTCAAAGTATGCGCCC
>NC_046657.1:82108967-82116122 GCF_010883055.1 Belonocnema kinseyi
TATAAACAAATTATTTGCTGAAAAAATGTTTACTATGATTTTCTATAATCATACGTTTTTTCTATAGTTATATTGCAAGACATTTTTTAAACAAATTTAGTAATCAGGCATTTTTTGAAAGAAAAATTCGTTTTTTTCGATGTACATTTTTTAAAATTTGTAACTTTATGATATTTGCAGTAAAATTCATAATTTGTTTATGAATCTTAAGATCTTTTAAACAAATTTAATAAACAGATACATTACTCGGACATTCCTCGGCGGAAAAATTCGGGTTTTTCAATACCAGTCTTTTCAGATGGAAACTTTATGGGAATTTCAGCAAAATTCATAATAAGTTAATAAATTTTATTATTTCTTTAAACGAATTTGATAAAAAAATGCATTAAACAGACCTTTATCTAAAGAAAAATTTATTTTTCTATGTCAACAGTTTTAATTAGATTACCGAAAAAATAAATTTTCTATCGACATATGCTTGAATAATGCATTTGTTTATTAATTTTTTTTTAAACATATAATTTATCAACCAATTCTGAATTTTCCTGAAATCGTCCTCAACTTCCTAGTTAAAAAGACTGAAATCGTAAAAAACTAATTTTTCCGTCCACAGATGCCCGAATAATGCATTTGTTCGTATGTTTGAATACTATAAATATCCGTACAGAAAGTTTTTGAATTTGTAAAAAGTGGTATGAAAAATGTTCAAAATACGCTCACTTTTTCAATTTTTATTCAAAATAGCTGGCTAACGAACTTGACCTTGATTTTAGGACACTAAAAGAGTAAACCGAAGGCCAATCCAATCTGTCAATTATTTCGAAATTTATTTTGCTAACAAACTACAGATCTCTAGACACACAGAACACAGAAAACAAACATACAGAAAGACAGACACACAGCCAGACGCATTCGTACAAACCTGTTTTACGGATTCAGGGGGTTCCAAAACGTTGCAATTTTACAAAAAAGGGGGGGGGTGTCAAATTTTACACAAGTCTAATACCTTCTCTTGATGAGAATGTAAAAACAAAAGAATTGCTGGCAAAATTTCCAAATGTAGACTCAGGCCGGCAAAAACTAACTTCGAAAAAACCTTTTCAGCGAGCTTGTAAAAACATAGACTAACCAATATTTCTTAAGTAAAGCTACTAAATGAATTAAAATTGTCCGATCAAAGTCAACATTGGTTAATATTTGGCTTTCCAAAATGCAAGGCAATAACTAAATTGCCTTTTTATAGAAAACCTTGTATAATGTGATGGGAAAGCTCAAGCATGTAGGTCAAAGAGGTTCGACAGAGCACAACCAGCATGTTTTTCCGTACAAAATAAAAAGATACATTAGTTCAATAACACTCGTACTGATAAAATTTAGAAAAACTGTTTGCCAAAAGAACTCTAATATAGAATAAAAATGTTGAATAATTAGAATACGCTATTTGGGTGAAAATAATGTGCTCTTTCACATTCTGCAATAAAAGAGTGCTTTTTTAAACAATTTATATTAGAAAATTGATTTTCGATGTTTTAGGAGCGGCAAAAAGTGAATAATACGCAATTTCAAACTACAGCAACAAGACGTAGGTAAGGTGCACTGTCTATTTAGCAGCTGTTCCGAGCTTATTTTTTATGGATTTCTGATCAGAGTCCGATCTAACTCACAAGTCTAAAAAATACGCAAGGGCTAACATATTCTTTTCGCTTTTAAATTCGCTCCGCATTTTATTATTTTTATGAGGCAAAAAGGAAGCGAAGTTCTTTAGATTCTTTTTCATTAGTATGCCGAAAACGTATTGCATTCATTATACAACTTTAGGTTCACACAAAGTACTCTGAGTATCTTTTCTGAAGTATGTATAAGTAAGTATTTTTCAACTTTCTCGACTTTTCTTATTTATAAACATTTTTTCTTTGCAATAGGTATTAATAATTCTTATTAACACAGTCAGATGCAGCTTTCTCTTACGAATCCAACGATACCAAAAACTTATTTTTTATAAAAATGTCAAATATGTATATTTCTAGTTTGGTCGGTAGCGTTGCGATGATCAAAGAAACATGATATACAAATTTTCATTAATAATGGGATGAAAACGTTTCCACATTCTCCGGGAAAAAACTTCTCTCAAGAAAAATAAAATTGGTTTATTTTTGTATGATGCAATAGTCGACTGTTTAAATAATTTCCTACGAATGCGAAAAACATGGTTTTTATAAAAAAACCTGTAGTAATTCTTCAATTGTAAATATAATTTAACAAAATTCCAAGAGTTTGTCTGTGATTCGATTCTGATTGAGTTTGCGCGGTTCGAAGATTAAATAAAATTATGTTTTCATAATCAATTAAGACCTCATTTTTGATAATCAAATAACGAAAAATTATCACAGAATTTAATGAAGACCTATGTTTTAAGGTGAACTTTTGTGCTATGTGCAAGATTAGATCTTGTTTAGGGCCCGCCTTGTTTATATAAATTTATCCCGAGAATTCGCTAAATACAGCATTTGTGACCCTATTGGACATGTTGAGCTCTCTTCTGTTATAACACAATAGAGTTGTTTTCATATGGTTTTCGATTAATTTTGGCTACAAAAATAATAGCAATATTAATTAACAAATTAATTTGACATTGCACTGATGGTTCTGAAAATTGGAAAAAAATCTGTGACCTCGACTGCACATGAAATAACATATGTAATAGATATTGATCAAAAAATGAATTTGTGAATCACTACTTTTATTATTTAAATCTTCTTTTATATACAATTCGGATCAACGTGGAAATTGGTTGAATTCTAAAAAAAATTTCAAATGACAGCGAAACCAACTCAAAAAAGGTAGTACGTATACTGTTCGAATACTGCAAGGTAAGTGGTAGGTCTGTACATAGGTAGGTAAGTGGGCACGAGAGCGGAAGAATTGGAAAGAATTGGAAAGAAAGTACCTTTCCGATACTTCCCGATTTCTATGTGAACTTTGCTTTCATTTCTTTCCGAACGCTTTCTCTTTCTGAAGCTTCCCGATGCCTTTCCGAACATTTGCGAAGTGTCCGACTCCATTTACTTCTTTCTGAACCTTTCCAATTTCTCTCCGAATAAATTACGCAGTTTCCCAATAGTTTATTCCGTAACGCTGGAGGTGACCTCCATTCCTAAAAGAGTCAGTTATTTTTTCAAAAATCCTTTTGTATAAAAATGACGAAAAAAAGTAAAAGGTGATATATTGTATAAATTAAATAATATAATCAAAAAATAAGATGAGCTAAATGAAAAACATACATTAATGAAAACAGAAATTAAATGACAAAAGATGATAACACTAGTGGTAAAGATGAAGATAGGGACATTCTAATTAATGTCTTTCTATTTTTACATTCTCATCATTTCTGATTGAGAAATTATTAGAATTGTCCGAAATTTAACACCACAGTTTTTCAACAGATCTCCACGTTTCAAGACTCCCTGAATCCGAAAATCAAGTTTTTACCATGTCACAGAGCTGTCTCTCTGTCCGCCCGTAAACACGATAACTCTCGAAAAAATTAACGGATAAAATACATCTTAGGACACTTACTTAAGTTCATAACAGAAAAGACGTATTTGTTAACCAGCCATTTTTAATGAAAATTCATAAAGTAAGCGCATTTTGAAAATGTTTGAGACCACTTTTTCTGAATTTCACAGTTCTATGTACGGATATTTATAGTACTAAAATGGAAAAACAATTGATCATAATGACTTTTTTCGATAAAACAAAAATTTTCAGAGTTATAGCATTTGAAAATTTTTTAAATCAACCGAAATTCAAATTTTAAGCCAAACAACGCGCGATATGAAAAAAGTTACGAACAGAAAACATTGCTTTTCAAAAGCCATATAAAAGTGTTATAACAAATTTTTGGATTTTCTTGAAAAATCAAAAATTCTAATTTTGATCGCACAAAAAATAATGAAAAATAGAAAATTCCATTTTGTGGTCAAACTATGTAGGATACGAAAAAAAGAAGAATTAACAAAAATAGTTTCCCAAAAAATATTACAATTTCGTTCAAAATCACTTTTTAATAGGGCACGTACTTTTTCTTTTACTCGTGAAAAATTATATCAAAAATAAAAAATAAAATGAAAAAATTGTCGAAAAATGACGAAATTTAAGGAAAACAAGATTGAAGAAAACCTGTTTACAAATGTCTGTAGAAAATCGAGCGCGAAGCGCGAGTATCACGATGAGGATGTGTACCTAAAAGCCTACAGAGCTTCGAGAAACTCAATACTCGATTATAATTAATTAAGCAGACAATTCAGAATACGAAGTCGCATATAAATAGTGCCATCTAAAAGAGATAATTTTGATATAATTTTATTATAGCATTCCAAATATAAGATATAAATACACGAGCGCGAAGTGCGAGGTGTAATTATGTCCGAGCGCAAAGCGCGAGGTAACCCATTATCGAGCACGAAGCGCGAGATTCAACAGACGCGCGCCCCAGGCTGGGTCAAACCAGCGAGCCGCATGCGTAGCGCGCGATAAGAATGTGCCCGCT
This sequence comes from Belonocnema kinseyi, assembly GCF_010883055.1. NCBI lineage: Eukaryota > Metazoa > Arthropoda > Insecta > Hymenoptera > Cynipidae > Belonocnema > Belonocnema kinseyi. The sequence continues at coordinate 82,113,517 of NC_046657.1, forward strand.
AAGTGGGCAGATTTTTCTAATTATTTATTTGCATTGTTTCGATTTATTAACTTGGTCCGTTAAAAAACGTTCACTTATTCTAAAATTGTAATTACATTTTATAAACTAATACTACTTATTGTTCTTCATTTGCAAACACTTTAACTTAACGGGACAAATGATCTAAAAACGGTAAGAAAAACAAAGTCGCAAGGAGTAAGACTTCAAGTTGGAAACCATCTAGGCCAGCAGAATTTAAAATGGATAATTTTTAAAGAAGGTTTCAAATATAGCATATTTTCAACTAAAGGATATATTCAAGATTTTATAAAATATTCAAAATTGTAAGATTAAATTTGAAAAATGCATAGATTAACGGTTTTTGCTTCTGTGATTTTATTTTTTCCAACTTAGATTTGAATCAAATTCAAATTTAAATTGGAGGGACAAAAAAACTTCAAGCGTTTGGTTTAACTCTTCAACCATTCATAACACAGCCGCACAAAAAAAGTGTGCGGATCTGGTAATAAGACACATGTATTCCTATGGATTTTGGGGCACTGAATAGAAATTCGGTATCAAAAATCAACCATCACGTCATGGTTGAGTCATAACCTCAAAAAATGACGAAAAATCATGCACTAAGGCAAATAAATTTCAAAATAATGCCAGTGATGCAAATTTTCACTTCAAAAACATGTAGACAACGGTGAAGGATCAACCCTTGCCTGATATCAACTTATTTAACATAACTTTACCCAACAAAACCTGACCTCACCTAACCTGAATTAACAGAAATTGAAAATCTAAAGGTCATGTTTCAGGCGACGAATGGAGACTGCGTGCTTGGAATCCTAGGGGAGTAAATGATCTCAAGGTAAAAGAATTGCATGAAAGTATGGACGTGAAGAAACTAGATATTTTATGTATGCCCGAAACAAAAAAAAAGGGATGCGAAACTAAAGACATACAAAACGGCGTGTTGAAAGGCGGATTTGAAATATGGTCAAGAGTCGACTGTGAATCACATGGTAAACAAGGAGTAGGTCTGATTTTGAATGAAAGAGCAAAGCAGCATTTCGGAGACCATAGTTTCGTGTCTCCCAGACTACTGTGGGCTAAAATAAAAGTAGGAATAAGAAGACTATTTATCATAGCATGCTACGCGCCAGTTGATAGTGATCCTAGAGAAGTAAAAGACGCCTTCTGGGACACTTTAAATGATACAATAAACATTTGCGAACATGGGGAAAGAATAATTCTACTAGGAGACATGAACGGTTAGGTGGGCATCCAAAATCAGGATACAGAAAGAGATTTAGGTAATTTTGGGGATCCAAGAACAAACTATAACGGAGATAAATTAGTTGGTCTATGCTTAGAAAGGGGTCTGTTCATTACAAATACTTGGTTTAGGCATAAAATGATCCACATGTACACCTGGTCTAAAGGAAATAGCCGCAGTATAATTGACTTTATTGTTGCGGATGAAAGACTAAGGGAGATAGTCAAAGATACAAGAGTCATGAGGGGAAGCAAAACAAACGCGAATCAAAATTGAGAACCTACAGAAACCGAATGTGCGAATAGATTTCCAAACTAAGGTAATCGAAAGTATAGATTGGGCAACATGGGAGGACCGTATAAAAAACAAAGATATAGAGGGCGTCTGGACAATGTTACGGGATATCCTTGTTAGATGTACGATCGAAAAGTGTGGTACCGCAGATGTAGGAAGAATTTCTGGTGATGCGTGGTGGAATGATAAAATTCAGGCTGCCCAAAAAGCCAAAAGAAAAGCGTACAAGAGAACTTTGAACATCGTAGGTCTTAGCAATGAGGAAAGAAATAGACGTAGAAATGATTATAGACGCGAAAACAAGATACTTAGACGATTAGTTAAAGAAAGTAAAGATACAATTAGAGCAGAAGAAGAGATAAAAATTCAAAACGACTTTGAAGGAAGCAGAAAACTACTTTATAAAAAAATGAAAGGAAACAAAAGTACAGAAATTGTCAACATGAGAAATAGTAGGGGGGAAATGGTATATGATGCAGACGGAATACTAGAGGCTTTCAGAGACTACTTGAGGAAACAATTCGGAGATGAAGCTATAGGACACCACAATATATTTAGGTAGCAAAGCGAGTGTAAGAGTGAATGGGAAACTAAGTGATAGTTTTGATATTATTCAAGGAGACAAGGATGCGTTATGTCTTCATGGTTATTTATATTATTTATGGACAAGTGTTTAAGAATGGCTGTCTTCGACAAAGAGGGTGTGGATCTCGAAACAGTAAGGGTACGTGGGTTAGCGTTCGCAGATGATAAGGTTGTTATGGCAGAGTCTATCGAAGACCTACAAAGCATGTTGCATAAACTATATGTAAGCATGAAGAGCATGGGCCTCAAAATTAACGCAAATAAAACAAAAACTGCATAATATGCGGGAAAACCCTGATGCACAAAGTAAGTAACATGGGAAAGCAATCGGTTAAGATGGTTCGGACATGTTGAGAGAATTCCAAATGAACGACTAACGAAACAAGTGTATCAAGGTAAAGTAAATGGTAGCGTGCCCAGAGGTAGACCGCGGAAAGAATGGTTAGAATGTGTGAATGAGACC
>NC_046657.1:82116222-82133517 GCF_010883055.1 Belonocnema kinseyi
TAATAAAAAGAGTGTCAGTAGAGTGAATGACGCCTGAAACAAAGACCTTGGCTACTAATGGACCCAAGTGGGGAACCTTACATAACGACTTCGTGAGGTTCTCCGCTTGGGGTGATTGCTAGAGAGATTGATCAACAACCTGGGTCGGAGCAATTTTGCTGAACGAACGTGTTATGTACTTAAATAGCACGAGAATTCTGGATCAATCTGAAAAATCTCTATCCCTTCCACACAATACTCCTTTCCCCTTCCGAGTGAGTCACGCCTACCCCGAAAGGGAAATGGCTTAATGGTGTAATAATATTGAGCTACACGTAAAGCTCTGGAAGCATATTTTCCCAGTAGCAAATGTGTGCTACATCGAATGGGTCAACTCGAGCCTAACCTAGAAATAAATCTAACCTAGCCTAACCTAACCTAACCTATCCTCACGAAACACAATTAAACTGATGGTGTTGTCCCGTTGTGTTTGCGATACCGTTTGAATCAGCTTGGTCTTAACCTGCAAAGAGGTCAAACCTATCCGAACCTAAAAAAATCTGACCTAACCTAACCTAACCTAACTTAACTTCACGTAACACAATTAAACTCATTGTGTTGTCCCGTCTGTTTGCGGTACCGTTTCATTCAGCTTCGGCTTAAAATACATAGAGGTTCAACCTATCCTAACCTAACAAAACCTGATCTAATCTATCCTAACCTAGCCGAATGAAATTTAGCCACACGTGTAGCTATGTAAGCGTACGGTTCTCAGTCTTAAATGTGTGCTATATATAGTAGGTTAACTCGATTTTAACCTACAAATTAATCTAACTTAACAGAACCTAACGAAATTTTGCTTAACGCAACACAACTTGACTTAAGTGTTCCCGTTGTAACACAAAAAAATTCATTTCATTGTACTACAGGTGTTTAAAAATTTAGACGCACATTACTCATTTGAAGAAACTTAGAACGACAAGTAGAATTGACCCCATTTCAGTTAACCTGACAATGTTTGTATCAATTAAAATGTAGAACTGTAACTTAAACATGCAAATGAATAAGTGTTTTATTCAAAAATTGTTTCTCTCTGCTTTTCTTAGACTTAAGTTTCTTAAGTTTCTTCAAATGATTTATGTGCATCTAAATTTTTAACCACCGGTAGTACAATGAAATGAATTTTTTTGTGTTACAACGGGAACACTTAAGTTAAGTTGTGTTGCGTTAAGCAAAATTTCATTAGCTTCTGTTAAGTTAGATTCATTTGTGGGTTAAAATCGAGTTAACCGACTAAATATAGCACACATTAAAGACTGATAACCGCACGCTGACATAGTTGCACGTGTGGTTGAATTTCATTCGGCTAGGTTAGGTTAGGCTAGGTTAGGTCAGGTTTTTTTAGGTTAGGATAGGTTGAACCTCTATGTAGTTTAAGCCGAAGTTGAATGAAACGGTACCGCAAACACAACGGGACAACACAATGAGTTTAATTGTGTTACGTGAAGTTAAGTTAGGTTAGGTTAGGTGAGCTTTTTTTAGGTTAGGATAGGTTTGACTTCCTCGCAGGTTAAGCCCAAGCTGATTCAAACGGTACCGCAAGCACAACGGGACAACACAATCAGTTTAATTGTGTTTCGTGAGGGTCGGTTAGGTTAGGTTAGGCTAGGTTAGATTTATTTCTAGGTTAGGCTCTAGTTGACTCATTCGATGTAGCACACATTTACTACTGGGAAAATATGCTTCCAGAGCTTTACGTGTAGTTCAATAAATTTCTGTTAATTCAGGTTAGGTGAGGTCAGGTTCTGTTGGGTAAAGTTATATTAAATAAGTTGATATCAGACAAGGGTTGATCCTTCACAGTTGTCGACATGTTTTTGAAGTGAAAATTAGCATCACTGGCTCTATTTTGAAATTTATTTGCCTCAGTGCATGATTTTTCGTCATTTTTTGAGGTTATGGCTCAACCATGACGTGATGGGTGATTTTTGATACCGAATTTGAATTCAGCGCCCCAAAATCCATAGGAATACGTGTGGCTTGTTACCAGATCCGTACACTTTTTTTTTGTCTGACTGTGTAATCCTGGTTGGAACACTGAGAAAGTCTTCAAAATACGTTTACATTTACAGTCACAAGTATCAAATGATCACTTGATCAGTGGCAATCGTGTGCTATTCTCGATGCAATCGAAACGAAAGTCTTAAATTTGGATAATATATACAATAACAGTTTCTGGCATCTCGTACAAATACCTAATGGGCTTACATTTATTCTTTACCATGAGTTATAAATAGGTCAATCATATCTAAACTATTGTTTAAAAGTTATTTAGTGTGGAAAATACACACAAAAGTGTATAGATAGTTAATTTTATATCGAATAAAAAAGTTCAATTTCAAGACTAGAAAAATCTGGTGTTATTCATACATGTTTAGAAAGTTGAATAAAAAAAATATATTAAAGGTAATCAAAAGTAAATCGAATGATTTATATTTCAAAATTCTTAATTATTTGAATTAATTCACAGCGAATTCCCGAGCTCTTGAAGCCCCCCCCCCCCTTTTACTAGAAAATCTTAGTCAGGCTAACTAATATATTTTTGCTGCATTAGCAATAGTCATGTATTAATAATACCTATACATATATTGTTCAACCAAAAAATTATTCCTTGTCGTTTTGACTAGTTTTCTGTGATAAAAAGAAATCAAGATACTTGGTTAATTCAACTTTATTTTCATGTTATTTCATCTAAACTGGGTACTTGTTATTTTAGCTACTGTTTAAAAGTTGGCGCCTGTCCTAACAAGGAAAAATAGTTCATTGCTTTTAGACGGGTGCAAGGAATTTTTTTCGGATTACGAAAAGCTGTGGCTTAAAACCGGAGACACTTATGTAGATCTATGCAGCGATTCTGCATCCCAGGATAACCTATGTAACATTGTGCTGATGGAGCATGGACGAAATTTTCAGTGTAAGGTCGTGACTAGAAAGTCTCGACTGGTTCTGAGAAGCATCACTAGTTCCTCGAAATCGACACCCATGGTGGCATTGGGGGCGCTGACAAGGTCAGAGCCCCTCCATCTCACTATTAAGACCACGGATGCGAACGCAGCCTGTTGACTAAATATTGTAAATGGCGAAAGGATCTCGACGGAATTGCAAATCCCCACGGATATTGCGAGAAGCCGACACTGAGAATATTAGAGCACAAAATACCTATTTGCTATATTTTCGATAAGATGTATCGTGTTAGCTGATCCACAAAAGAGGATTTGGTTAACGCCAAGGCACACCTGCTTAATGACGGCAACAACTGGTTTATAGATTACTTGATGAACAAGGAGAAAGCAAAATCCAGTGTGTATCGTAGCAAAATTCGAATGGGCCTCACAATCCCGATAGTTTTCTATGCCACAGTCCTACCATTTGAGGTTATGTCCGTTCTCTAGTGCGGCTACAAGGCACACGCGTGTGGAAACAAATGAAACATCCATATCTGCGCAGATAGGTGTGTAACGTCTATATTTCGACTAGTATAAGAGTGCCTTGAGGCAGTAAAAAATCTATCGACGGAAACCCGAGTGACCTTATTTGAAACCCTGGAAACAGTAGTATCAAAAATTTTGTGTGTGTTAACCGCACTCAATAAGCGTGCTCTACTGCTTGCGGATTGAATGTAATCTTTCTCTTATCAAGAGGCGTGCGTTGACCTGTATATATAATGTTGGACCTCGCAGTAGAACAGTCGTGTTAGTGTATGAGGTCTAACATAATATACTAGCAAATATTAGAAACAAAATGACGGTGCATACGCGGTCGCGCCTGGTTAGAAAGAGACGGAAATATGTATATGTTTTCAGTGAGGAACAATGAGGAATACAAAATGGTAAAAGCTGTCGATATGTGAAGAAACAGTTCCGACAGCTTTGTTTTCCCCCTTTATTTAAGATTGTTTCGCGATCCGAAAATCATCTAAAATCATCCGAATAGGCCCTTGATTCGGCCTAATTTAACCCTCGCCTAACACTCATTCCGACAACATTGCCCTCACCATTGAAAGACGGTGATCTTCTCCTTGCTATGTAATAGACTATTAATGGTAACAATAATATACTCTAGTATAATATGATACAAATAATATCAATTTTTTTTTAATTAAAGATTCCATAATATTTTAAAAGATTTCTAAGTATTTAAATATTTTATGGAGATTTCCAAGATTTTTCAATATTTCAGGAGATTTCACAAAGATTGCAAAGACCTTATTTGAAGATTTCCGACTAATTTATAATTATTACAAAAATTTTAAATATATCACAAGGTCTTAAAATTAGTTTAAAATTTCAAAATATTTTTAAATTCTTTAAACGGAATTGAAATATTTCAGACAGATTTAGTAAGACTTTAAAGATTTTGAATCCTAAAAAAGTGATACACTCCGATGGATTGTCACGAGACACAGACGAAAGGAACTTTGAAATATCTCGCCTCTGTAATTTTTTCAATTTCACCGTTTCTCAAGGTTTCTTTTCTCCGCCGCTGTGACGACCCTTTCTGGCCACTTATCTATCACGTGAAATCTGGAAAATTCAATGCGCCGACGTATAAGCACATCGGCAATGATTTTTGCAGGCAAGTGAGAACAAAATTTGGCGACGTCTTTATGACATCATTGAGACATCTTTTCGACAACTTTACGACATTCTGTTAAGGTGTCTACGATATCGTAAAGACATCGTATGATCTGAAAATGTCTTTGAAATATCGTAAAGACACCGTAACGACATGGACATAAAACAGTTTTCTAACGAGACTCAGTCCTTTAAAGAACTATAAAACATTTCGATTTCATCGAGCGACGCATCTAATCCGATCTTTCACACCATCGCATTTCTCAGCCGGCAAATAGATCTTTTCCAGGCCCTTCGTGCGTCTTTCTGGGGAGCTATTTGACACTGGTTAGTCGTTGGCTCAATGCCTCTCATTCAATACTGACAGGTCGTCCTTCTCAGTCCTGGATGACTGGCAATGAATAATCAGCAGAGAATTGCCCGATGGTGTTCCAAGGAAACGGTCGCATCGACGGTATCAACTACCAAAGGTGAAAGAGCAAAGTGCTGTCACCCGGAGGTGACACCTAATGGCTTTTATCCGTTCCACGGTATGCCCTCTCTAAAGTATTTGGATGGGGAGGTACTTATAGATTGTGGCAAAATGTGAGATCCGCGCCACCTAGGGGACGTAGCAAGAACTATAGTCTACACCAACGACCCCCCTCCTTCCCTTCTCACCATAATTTTTAGGTTATGTTGACTTGTCTTTCTGAAATAAATACATGAATAATAATAACCAATAAAAAAACCAAAAATTGAACAAAATAAAATCTGTCATCGATCAAATGCAATCAAATGTTTAAATTTATTGCAATCGATCTATTATAGAAAGATTCCAACAGACTTTAACATTTGATTGTTCGTTCTATCAGAACGATTCCAACAGACTTTAGCACTTTCTTGCATTTGATCGATGATCGATTTTATTTGGTTTCATTTGTAGTTTGTGTTATCGGTGAAAATCCATTGTGAATCCAAGTTCATCACGAAAAAAAAATATAATTCTTGAAGCTACATTGAACTTGAGCAAACGTCCTCGGGGACGTAGCAATTACTATAATCCATTCACCACTTTTCTATGGGAGTGGGTACACCGTGTTCCGTTCACAAAAAGTCGCTTGGAGGACATCAAATTGGATTTGGTGCGCAAACCAAACCTTCGGAATCACGAGAAGCAATACTTTATAATAAATACATTTTTCGACGGGGTGATTATCTATTTTAGAACATTTCAAACAGCTTTCTAAGAATTCAAAGATTTCACAAGGATTCCCGAGTAAAACTGCTTCGACTTGACTTCGATTTGAACTCCCCCCAATCAAGACATGCTGAAGTCGAAAAGTTCGACTTAAGCATGCCTCATTTTTGAGAAGGAGCCAGACTTCAATTTATCTATTGGAGACAAGTTTCTATGTCTTGAAGACATTTTATCCCTTGAGTCAACTTTACGGATTTCATTTGTATTATACTTGTTTGATGATGATGCCAAAAATGTTGTTTGTTTTTACGTATTACTAACGGCTTAGGAGCTCCTTCTAGAAAGTTATCATTTTTTTTTTCAAGAAATTTTTAAGGGTTATACTTGTCCAGACCCACACATTCTAAATTTTTTAATTAAAAATACCTAATTTAATTATTACAAATTTTCCATTCATCAATTAAATCTTTTTTATGAGCCGAAAAAGGTTCGAATATCTCGGCCAAGACAAGGCATGCCTTGAGACAAGTAAACGGCGTCATAGTCAATACAAGGCTCGACTTAAGACAAATAACGTTTTGAGACGCAGCCAGACATCGATGTCTTGTAGACGAACTCAAGACATAACCAAGTCGAACCTAGGTCAAAGCATTTTTACTCGGGTTTCCATGACTTCAAACATTTTGAAAGATTTATAAGTATTTCAAAGATTTACAAAATAGTTTATATGACAAATGTACACAGATTTCAAAACATTTCAAATATTTTATAAAGATATCATGGATTTTACACAATTCAAAAAATTTCAATATATTTCAGATGATTTCAAAATATTAAAAAAATATATATATCTGCAAAAGATTTAAGAAGATTTCATAAAATGTCGCAAGGATTTTAAATGTTTCCTAAATATTTTTACATAGATTAAAAGATTTTACAAAGTTTTGAAATTTATAAAAATATTTTAACATATCTCAGGAGATTTCACAAAGCTTACAAGAATTTTTAAAAGTTCTTGAAAATATGTATTTCAAACACTTAACAAAGATTTTTAAAAACTGAGTTTACTAGATTTTAAAAGTGATCGACTCATCGCGGTGAACTAATAATTTTAAAAAATTTGAACGGCAACCTTTCGGCTATTTTTTATTTTTGATTTCTTCATATCAGCTTTTCATTTGTATCCATTAGACGTAATTTTGAAAAGGTGCGCACCCTTTATACTGATAAGTATAGAAAATTTCAATTTTAGTCATCATTCACCATTCCACTATTTTGATAATAACTATAAAATTATTTGTACTTTGCAATACTTATTTTGAGTTTTGAAAAAGGATTCGGTGTTTAGTGGGCCAAAAATTTTAATGACAGTTGAAAAAATTGTAAATAATTCATTGTTAACAAAAATTGTATAAATAATTTCTAAATAAAATAATGTCCATTAAATTCCGTTCCATATTCAACATTCTTAAGTTTGCCAGATAGGCAAAAATTTCATACCGATACCGACTCATTTCGAATTCATGCCAATTTTTGTTTACGCAATTTTTAGAAACACGCACATTCCAAGTTTCTAAAATATATTCAGATTGAATACATATCTCACTTTTGGCAAAATCGAATAAAGTTTGGAAAGAAATATCAATTGGGATCAAATGGGACAGCATATTGTTTGGGAAAAGTCTAAAAATTTTCTAAGAATTAGAAATATCTTATATTATTATATTTACCAATAGAATTAAAGATCACAGACAACGTGAAAAGCAAAGTATAAACGGCATTCATTTTTTCACAATAGAAAAAATCCCGATTACTGCACTACTGAAGATATTAAATAACAGTGTTAAGTTTGAGAATATTTTGGTGGCTTACTATATGAGTCATTAGCTCAAGGATTCTAGACATCAAGTTTGTTTTTATGCGATATTTGTATTTCATACGTTACCAAGGAGAAAATTTGGGATGCGAAATATCTTTAAAACTGATAAGATAATTTGTATCGGATTTTGCTGATTAGGGAAAGCTAGGGTTTACATGGGAAAAATAATGCAAACTTTACAAAATATTTGTTAACTGATCCAGAAAGTGGGATTATGTTTTAACCCTTCTTTAAAGACAATTTAACTATAAGAAAAGCTTACATAATTGAGGTATAAAGAACCAAATTTTCATAATATATCTTATTTTTCATATTTATATTTTTTAAAGGGCGCTTAGGCGCTGGAACAAATTATACGGGTTTTCTCCAAAACCCTAAATAGGTCAAAAAAGATTTTAAAATGTGGCATTTTGACAAATCTAATTAATCACGGTTGCGTAAGGTTTCCAACTTTATTGAAACAGTAAGTAGTATATAATATTGTATAATCTGTACATGTTCTTCATTATCACCTTTGCTCACATAAAATTTACATTTTATTTCTTTAAACTGGAAAAAACACACGAATTATGTATAAACCTAATTGATTTAACCTTGTTTTAATCGAGCGAAAAATTATGTTTTGAGCATCTTGTCTCGCAGAAGCTTCACTTCCAGTAATTCACATCAAAAACAATTAAAGAGATAAATTAATTTAATTATTAGTAACCGAAATCCTAAAAAAATTGGTTAAAATTAGCATAATTCTTACTGATTTACATTTAAAAGCAGAAGATTCAAAATATTTTATTTAAAGAGGAAGGGTCAGACACGTGACTTTTTCGTATAAGCTATGAGGCACATTTTTAAAATTCCACCATATAATTGAAATGTCAAGAATTTGTTTGAAGACCCAAATTATTTTGCTGTAAAACGTAACTACTCGAAGTTGAAAATTCAGTTAGTTTCGGTAGCTGTATAAATCTGAAATACAGTAATGCATCCGATTTTAAAGTAGTTTAAGAAATTTAAGGGGATTTAAACAGATTTTATAATATTCTACGGAATTAGAATTTTTCCCTGGACTCCGCAGGAATTTCAATTGATTTTTTTAGGTATTTTTAAGTATTGCATAGAAAGTGAATATATTTCTAGATAGGTTAACCCCCCTCCAAAGTCAAATAAAGCTCAATTATCATCATTATTTGGAAGACAATATTTTTTTTTAAAGCCAAAAAATGTTTAATTATGAAATCACGATGAACGGATTTCTGTTGCCAAATAAGGTTTTTAAAATTTAGATGGGATTTGAGCAAAGTTTAAATAACTATACAATGAAACTGTGGTGAAGTAAAATTTAATGAAAATTTAATTTATGTACTCTTAAGTAACAAAATTATTTGAATTTCTCAAGGTAAAATAATATTAATGATACGCGCGTCATAAAAACAGAGTTTTGAGAGATTATTTTCATTCATGTTTTAATATGATTAATTTAAGAGCAATGAGATTATTATTTGTTGAATTTTCTACGTTTTTTTAATAAAGTTATATTCATGCGTTAATAAATTAAAGTGCACTTAAAATTTATGGACACTAAATAGCCACCAATTTAAACATATTTCCTCAGACTAGACGAAAATAATTTTAAATTGTAGCAATTATCTATATTTAAAACAAAACACTTAAAAATAAAACATTATTAATCATATTTTTACTTCTAACTTTTAATATTAATTTCTGTTATAAAAATGATGTCATAGTCATATTTTGTGTACATTGTTATTTGGCAACTTCTGAGTGCGAATAAACAGAGATTACGCGTTTTTCATATTATAATAAGCTAAATTTTTAAATAACATGGATTCTTATATCTGTTTCAGTTGCATCTAAAAAACCTTCAGATTCGAATGGTAATTTCCAACTTATGGAGTTGAGGGGTAACGTAACCTGTAAATGTCCTTCTCCTAAAAACCCTTGTCTATATTCGACCCTGCTTCTAATTTGAATAGTTTAAAATAGTGCCTAAGGTTTACGAATTTATTAATTCTAATTATTTAATTATTAGGCGTCGTTCTATTCTGATGATTTTCAGAAAACGATATTGGAAATATCAGAAGAAAGTATGTATATTTCCAAAACAGGATAATCCCTCTAATTTTCGGAAAAATTTCTTAACACTTTGAACCTAGCTTTCAAATAAGTGTTACTATACTTTTCGTCGTAACTGCAAGGAGTGACCGCAAAGCTAACCTATTTTTTGAACCCGGAGAAAAGCTAGGGAAAATATATTAAAATATGTGACAGGTATCAAATTTCTCGTAATTGAAAACCTTATAAAAGTAACATCACGTATATTTTTGATTGATAAGGGCTTAATCTGGGTTAAAAATTTACCCCAAAGCACTTCCATGGAGTGAAATAATTCCTGAAACATTTGAAAAAATAAAAATTTCTGAAATTCATAAAAAAATATATTTAAATGTTTGAAGTCATTAAATATATAACAGAATTATATTATATATGGCTTTATTAGAAAACAACGCCTTAGAAGAGTTAAGCCCCCCCCCCCCCCCCTAATTAGAAAACTAGTCAGAGTTTTAGTCACTTCAGTTAAGATCAGTCTGAGTTACAGCTACTTCAGACAAGATCAGTCAGTTCCAAACACTACAGGCAAATGTTAGCTATCCATTTACTTAAGGCAAGAGCTATTATAAATCCAGCAACTTAAGGTATATATTAGTTCCAATAACTTAAGGCAAGATCAGAGTTCTAGCCACCTGAGGCAAGATCTTTTGGTGAACAAGCCACTTAAGACAAGATCTAGTGTAAATCCAGCCAGTTGAGGCAATATCTAATTCTAATATAGCCACTTAAGCAAGATCTATTCGTAATCAAGTCACTCAAGGCAAGATCTAGTGATGGTCGAGCCACTTGAGGCAAGATCAGTCAATTCCAGTCACTTAAGCCAAGAATGTTTTTTTAGCACTTAAGGCAATATCTATTGTAAATCCAGCCACTTGAGGCAAGATGTGAGTTCTAGCTACTTGAGGAACGATCAGAGTTCTAGCCACCTAAGGCAAAATCTAGTGGTAATCAAGCCATTTAGGACAAGATATAGTGTAGATCCAGCCATTTAAGGCAAGATTTAGTGATCATAGAGCCACTTAAGGCAAGATCTAGTGGTAATCCCGCCACCTAAAAAAGATGTAGTCGCAAATCAGAGTTCTGGCTACCTAAGGTCAGATCTAGAGGTAATCAAGACACTTAAGACAAGATATATTGTAGATCTAGTTACTGAAGGCGATCTAGTTACTAGGCATCTAGTGGCAAGATTAGTGGAAAAATCTAGTGGCAAAATCTAGTGGCAATCTTAAGGCAAGTTCTAATGCTGTTCTAGCCCATTAAGGAAACATCAGTCAATTCCAACTACTTGAGGCAAGATTTCGTGGTGACAAAGCCACTTAAAGCAAGATCTAGTGATAATGCCACTACCTGAAGAAAGATATAGTGGTAATTCAGCCACTTCATGCAAGATCAGTGGGTTCCAGCCTATTGAAGCAAGAAGTTAGCTCTTTAGCAACTTAAGGTATTAGCTATTGTAAATTGAGCCAATTAAGACATGATCTGAGTTCCAGCCACTTGAGGCAAGATCAGAGTTCTCGCCTCCTAAGAAAAGATCTAGTGGTGATCAAGCCGTTTAAGACAAGATATATTGTAAAACCAGTTACTTAAGACAAAATCTAGTGGTAATCCGGCCACTTAAGGCAGGATCTAGTGGTTTTCCAGCCACTTGAGGCAATATTAGTTAATTCCGCCTACTTGAGGCAAGATTTAGTGGTAATAAACCCTCTCAAGGCAAGATCTAATAGTAATTCCACCACTTAAAGCAAGATCTAGTGATAATCTAGCCACTTTATGCAAAATCAGTAAGTTCCAGCCAATTAAGGAAAGATGTTAGCTCTTCAACCACTCAAGGAAGAAGCTATTGTAAATTCAGCCACGTAAGGCAAAATCCGAGTTCCAGCTAATTAAGGCATTATCTGAGTCCCAGCGACTTGAGGCAAGAACAAAGTTTAAGCTACCAGAGAAAAGATGTAGTGGTGATTAAACTAATTTAGACAAGATATATTGTAGATCCAGTTACTTAAGGCAAGATCTAGTGTTGATTCAGCCACTTGAGGAAAGATATAGTAGTAATCCAGGCACTTAAGGCAAGGTCAGTTAGTTCCAGCCACTTAAGGCAAGACTGAAATTAACGCAAATTAACCCCCTCTAAATCAAAAAAAGAGGCTATTGTTACTGTTGTACTATCTACATTTAAATCCGTTAAAATGTTTACTAATTTCCATTAGTGACTCAATTCTAGCTATGAACCAGTAGTTTTTTCTAATAAGTTAATGATTGTTACGGATACATTAGTTCAAAATAAATGTTTAATAGCTGGAATTGAGCCACTGATTGAAATTAGTACAAATGGTAACTGATTTAAATTTAAAGAGTAAGGTTTATATTATAGAAGAAAAAAGAAAAATAATTTTATAATTCTTTGTGCTTTCTATTTTTTCATTTTGTCAGCCTTCTTGACCCCTAAATAGGGCTAATTTTTAAAATTTTTGAAAAAACGAAAAGCAATGCTCATTTTGGTTCTTCATGACGAGTCATTTGATACCTGTACATTATTTTTATATTTTTACCCCTGGTCACTAGGGAGGTGCAAAAAATAGGCTTTCATCTTTTATGACAATTTGGTGAGGTTATTGAATACATTGCGTACACTATGAACTTATGAAGCAACCTATACATATTCTATAATTCTACATGAAAATTATCTTGAAATTAAATTATTTTTTTAATAAATACCGTTATTATTTACCTTTTAATATTATATCTCGGACCGGTAATCCTTATTCGGAAAATTTGGTAGACCTGCCAAAAAGGGGTCCATAATATGTCAGATCTGTGGCATGTCACATCTATGGCTTGTCACATCTTCGGAATGTATCATCTGCGGTATGTCACAACTGCGGCATGTGACATATGTGGCATGTCATATCTGTGGCATGTCATATCTGTGGTATGTCATATCTGCGGCAGGCCGAATCTGCGGCATGTCTCCTCTGCAGCATTTCAAAATTGTGGCAAGTCTACCTAGCGGCTTCTCTCCCGCGCAGCTATGTTCACTGTGAAATTGAAATTTTTGTGGCATCTCTCCCCAGTAACAATTCTTCCAGTTGCATCTCTCCCTTCAAAAAAATGTTAAATGCCTAATTAAAAATGGCTAAACTTAGGCAAGTCTCCCTGTATTAATTGTCTTCCCGGTGGCATCTCTCATCCGGAAAAAATTTTCGAGTCCATATTAAAATATTAAAACTTCGGCAAGTCTTTTAAGACTTATTGTCACATCTGCGGCATCTCTTGCCCGCGCCAAGACTCCCCAGAGGCATCTCTCATTCGAGAATAATTTTCCGGTCCACATCAAAGTAGAAAAATTGCGGCAAGGCTCTCAGAAATAATTGTGACCTTCGCGGCATCCCCCATCAGCGGCAAGTCTCCCTAGCAGAATCTCTCCCCTAACACAAATTTTTAAACACTCTCAAAGATGACGAAATAGCGGCAAGTCTCCCCAGCGACATCGCTCTGTCAAGAAATTGTATTCAAGTACTTTGAAAGATAGCAAAGCTTCGGCAAATCTCCCCAGAAGCATCTCTCACCCAATAAACTCTTCTAAGTAGTTCCGAACATGGCAAAACAACGACAAGTCTACCCAGCGGTATTTCTCTTCCAAGAAAATTTATTCAAGTACTGTCAAAGATGGCAAAACTGCGGCAAGTCTGCCGATCGGTATCTCTCCGTAAAGAAACTTTTCTAAGTGCTTTCAAAGAAAGCAAAACTGCGACAAATATCTACCGCGGCATCTCTCAACCAAGACAATTTTTGAAGTCCTTGCAAAGATGGCAAAAATGCGACAAATCTCCCAGTGGCATCTCTCCTCCAAAAAAATTTCTTAATTAGTTCCAAAGAATGTGAAACGGCGACAAGTCTCCCCATCGGCATCTCTGCCTCAAGAAAATTTTTCAAGTATTACCAAAGGTGGCAAAACTGTGCCAAGTATCCCCAACGGCATCTCACTCGTACGAAAAATCGCTAAGTAGTTCCAAAGATGGCAAACCTGCGGCAAGACTCCCTAGGGGCATTTCTCGACATAGAGAAACTTTTAAGTTCTTGCTAACATAGGAAAAATTCTATCTTAAAAATCTTTAAAAAAATATCATGGGAGAGAGATGAAACAGATGAAACTTTCCAAAGTTTTGCCATCTTTGCAGAACTTAAAAAAATTGCATGGGAAAAAAATGCCTCTGAAAATACTTGCCGCTGTGTTGCCATCTTTTGAAATACTTAACGTATTTTCTTGGGAGGCAGTTGCCGCAGGGGAGACTTGCCGCAGTTTTACACTCTTTAGAACCAATTAAAAATTTTTCTTGGGGAGAGATACCGCTGGGGAGACTTGCTGTAGTTTTGCCATCTTTGGAATTATTTAAAAAATTTGTTGGGGGAAAGATTTCATACTCTTAGCGCTGCTGATTTAGTACGTGTTCTGGCTGGTGTGAAGGCTCCAAGTTTGCGTGGAACAAGTTTTTACGCCAGACACCAGGGTTTACTGTCCACTTGTTCACAGGGAATATTCTATCCAGTCCTTCTTCTTTGTCTGATGACACTTTAATTATACCGCTTTATATTATTATATTATATCGCTTTAATTATACCGGAGCTAAAAATATACCTCTTTATAAGGTTAATTTTTTTCGAAATTTTGTTTTAAATAAACCCAGGGTCAAGCAAATTTGTCTATTTTTTAAGTAGATATTGCAAAAATAGTGTAAATTTCAATGTTTTCTCAAATTTTCAATAACTTCCGAAACAGTCAACGTTTTCCAATGTTATTGGGCTTACTTTGAAGCTTTTTTCACCGTATCACAGCAGCTTACGAGTATGAATCATACAAAATTTCTTTTCGAATTGCAAGAACTTGAAGTTGTAATAAAAAAGTTGGATAAATTTGAAAACATCTTATCTGTAGGCAAATCAGAGTAAAGGTTAAATAAATATATATTTTGTGGAAATTGAACAGAAAATTCATGATAATATGTTTCATATATTTTACCAAAATATTTTTGTTACTAAAAATAATATTTCAATCTTTGCAACTATTTTGTAACAAATTCAAGTTCTTGCAATTCGAAAAGAAAATTTTCAAGATTCGTACTCGTAAGCTGTTATGATACGGTAAAAAATATTCCTCAAAATGCGCCCAAGAACATTAAAAAACGTGGACTATTTCGGAAGTTATTGAAAATCTAAGAAGACATTGAAATTTATACTACATATTTCTGCAATATCTACTTAAGACTAGACAAACTGGCTTCACCCTGGGCTTATTTTAAACAGAATAGAACCTACTGTCAGCTCTCTAGAGTTTTACTCTCAATCCATGCAATATAATTTTAATCTCTGAATTTCTGTTTTTGAAATCTGAAGAAAAGCTACTTTATTATCATTTCACAATTTTTGACTAAATCCAAATTATATTATACGTATTTAAAAATAGCTAAATATTATTCTTTGATAATGAGTTAGTAATGAAGTTATTTATTAATTAATTATTAATATATAATATATTAATAAATGGTTGAATGTATGAATAATTAATGAGAGAATTTAATAAAGATATGAAAATTATTAAGATAAGCTTTACTTTTTCAATGTCCTAGAACATTATCTTAACAAATTTTTTACTTCTGTTAAAGAAGAACTCGAAAAATCAAATTTTGATAGCCCAAAAAATGATAAATTATTACATTTTCATCCATACTGAGAAGGTATTAGTTTTATGTGAAAACTGACTTTTCCAGATTTCATCAAATCTCGACGTTTCAAACAAAAGTTAGGAACAATAGTTCTACTTTGGCATACAGTTTGAGGGACAAAAAAGAAAGATCGAGTTTATAAACCAGCCATTTTTGATCAAAATTAAAAAAAATTAGAGTCTTTTTTAAATTGTTAGGACGACTTTTTTAAAATACCAAAACTCTATGGACACATATTTATATCAAACAAAAATGCGAACAATGTATCCCTAATTCTTTATTTTATGAAATAAAAATGACTCAAATTCTAGCATTTTCAAAATCCAAAAAACTGATGAAAAATGATTTAATTTATGTATTTAAAATTATATAAAATATCAATTGAAGCCAAAATATTTAATTTTCAACATCTTAAATATTTTAGTTATTAGACCAAATTTATTTAAAATGTGAAAAATAAAATAAAATGGATCAAATTTTATTTTTTATTTTAGAAAAATTTTGAGCAAGCCGACTACTAATTTTAAAATTTAATCATTTTTATATATACAAATAAGATTACTTGAAAATAAATTGAACATTTAAAGCCGAACAAAGCTTGACATGGAAAAAGTTCCAGAAAAGAAAAACCTTAATTTTTCAAGTCCCTGCAACATTGCCCAAACAATTTTTTAGATTTAAAAAAACAGAGGATTGAAATTTTGACCAAACAAAAAATTATAAATAATTAAATTTTTATGGATACTTCTCAATTTTGTAAACAATTGTACTCTATTTGAACATTGTGAAATTATGTAAACATTTATTTTTCTCCTCATTTACTTAAATAAACTAAAGATTACTTAAAAAGAAAATTAGGTACAAAAGTTAAAATTATTAAACAGAAAGGTAATTGTCAAATGCTAATTAACGATGAATTATGAAAATATAAATGAAAATGCAATAGTCAACAATAATTCCAACCAGTCACTACTTATCACAATTCAAAAAAAAATATTTTATGTGGCACCGTCCAGTCAAGTTTCTTTTTCAAAAGATTCATCAGAACCGGCACATTCAGACTCACTAAAAGATCGATCTCTTGAGAACAGCATAGAGGTATTAGCTCTTAGGATCCAGGTCCCTAGAAGTTTAAAACCTACAGAGATTCAGTATGTCCGATCTTTCCAGTCTTTACATCCTCTACTGATCCCATTCATACCGGAGTGGGGGCAGAGTTCGCTCAGTGAAAACTTATTCTTCTCGGGATTCATTCCAGGTACCTACGTGCCTCATTGAATCTTTTCCCGAATTATTTGAGGAGGGATAAGTCCGACCTTTAGGGACTGAATGAAGCTTCTTTGAAGCTGCATTGGTCCCAAAGAATATATAACTTAAGAGAGTGTGTGCAGCCTTACTTTCTGCTTACTGAAGATTGACTCTCAGTCGCTGGTAGTTAGGACTATTTATTCCATTTTGTTCACTAAATACACGACTCGCTTCAATTTGGAGTTCCGTGTTGGCATACACCATTCCAGCGTTCTTGCGATGGAGCGAAAGGTAAAGTAATCAAGTATAAATGAGAAAATATTAGGAAGGCGAAGTGGGGTAAATGATTGAATGTGATGGAGAACCTAGAGAGCGAAGTTAAGAAAGGGCTTGTAGAATAGTGCGAGTTTGTCTTGGAGCATAAATGATGACTGGAGAAGTAAAGTGAGGGAAGATGAGTGTTGGTTGGTGATGTAGGAAGAGGGAGATGCCCGAGGAACAAAAAGTTGAGAGGGGGGGGGGGGGGGG
>NC_046657.1:82133527-82173790 GCF_010883055.1 Belonocnema kinseyi
CGTGTGTAGGGGGAGACAAGGAAAATAAGAGGGATTAGAGGAAGAAAAATATGGGAGATGGAGGTTGGCACAATTTCATTTATATCTTAACAGGCTACGAAATCCATTTTTTTTAACATTGACTGATTTTTAAAATGGAGTTTGACGCGTAAATAGCAGCAGAAATAACTTTATAAATGAATATAAAATCTAAAAGTGTCAATATTTGTTAGAAAAAAGTTCAAAATAAGTGTCTAAGAGTAATTTAAATATTAGGGTAAAGCTATTTATTCAACTAGCAGTACGTTTACCATATGAAAATAAAATTACTGAATTCGTTAATGTTAAAAAAATTTCAAAGGCGTATAACATTATTGTAAATTATTGCTTAAATGTTTTATAAATTGTTGAAGAAATTTTTTAAAAGCTGCAAATAAATTTCGAGACGAATACCTAAAATAAATTATTTTTTATGATATAGTTTACAAAAAAGTAACACCTTTATTGTTTACCCCTTAAATCATATAACCTATTTACTTCTTTGCGTGAAACTATTAAATAACGCAAAAAATCTTAGTGTGACACGTTGTGAGTCGTAACCCTGGGTGTGATTTGCCTCAGTACTAATGTAAGCCGGTATCATTTTAATAGATAGAGCTGCTGCCAGCAGCACCCTACGGTTTAATTCCAAAAACTTGGATGGATGAAAGTTTTCCTCTGATCCAAAGACAGCTAAAGTTAATTGACAAATGTCTTCTCTTATTACCACATTCTATCCCGTAAATTTCCAAGAATTGAACACGTTAGAATTTCTTCTCGGCTAAAACAAAGATATCTTATTTAGTTCGTTGATACCAGTTGACTTTTTTTAATTAAACTATTCTCAGTTTTTAATAAAATTGTAATGTAGATTTTATAAAACGTTTTTGCCTCTCCTGAAAATCGGTCTAATGTAGGTTGTTTCGTTTTACTACGCAACCCCTCAACTTTCGGTACGTAACTTTTAACTTGCATGTCATTGTTTGGACCCCCATCAGTCAAAGAAAAGTATTGATTAAATCCCTAAAAACATAAAAATAATAAAGAATATATTACATGAAAATAAAATAATCATTAGATAAAATTTTGTTTTAATTTTTAAATAAAATAAGGGTTGTCTCATAAAAGGAGACTCTCAATTTTCAATCAATATTATAAGCAATAAATATAACATCAGTGCAAAGCCGAACGGTTAATGTTAATTTGAAAAAGAAAAAATGTAATTAACCGATAATATTATTCATTTAATACAGAAATTTTAATTATTGCTTTTGAAAGGTGTGTATTATGAGATATTCTTCTTTTATGCTCAAAACGAGTGAAGGAGAATAAACATAGAGTAATTAAAAACTGTTTGGTTTCTTGCTACTCAATGTTTGGTGAACACGCCTTAGGGTGGCATCCTATGATTGCAGAATGGCGTTGCGTTTCGCATAATGCTTCATATCAATAGATATTCCAGCCAATGATCTTCTCCTAGTAATCTAGGAAAACACATTAATTTGGTGCAATGTCTGGTGATTCGAGAAATTACCCAAAACGCCCAGATAACAATATGCAATCATATCTCACGCACAATGCACGCATCTCATGAGGATTTATCGTCATTCAGTGTCTGCATTATGCGACGGATTTGTGAACGTATGTCGTATGCACGTAATGAACGCACGCGCATATTATTATTGTGCGGTTTAAAAATTTATTCTTAGCATTGAGAAACATTATTTTATTTATTTTATTGAATTGAAAAAATATAATAGCAAAGTTGTAGCAACATATAATATAGATAGAAAAACTGCACAGTAAGAAGGAGACTTGTGTCATTGAAATTATTATTTATACGTACAAAGCATGGCTTTTAAATAAGAAATAATTTCTTGAATCTATCACGATAGAAACTAAGTGAGAAACTTGCTAACAAAAAACCAAGTTTTTAAAACTTTCAACGAATTTGGGTCAAAAAGTTCCGTTTGGCTGCGCTGAAAGTGACGGACGCAAAAGTTTATCAGATTTCAAATGGTACAATTCTAAACTACATTTGCTTCAAATGTGCTTAACAGAATTTAGCTGATAATTAAATATTTACGTTATTTGCTTAGTTTTTGTTGTTGCTACACGTTAAAATTTATTCAGTAAATTTTAAGCAATCGCCAGTTAAAATTATACGATTCAAATCTGCACTCTATAGCTTTCAGCACCGCCAATTAAATCTTTCTCGCCCGAGTAAGTATTGAAAAAATGGAACGAAAAGCAAATTACCATCCAGTAACGAGTTGTCAAAACAGACTCATAAATTTTTAATCTGAACTAGCTACATTTTTGTACTATGAAATGTTATGAATTAAGAACATTATCAAAGTTTGGCGAACATCTTGGTCTTATCTATTTTATTACTTGATTAAATCTGTCGAGTTCAGATTTGGAGAGAAAAATTTTCAGAAATACATAAAAACCTTCGAAGATCTATTACTAAAACAGTTGCATCGTTTTCTCAAACTCTAAAAATAGATTCATAGGAAAATCATTGCTCTATAATGAATAATTAAAATAGATTTATATTCTGTAAATCGTAACTAATCATATTTTTCTAGTATAGCATCGTCTATAAATTAAGGAGACTAAAACATGTTGGCATCAGAATCTATTTCAATAATTAGTTCAATCTGACTATTTGAGATTAAAAGTCATATTTTTCAGTGACAATTTGATAGATTGAATAAAATGCACTAAAGAACGTTTTTATACATCAATATGGTTATAATTTTAAAGAAAGTTTATTTATAAATTGATAAAATAGGATATTACCATTTGAGTTATAGCACTTTTCAGATAATTATTGGTTTGATGAATTTCAGATTTTTTGATTCGCGTATATGGAGCACTGACACCAATTTTGGACTAAATCGGCTAAGCCTTAACAAAAAATTAATATTAGCAATACAATTTGCACATTCGTTCCAAGTCAAGAAATAAGTATCTGCATACACGTAACGTATCATTATTTTTCGAGCATTTTTAGCGATTTCTAGCGGAGAAAAAAGAAACTTTGAACCTCGATAAAGTAAAGGTCACGTGACTTGCCCTCTTACATTTATCCTGCTTTTTGTCTCTTTAAAAATTTCCGATACTATCTTTACTAATCCATCTCTTATCCCCTTTTTATTATAACTCTTTGTCTCAATCCAACCCTGCTACTACCAGCCCAATCAAGCCAGTCCCCAACCTTGTTACGAATCTCACACCAACCTAACCTCAACTTCCACACAAATCTGTCTCAACCCTCAAAAATATCTTCCTATCCTCTTTCATCTCTTAATCTCTCAATTATTCTCTCACATCAGCACCGTTTTACACACTTCCACAATACAATCATCTCAAACTTTACCACAAATATCAGAAAACCTCAGTTCTTTCGAGCACTTCTCTGCAAAAACAACTATCATTTGTATTCATTTATGTAGACAAAAAATACACAGGCCTGCAAATAATAGGTTCCTGTCAGTTGTTGGAAAGTGGAGGATCATTTTCGAAGAAACCGGGGTCAGAATTGGCCCATGACGTCAGGATTTCAAGATATTTGAGGTTATGCACCAAAAAAATGGCGTTTTTGGCTATTTTTGAGATTGTGTACAGAAGACAAAAAATTGTTTGGCGAGCAGTGCTATAAGAAACAACTAAAGAAAACATCCCAAAAAATTTTGTGACTTCTGTACATAACCTGAAATGTATCCAAAAACGCCATTTTTGGTACGTAACCTCAAATATCTTAAAATCCTGACATGGTGGACCAATTCTGACCCCGGATTCGGATTCTGCGTTAAAAATTACTTGGGAAATGATCCACCACTTTCCATCAACAAAATCATGTTGGCCTGTATTAATAGTTAATAAACTAGTTCTGTTTTATTATTTAAATGCTCTTTAGTAACAAAAAATTGTCATAAATTAAAAATATATAAACAACTTACAACATTTTAAATGAATTTTCAATCTATTCAGGCCTTTAACAATAAAATTATTGCTAGATGATATGATATTATCCCGCAATAAAATTAAAACTTTTATTACATTTACTCATAGCTCCTTCATTTTTGTTCTTTAATAAACCCTACACGTTACCTTTTTCTGGAATTAATGAAACACTTAAGTAATGCTAAGAGCAATATTTTTGGTATTATATTTTTTTAAATTGATTTTTTGAGATATTTAGTAAACTATCAATTATTTTCGTTGTCTTATGGAATTCATGAGGCTGTTTATTTGTGATAAGAATAAATATAAGAATTTTTATTTCAGGTAATTCCCTTTTCGTGACGTTTTTTGTCATAAAAAAGAACTAATAAATATATTTTAAGTATCGTATTAAAAGTATTAAATCGTCGACTATAAATAAATGGTTACTGCATTACTATCAATAATTTATTAAACAAATATTTAAACAAAAAATAATTGTTTAAACAATTATAATGTTTCACCTTACTTAAAAAGAAAATCAAATAATAATAGCATTAAAAAATAATTCTAATAATTCTATTAATGATTGATTTTCCAGGGCTTCCATTTCCTCTTACCATAAAAAAAAAACATTTTTAGCGATTTTTACATATACTTTTGCTTTTTACTTTTCTTTTTCAGGACCTCCCGTTTGGCTCTACCCTATTCCTTTTCTTTTCCTTAATTCTTCAAATTTCTTCATCCACATCACTCCCTGCCCATTACCATTCAAAATCTATCTTACACACTCATCCACAACTCAACTGCTCATCATCCTCTCCTATACACCTCTCTAAAATATGTGCCCATGACCCCATGTTGTACCAACATAGTCTACACATATTCTTCACTTCATCCATGCACTATCTACAAGCTCTCGCTCGTTCTCCTATTCCAAATCCTATCACTCTACTCTTCTTTTTTATTTAAACTAAACAGCCGAACCCTTATTTTTCAATCGTCCTTGCATCTTCTCTTTCCTATACCCTATACTTAACCTATTACTTTACTCGCACATTGTGCGTTGAATTCATTACCTTTTTCTCTCCCTTTTCTCCCTGTCTTCCTAATAGCTCAAACTCTATGTCCTGTCACTTCATAACCCCTTATCATATATCACAAACCCTCCTCATTTTTATTTTTTCTTCCTCCCATTTCGAATTTTCTAAATTGTATCTCGCCTCCTTCTTCCGAACTTCGTCCTAGGATATTTGTGCTATTCTATTCCCTTCTTCTCTTTTCAACTTCTCTTCAAAGTTTCAGAGTTTTGATTTTTTCTTTTCTTTTTCAGGACCAGCCCTTTCGCTCTACGCTATTTCTTCTCTTCCCCTTAATTCTTCAAATTTCTTCATTCACATCACTCCCTATCGATTAACATCTAAAATCCATCTCATACACTTATCCACACTTAACTGCCCATATTCCTTTCATATGCACCTTTCTAAAACATGTGTCTACATGAGTCCATTTTGTACCCACATAATCTACCTAGATTCTCCTCTTCATCCATGATATATCTACAAGCCCTCATTCGTTCTCCCAATCTAAATCGTATCACCCTACTCCATTTGTCTTCCTTTTTTTAACTTTTTTTGCAGATATTCTAGTTCCGCCAACTTTTTTACTTTCATATACCATTTATTGTGCGTTGAATGCATAACGTTTTTCCATCTCTCTTCTCCTTGTCGTACTTATAGCTGTAACTCTATATCCTGCCACTCCATAACCTCTTCTCCTGTATCATTAACCCTCCTTATTTTTTTTCTTCCTCCCATTTCGAATTTCCTAAATGTCCTAAATTTTCTTCCAGCTAACCGTCATTACCTGTCTTAAAAATCGCTCATGCCTGATCTCTACTTTCCTATGTTCCTTCCAGCCTCCAGACCTCTACCCCATAACACAACACCACCCAAAACTATGCATATAAAAAACAAATCCTTATTCTCTAATCGTCCTTGAACCTCCCCTTTCCTATACCCCATACTTGGTGTATTACTTTACTCGCACATTCTATTTTTTTCCTCACTTGCACTTCGTTCCTCCCTCCTAGCTCTAACCGAAAACCTAAGTAACAGAAATCCTCCACTCCTTCCACTGTTAGTTCGTTATCTTTCAAACGACATCTATTATGGTTCTGTTACTTCTGAAAAACGTCACCGTGGTGTGCTCTACATTCACCGTCAGATCCTTTTTTCCCACATACTTTTCAAAAATTCTCAGCATTAGGTTCATCCCCTTCCCATTATCTGCAAAGAGAAGTACGCCGTCCGCGTAAGCTGAAGAGTATATCTTCCTGCTACCCAATATCGCCCCCCCCCTTTCCTTTATTCTTAGGTTCTCCTCTTGGTCTGCCAACAGCGTATTAAAAACTAGCAAACTCAAAAGGCACCCTTGCCTTAGACCTCTTTCTGTCCAGAATTTCTCTTCGTTTTGTTTCCTATCTTTAACCTAATGCTGGCTCTAGTAAAAATTTCCTTTATCCTCTCAATCAGCCTTTCTTCTATTCCCCTTCCTTTCATTGCCCGCCATAACGCGCTTCTGTTTACTGAATCAAAAGCTGCCTCAAAATCCACGAAGAACGCGACTGATTTCCCTCTCTTTCTCCCTCGATTTCTGTTCAACAAGTAGTTCAGTACGTAAATATTATCTATTGTTCTCATACCTTTTCTAAAACCCGACTGATTGTGTGTGGGATACTTTATCTTTCATCTATCTGACTCTCGAAACTTTTTCTTAAAAGTTCAGTATACATTTTGTAACCAACTGGCATATGAGTGATTCCTTTCTACTTCTCTGCCTTTTTTCCCACCCCTTTTTTGACAAGTGGTTCCACTAGCCCTGTCGTCCACTCTTCTGGCCACCCTTCTCCATTCCATACCTTGTTGCAGATTTCCTATAAGCGTTCCCTGACCCCTTCTCCTCCGTACATGAACGCTTTGCTCTCCATGTTACCTTCTCCTGCAGCCTTGCTTCTTTTTAATCTATTTATAGTCTCATCCACTTCTTTTCTTGTTATTAAATTCCATCCTTCCATTTCCCCTTATACTAACTTTCTATTTTCCCCTATTATCCTATTTTGTTTTCACCATAACGCATCATTGAAATACTGCTGTTCTCACTCAAGAGAGCACTCATGCGTGCACAAACAAAAGCGGAGCGGACTATAATAAGTTAGTTCCCACCCACCGTCAGCCCCAAAATCAGCGTTATAGAATAGTTTTACTGTAGTCTGTCCATGCACCTAATTCTGTTTATGCATTCACGCCCTTCTTTTCTTCTCTTTCCTTATTTATCACAACCCAAACCCTACCTTTTTAAATCGCTTTTTCTACTTCTTCCTTGTACTTTTTCTTTCCCCTTTGCTTTTTCTTTTTTAGCATCCTCTCATGTTCGCTTTCACTCCTGTTTTGATCATTATCTCTTTACTATCCTTGCATTTTTCGTCCAACCGGCTTCTCTTTTCCCCTTCTTTATCTTTTTTTGCACTTATCTCATCCGTTACCTCCGTTACCTCGCTCATGCTCACCACCTTTTAGTGTAGCTATTACCAGAAAGTTCTCGAAACCAATCTCATTGCCTACTTTCATATATCCTATCGAATTTCCCATTCTTTCTTGCGTTAGATATAAACTATCCTGTCTCTCCTATTATGTCTAGCAACCTCTTCCCCTGCCTGTCTATCTCTCTATGTCTAGAACTCCTTACCTAATCCTCCTTTTCTTTATCCTAAGTCCCTGCCGCTTGTTCGTCAGGACAGGCATTCATATCACCTCCTATCAAAACCAATTCTTCCTTATTCTCTGCCATTGACATTTTAATTACTCTCCAGGCTTCCTCTTCCTTTTTTCTTATAAATACACAAACCACCGCTATTTTGACTTTTCCAATTAAGGATTCATCCACAAATCGTTAGGTGCATAGAGAGATTGATGCCTTTTTGGAAAAACGGATTTACTATCTTATCTGGAAAAAATCGTGTGAAAACTAACAAGGTCACCTTTCAGAGAGGTGTCTTTCAGGGTTACACTACGGGCCCACTCCTTTTTTGCCTCACATTATTGCTACTATCTTTAGAACTTCGCTATTGTGACGGGTACTTGTGCGGCAAACCTACAGATCGAAAGTACAAAGCAACTGCATCTAGCTCTAGGGATTGTCGAACGATATACTAAGAAAATTGGAATAGAATTTGGGTTAGACAAATACGCCAAGGTTCATTTGAAGCGAGGAAAACTTAATGGCATCCCTGAAGATCCTGAGCTCGTTGATAGAAGCGCTATACGATACCTTTGCGCTTGCGAAAATTATACATACCTACGCGTGCTACAGAGCCGCATTCAGGATTTGAAATCTATAAAGGATACTCTCTAAAGCAGATACAAACGTCTCATCGGGCAGATTTGGTCTTCCGAACTGTGGGCGAGGAACAAAATATCTGCAACGAACATGCTTGCTGTCCCAGTAATACTCTATTCATTTGGAGTAGTTGCATGGACGAAGAACGAGCTCAGATCCCTTGATGTCAGGATAAGAAAGGTTATGCACATAAACAAAAGCATGCATCTTAAGTCTTCTGTTCCGCGACTGAGCATCTCACGCCGTCAAGGTGGTCGCGGAATATTGAGTCTTGAATGCCTTCATAGCAGGATTATTCTGGGTACAGCACATTAAGTCGCAAGTGGAAGAGACCCACTTCTTAAAATGGCTAGGCATCACGAAAAAGTGGGCAAAGGAGCGTTTCTGTACAAAGCAGCGGAGGAGGCTGTTGCAACACTCGGACTTCACTTCAGTATTAGGGGTGAGCAAAATGCATAAAATCTTATTTATCTCGATTATTCACTCCTGAAAGCCCGGATTAAGAAAGCACAAGAGAAAAACTTTAGTGAACTGCTCCTCGATAAGAGGATTCAGGATCCACAGAAATGTGGAGGATCAGTCAATGTCGTGGCTAACGTTTGCCTTCCTTAAATCGCCCGGATTGAAGTCTGGTACGGAGAATTTCATTTTGTCATGCTAAGGCGGTGTCATTTCCACCTTGACATACATAAGTCATACATCGAAAGGCACAATACGGCACTAAGAGTGCTTTATTACCATCTTTGTCACTCTTACGGCATTAACCTAACCGGCTCCTTTAAATGCTCCTTACTGGAACTTTATATTCTCGACAATTGTTTCTGTTGTACACTCGAGGCGAGACATGGTTCTTCTTGACTTCGAGAAGCGGACCATGTTCGTTATCGAATTTTCGGCACCAGCTGACAAAACCATCATAGCAACGATTGTACCCGGAATATTCTGTTAAACTAATCGTTCTTATCATCAGCGCTCTTGGATACGCCAAGCTTTCACTCGTTAATAGCCTGAAACGCATCCCTGCGTGTAAACAATATGCTAAAACACTTGCGGGAAAAATGCAGAAGGCAATAGTCCTTGGATCACTCCGTGTTCTCAGGGTGCAGGAAACTTTTGCCGGATCGTCGTATTGACTCCCGGCAAAATCCTTCGTTGTCCTTATGCCTAATTTTCAACATATTTTTACTTGAAAGTACTCTATAAAAGAACACGATTCACCAAGTTTCAGCCCAGACGCAATTTGTTCGTCTTGATGCCAGCCGTCATCTCGTTTTTAGATTTTTAGATTCGATCCACTACAAGCTGAGATATGCGAATTTTAATATGGCGTTGTTTCGAAACTAGCCTATATTGATACCACAGGATCCTTTTTCTAACAGCACCGATTTTAACGAAAACTACACAAAATAATCTTCAAATATTCGGCAATTATTTGAAATTATTAATTGTCCCCTAAAATATGACAAATATTTTGAAATTTTAAAATGTCCTTAAAGTTGTTTAAATCCCATTTTTTCTAAATATATTTCTTGCCTTAAAATCATTGAAACCTCGTAGATCTTATAAAATCCCTTGGTTCAGCTTCCAATTTTCATTTTTAGTAAAATGACGGTGAATAAAAACTGAGATAAATACTAACCAGAGGAATCTGCTGTCGGTAATCGATGACTTTCATCTTCTTCAAGCAGAAATTAAACGTGCCAGAATCGCTGGATTGCACGTTAATTCGTAAATTTAATTTCTCCAAGTGCACTGTTTTGATATCTCAAAATAAATAATTTTTGCGAAAAAGGAAACAGATAATAATTCGTAAAAAATAAATGCCGGTAATGTAGTAGTTATTTCCTTATATGTTGCAAAATTCTCCTGCAAACAATTGTTGCTAAATTCGACGTTTGCTGTGTAGAATAATTTCTATTCTATATGTCGATATCTGAAAATAATGAATATTTGAGAATAAAGACGATAATTTTTAAATGTCTGTAAAGAGCTGCAGATTTTTTCATTTTTAATGAACTTTTTAGAATTTTCACATACGACATTCAAATTTGAGATGCATTTTATATTCTGGAAATGCGAGTAATATTTGTGTTCTATAAAGCGAGAACAGGTTGTACAATAATGACCTTATGAATACGATTCTACGTAAAGCGCTATTTCCATATTTGTGTTGCACGTTACAACACCAGAGGGTATGTAAATAATTCAGTAAATATATATTTTTTTTAGTTAAAAAATTATTATCAATTATCACGAGCGAGTTCACATCGGCATCCTTTTATCACTTGCTATACTTTTTCTATTCTTTGGCATTTTTTATTATGATTTAAATTCCAGCCAAGACAGATGCGACTTTCACCAACAGTTCATTTTTGATAGTGCGATCAGGTACGGCTGAGGTATCAGCGCCAAGAGCCGTTAGTCGGCTTCCTGCTCAATTCACGTCATTGGTACACTACTTTACTCTCATTTATTAGCAGTTGGCAAATTTTTTCGTGAAACCAGATAGTGAGCGCGCATACCACGGCGAAATCCCTTTCGGGATATAGAAAATTTTCAAAGTGCAATTTCAAAACATCAAAAGCGAATTATCTTCGGCCGTTGGTGAATTTCGAGTGTGTTGGAGATTTCGCCATTTGTGTACACCCAATTCTTCTGTATGTTTATAAATTCCTCTTTTCGTGACGGAATATTGTTTTTATTGAATTCCATAGTTTACGATTTCAAATTATAACGTTTTCTGATGAAAATATTAGCTGTTACATTTTCCATTGAGAATCTATTATTTATGTTAAAAACCGATTTACCTGATCTAAAGTTGAACTACTTTATTACTTTTGTTGTTGTGAGACAATCAACATTTTAGTCGAAAATTTAACTATTTGGTCGCAAATTGATTTTATTGTTGAAAATTCACATTTCAAGGTAAAATTAAACTATTTATTTAAAAAATTTGTTTATAAAAATTAAAAATTCAACGATTTTGTTGGAAGTTTAGTTATTTCTTTAAAAGTTAAACTATTTTGTTAAGTCCATATGTTTTGTCAAAAATACAAATGTTCTGTTGAAAAATAGTCATATGGAATTGAAAATTCATATTTTATGTTAAAAGAGTCATCTTTCTTGTTTGAAAATAAGATTTATTTTTGAAAATTTAACTTTTCAAATTGAAAATTGTTCTGAGAATTTACATTTTCGGCTTAAAAATGCAACTATTTGGTTGATAATTCAAGTAATTACTATTTTCTAGATAATTGTTATCTTTAATGTATCGCCACGGATGTAAACCTTATTTTTTCATCACTAAAGTATCATTTGTTGAAAAACCTTTACGTCCGCCCCACTTTGTGACACTTTGTAATTTTCAAAGTGTCAGGTAATATATTGACGCTTCCAAAATATTGTGCACACTTTTATTGTTTTTATCCACTTGAATTGCTTCCAAACATAGAGAATGTCGTTTTAGAATATTTTCTTTTGCCGATCTCTTTGCTGAAAAATTAATGACAGCGGAATAAGAGGTGCTTTTCCACGTTAGGGTTGTACTTCTTTTTTAGCGCTTGAACCTATACTTGTTACACGATTAATTGATTATTGTATAATTTCCTTAATTTAATACAAAAGATATGTATATTAATTTCCTAATTTTCTTTTAAAAACCGCAAAAAACTAGTTCTATAAGAAAATAGCTAGATCACTAGGCTTGGACTGGTTTTTGCGGGTCACTTGAGCCCATAAAAAAATTTGTAGACGGTTTTATGAGCGTCAACCCCATGTATAATAATCTAATAAATAAATAATCTATTCTTCTTTAGTCGAACACAAGTATCTAAGATGAAGCCACCTGATGCGTTTTCAGATTGCAGATAGTTTCTTACCCTAAGCGGCGGGGTAACAACCATGCCGGAAGCTGAACGGAATTTGGGTGAGGTTTCTTGAACAATCACTTTTGGATACCAGGCGACCTTTTAGAGCATGTAACCTCATCCTTGCTCGTACGGCACTGCAATGATGGACGGCTACTTTATCTAGCTGTTCGTGGAAACAACGATGATAACTTGTAGAGGGATGCTATATAGCGCGTTTTCATACGCTATGGTTCCAGAAACACTCAGAGCTGGAGCACGTTTTGGATTAGTCTTTGCAATATCAATCTGCCCACCTTTTAAAAACAGAACGTGTCTGCGAACCACTTTCCTAACTGCTGTATGCCTTCCTTCGCGAGAATATATAGGAGAAGTCTGACTGCTGAAGAATTAATTATTCAGTTTATGGTGCAGCGAGATCTTTAGCTGACAAAAATTGATAGCTGACCCCGAAGATGGATCAAAAGACCAAAAAATGCTTACCTCAATTAAACAAGAATATCGGTGTCAGATTGACCATACATAAACTGGTAGACTGTTTATGGATAGGGTTCGAAATTTCGCCTAAGAACTGAGGATCTACCACCACACAAATAACAAGTCAGAGATGCTGAAAATCAAGCAGCATATTGTTTTACAAAATACGGGTGTTAGCTAACGCAAGAAAAAGAATACAGAAGAGGGAGAAGTGGTTCCTAGAGAATCAACACATACTTTCTGGCCAATCATATTTCTTCAGCGATATACCCGTTTCTGTCAAAAATCCACTCAATCCTGATGATGTAGAGAATTTTTGGAGAAATATATAAAAGATGCTGAAAAGACTAAAATTAAATGAAAAGAATAAAAATAACGTTCGCTTAAAGTAGTATGAAGCCAACCTTATGACACCTAAAGAGGAATGTCCACCAGTTACTTCCAAAGATGTGAAAAAAGCCCTTAGGGACACGAAGGACTTTTCCACCGCAGGACTAGAAAATATCAAGAACTTCTTGTGCAAGAAGTTCACTTCTATGCGTCAACATCTTGCCTGGATTTTTACCTGATATTTTAAGTTGGTTGCGATATAACTAGACTACGTAGAACTAGGTTGTTAGGCTAACACTTTAAACAATTAATAATATAAACAATAATATAGCCCCGGAATAGACTAAATCTTTAAAGAGTGAAAGACATTGACCCGGTTAAGGTAAACGTAAAGTTTCAGGCGCTGAATGGAGTCTGAGTGTTTGAAAATTCAAAAGAAGTGAATGATCTTAAGCTTGTGACGATCCATTCTGTTCCCTCTTTATAAATTGTCTTAGCGGACGCTTCGGTTTAGCCAGAATAAGGTTTTAGAGCCGATAAACAAAACAGATATTTTAAGTTACGATAATTATTAAAGTATTTATTTTCCTACTAATCATACAATTCTACATAAGCCCTAGTGTTTGTGTGGCAGGTGTATGTATTTGTGAGTGTGTATATTTTGCATGTGTATAAGAGAAGATGCAATGTTAAATGTAGTTGTTGTGTGTAGCGCGATTACATCGTAAGTATGTATGCGATGAGTGTGACTCTAATTATGTTTAATTTAATTTGCTTGTGGCTAGATGACTTTTTGAAAGAATAATGAACGGAAGCGAATTGAATAAGAGTTTCTTACGTGTTATACCGGATCCTGAAATTATATATAAAGAAAGAGAACGTTGTAAATTACAAACACGGACAATCAACAACAATCGGTTTCACAAAATATTCGCGCCCTAAATCTTCCCCTCTACGGTAAGTACGCTGTTTGCAGAAAGAGAGTTTGAGGTAGGAGACGGTATAGTGAGGGGGCGATAGTTGCATCGGTATCGTGTCGGTAAATCTGTGATAAACGGTAACCATCGGTGCGCCTATAGGTTAGCGTTTATATCGGAAAAAATGGCATCCATAGGTTCTTTTGTTGAATACGATTTTATGCCACAGTATTTTTAGAAATGTCGGTAAAGTCGAGAATGGTAATAAATGATAATTACAGGTGCTCCTGTCAGTTGGCATTTATGCCTTCGATTTTTATAACGACAATTGCGCCTGTTCGTTACGAAAATCGTATACTCATTCGTAAAGTCCGTAGCATCGGTTAGATCGGTAATGTCGGTTTTGTAAGTATGGCGCAAAATGGCAACCACAGGTGCATCTGTGGCTGGCATTTATACGGCTTCCAGAATTGGCAATCATAGGTGCTCATGTCGATTGTAAATTCCCTTCTGTCAGAAACTTCTAAGAATGACAAGTATAGGTGCTCCTATTCCTTGCGATTCTCGTCGGTACTCTTACTATCATAGATGCACCTATTGGTAGTGATAGTACGAGAGTCTTCCCTGGGCACGGGCTCTCCTATGTGATCGGTTCGTCGTGCCCAGTTGAACGGCCGTTCCGAGTGTCGAGCAGACGCTTAAATAAGTTGGACTCGGTGATGGCTGCCGATTCCCTCGAGGTAGGGATAGAGGATCGCTAGGCTCGGTGACAGGAGCTTGGATGACGTGTGCGTTGGTGACTCACGCATGTGTAAACTCTCGTTACAAGCTAAGAAAATTAAGAGAAACGATGTACGCTTCAAAGTCAGATATATTATGTAAACCTGAAACAAAGTAAAAGAAATTCGACTTTTAAGAAATAACAAATGGGGAGTTAAATGACGCTCTTAAAATATGGTCTGATGTATATCGTGACTCTCGTGATAGATGAGGGGTGGATTTAATTATACACGAAAGACTAAGGAAGCATGTCAAAAATCAGAAGATTATTCTTTATCACAGCGTGCTACTACACAGTTGATAGTGAAAGAAATTAAGTAACATCCGCCTTCTGGGATACTTTAAACTATACTTTTTAAGGTAGCCGCAAAACATAAACGTTTTCAACTGCTTGTAGATTAACCGTAACATGTCTTTTTTCGAGCGTCATAAGTAGCACCATATATAATATTATACCTTATAGTAGGAAAAAGGTGTTTGGAGAATGAGGACCAATATTACATACTCGGTTGCACCCAGTCGGAAACAGATACCACGTTCAATCCGTCAGCAGAAGAACATGCTTCACATTTTGCGCGCCTTTACAAAAAAAATACAGTGCATGACATGGAAGAGAGCTGTCTTAAAGGCTTGGGTAATGTTTCCGAAGCTCGTGATAGGCTCAAGCCTTTGGCCCTCGCCTGCCACTCGTTCTGGAAATATTTCTTTCAGAAAGGAAAGAAGTTGCTCCACTCCTGGTTGTGCAATATACTTATAGGTATTTGCGATCGCAGTGGAAAAATTAATTTGCTAGGTGATATAAATAGATAGATCGGCGTTCAACGCCAAGTTGCTAAAAGGGTACCAATTAATTTTAGGAATTCGAACAAAAAATGATACCAGAGAAAGGTAAGTTAGTTAATACTTAGGAAGGACTTATTTTTACAAATTAAGGCTGTATTGATTGCTGACTGGCGTTGGCAGCGAAGGAATCACGTCTGCCCAAGCTAACATCGGTAACACAAAGCACCAGAGAATTTAGCACAGTTATTACTAGCGCTTCTAAATAGCTGTTCAATGTGATTCAAAATTATGAGTCCTCGAGTCGATCCAACAAAGTACTTTGTACGCAAACAAATTTTTTGGATGTTTTGAAAAATTGGCATGGATGTAGCCTTCAGAAGCTACGATCACAATCGTTCACCAACGATCGATCCTTCTTCGTTGTTCAATTAACTTGAAAAATTGATTAAGGTATTTAATTTATGATGGTGGAACTTCTTCATTAAAGCGACGTGACAATTAATACAATTTGACTGAAATGATTGTTGAAGCAATTTATGATAGTTTATAACTATAATCTCTTAGATAACTGCTAGAAAGTTGCAGTTTTTTCTGAAATGTTAAACTTTGCTTTGGCTTTTTAGCTATAAGCAAATGAATAAATATGTAATACATATGAAATAAAATGAATCAACAGATGTTCAATTATAACTAATATTTATTATTCGTTTCTCACTGAAAAGTCCCAATGGAAACTAGAATTTCATACAAACTTGGAACTTTTTGGCTTTGAACTATTGAAGGAAAGTTATAACAAAAATAAAAACGTTGGAAAAAATCGCAATTTTCTAGCATTATTAAAAGAGAATATTATAAAAAATAATAAGTTTCTCAGACAATTACTTCTGTTAATTTAGATTGATTATTGTCTCAATCTAGCTGAAACTAGGAGAAATGAAATATCTTTTCACAAATAAATAACGAGGAGGAGAAGCAGGCGTTGACGAATTTCTGCTAACTGTAGAAGATTCGCTATCAGGAGCGTAACGTCTGCCATAATTGAGAATAACGCTGCTCAGTGAACTGAATTCTGAACCAAAAAATGGAAATGGATTAGTTTCAATGAATACAAATATTATGCATAAGTCGTGTTTTTTACAACTTAAGATATCATTTCTACAATAAAGGATCTCATAGTCCACAACATAGGGTCGTCCACTATATTTTTTATATTTTATTATGTAACACTTCGCTCTGAAACCAGCAATAATACGAGGTTAGTTAAAAAGGCTTCTTTTGACTTTACATTTTAAAAAAGTGTACTCTTTTCATACTTGTATTTCTGTTGCGTCCAGCCGCCACTCATTTGTGACGTCAGGATTTGCAGTAAAATTCAAAAAATGATTAAAAACCTGAAATTTCTCCATAAATGTCGTACCCAAACCTACCAACCCCAAACAAGCCTCAAACTCACAAGCTCCATATCAACAATCCCACAAACCTTAAGCCAAAAAGCTCCAAACCCACAAGCCTCAAATGGACAAGCTCTAAGCCCACAAACTCCAAATACACAAGCTCCAAACCCACAAACTGCAAATACACGAGCTCCTTATCCACAAACCTAGAAACTTAGAACCCACAAACGTACAAACCCTAAACCCACAAACCCTCATATCACAAGCTGCATATCCGCAAACGTACGAACCCCGAACAAACAATCCTAAACCTACGAACCCAAAACCCACAAATCCCAAACCCACAAGCTCCATATTCACATACATACAAACCTCAAACCAACAATTCCAAACCCATTGAGGTTTGTGGATTTAAGATTTGTACGTTTATCGATATGAAGCTTGTGGTTTTGGGGTTTGTACGTTTTTGGATATGGAGCTTGTGGATTTGGGGTTTGTGGATTTGGAGCTTGTGGATTTCGGGTTGGTGGATTCTTGGTTTCTAGGTTTGTGGATATGAAATTTGTGGGTTTGGGGTTTTATGCGTTTGGGTTTTGCACGTTTGTTGACTTAGAGTTTGTTGTTTCGTGGTTTGTGGGTTTGGGGTTTGTGGTTTTAAGGTTTGTAGGTTTGTGGATATGAAGCTTTTGCATTTGAGTTTGAAAGTTTGGAGCTTAATAGTTTGGGGTTTGTGGATTTGGGGTTCGTAAATTTGTGTTTTGCGGGTTTGCGAATTGTAGGTTTGTGGATATGAAGCTTGTGTATTTTGAGTTTGTGGGTTTGGAGCTTGTTCGTTTGGGGTCTGTGGGTTTTTTGATATGGAGCTTGTAGGTTGGGGCTTTTTTAGTTTGGGTTTTGGAGTTTGTGGGTTTGGGGCTTGTTATTTTGTGGGTTTGAGGCTTGATAATTTGTGTTTCGTAGATTTGGGAACGAAACATATGCAGTAATTCTAGGTTTTTAACCTTTTTTTTTGGATTTTACTGCAAATTCTGCCGTTCTGACTCAGTTCTGTGAATGGATTCGTATTCAGCGACCACAAAAACATAAAGTACATATACCTATAAGAATCCCAGTAAACTCCCAAAACCATTTTGTGGTCCTGTGGAATCAATAGATACATAAAAATCCAGGATTCCACCAAGCTCAGTGATCTGGCTGAACATGATGACGCGGTTCGTTGATATTTTTCCGTAGAGTCCGAACTCTGGATAATCTATTGTATTTGGTATGAGGGAACGAGAACTTTGGCGAATGTAAATCGTAAACCAAAATTAGCAGCTGATCATGAGGCCAAAGGACACATGCATCGACTCTGTACAACGATAGACTGTGAAAGGCAGTACGCGTCCCGCATTTCGTGTTTGATTTACTACATAACATCTGACAGGAAGTTCCCTGCCAGGTTCGGACAGTTCGTAAGCGAACTAAGGATCCGTCATCACACAGTGATGGGAAACTTGTCAGAACTCTTGAGTCCTAACAGCGCTGCTTATGAGAGGCCTAGATTGATTAACGAAAAACATTCGATTTAACTTGCCACATGTATCTTTCAAAGCAACACTATGAGCACTATACTCTTACGCCTCACACAACTGCCACAATCTCTCGCACTTCGCGAGTCCCAAGAGTACTTATGCGGCATACCAGGATATCGAAAGCACAAGGTCACTTACTTATTTGCAAAATTTATCTCATGTTCTGTGCCATAAATGCAAACAGTACACCCCAGGAATTCATCTTATGTTTAAATTTAGTAATTACGCTGCAGCATGTTTACCTGTCAAAAGATAACATTTATCTGCCGCAAAATATTCATTTAACATATGTGATATCTCAAACGGCTGCTTCTAGGTTCACTGACAAAATTCCTTCTATAAATTTTTAAATCCTCGCGTTATTAATTTTTTAAATCGTCTGACTTTTTTAAAATGATTTTACAGTTTCTGTAAGCGTAGGTGAATAATTTTTTGGTTTAAATAATTTGAATATAGTGAGACGATTTAAAATAATAAATAACGCGAGGATTTTTAAATTTATGAAGGAAACTTTTTCGGTGAACCTAGACGCAGCCGTTTAACCTAACGCAAATGTCAAATAAATAGTTTTATCAGATGAATTTTATCTTTTGTCAAATAAATTTTACCTTTCGTCAGGTAAACGTGCTGCAGTGTTTTTATCCAATTTACAAATAAAATTTTTTCCTGGGGTTTACTGTACAAAGACTATATCAAGCTCTAAGGATTGTGAGAAGTACACTTGGGAGATTTTAATGCAGTTTGGATAGAAAAGCGAGCCAGGGTTTATTTGAAGCGAGAACAATTTACTGGCATTTCGAGGACTTTCAACTCGTCGACAGAAGCCTCACGCGACACCTTGACGGTGGAGAGACCTATGTATAATTGAGAGTCACAGAGCCACATGCAGGTCGTGACATCTGTAAAGGACGCTCTCCGATGCAGACATAAGTATCTGGGCCTCAGACCCGTTGGCCAGGCACAAATTATCTGCAACCAATATGCTTGGCGTCTCGGTAGTACTCCGCTTATTTGAAGTGATTGCATGAACGAAGGTCAAACTCAGATTCCCCTACATCGTGTAGGGGAATCTCATGCCATCAAAGTGATCGCGGAACACTGATTCTTCAATATCTTCACAATTGGCTCTTTCGAGGTACTGCGGATATAATAGTCGAAAGTGGATGAGAAATTCTTCTTAAAATAGTCAGAAAACTCGAGGAAGTTGGCAAAGGTTCGCTTCTTGACAAAACAGCGGAGGAAGCGGCTAAAACATTTGGTCTTCACTTCAATAACAAAGGTTCAACAAAATACTTCAAAAAATGTGCATCTAGAGTACTCCTTCGTGAAGGGGTCGTATGAGCTAAGGTTTGCTTTCCTCGAGGCACCCTGATTAAAGTAGGTAATTTAGGGTTTTATTTTTGCATATTATGATGGTGCCATATTTACTACAGCTTACAGTCACCACATTTTGAGGCAGGACATTCCTGACGATAGCTGCAGAGCGTGTCGCACACACGTTAAACACCTGGGACAAATAATATAGATTTGTTCAACTCGTGCGTGAACTTAGAACTATGTACTTCCCAATGCACAATGCGGCCCTAAAAGTACTTTATTACCATCTCTATTACTCTTTCGGAAATAAACTTAATACCCCTCCGCCAAACACTCCCAGGGAAATAGACTAAATTGTCGAAAATGAGAAGTACCGTAGACACTGGAACTTCATATTCTCGACATTTACTTCTGTCGCATACTCGAGGCCTAATACAATTCTCCTTGATTTCGAAGAACAGAAGGGAGTTACGTTAGTTACACTTGGGATATTCTGTTGAACTAGTTCAAAATAAATTTAGCACAAAATTCTGATTTGATTTAGATTCTTTTTCTTATAAAAAAGTGTAATAAAGTTTAGAATTGACACGTTTGAGCAATTTTTTTTAAACTTTCAGGGCTTAAAACTTTATGTTGATTCAAATAGCAAAGAAATGTTGATTCTTCACTTTTTCTTGGAGCTTTGTCCCCAGAAAGATCATCTATTTGAACTCGAGTAAATATTACGTGATTTCTGAGTAAACAAGATGTTTACCAACGGAATAGAAATGTCTGCGAAGCTAAAAATACGAGATTTATTGTGTGCGCTCATTTTTTATCATAATTACTCTTTTATGTGATGTAAAGATTTGAAAACACCGAATCAAACCAATCTTCGACCGACAATGCAATAATGAATTGTAGAAAATTATTTCTTCTGACTTAAGGTCACTGCAAAATAAAAACAAATTAGACCTATCATTTCCACTCCATTGAGTTTTAGAACAAAATTAAAACTTCAACGACGTTTCGGCACCACTGCGTGCCTTTTTCAGAGTATCTAAACAATAATTACAATAAGCTAATACATAATAAAAATAAATATAAATACTTTAAAAAAGTGATTACTTATGAGTAAAAAATATTTTTATAAAATAATACCTTAGTTTAAAACGATTTGTTAGCGAAACAACAATCATCCCAGATTTGGAGTCAATACCTGTCAATTTTTTGTGTCATATTTAATATAATTTATACGTTATTATAAGTTTTAAAAAAGTAAGAATCCAAACAATTATTGAAGATAAGTAAAAGGAGAAAGCCTCATAAAATTTAAGTGGCTTCTTTCAGCGTGAAAACTACATTATTAACGATTTTAAAACCATTTTAAGTGTTTTGGAACAACTACGAACATATAACTATCAGATAAATAAGGCGGTAAATCGTTGATGAAGATTAAGGCAGTATATAAAGTGAAATACAATGATTCGCCAAGTTTCCATCGAATTACTGATGAGTAAGCGCGAACTTAAATTAAATTTAAATTAAAAAAATTAAAGAAACATTTTTCTGTAACTAAACTGAGATGACATTAATTAATTATGCCTTGGTAAATTTTATTAATATTAAAAACTTCATTTTGTAAATTAACAGAAATATTTCGAAATTTATTCATGAATATAGATTCAATAATGACAATTCTAGTTCTTAATTTTCTCCCAGTTTCACCTATATAAACTTTATTATAACATTTGTATTTTATCATATAAATAGCACCAGACAAATTTGCAATGCTATCCCTATCTTTTTTCTTCATTAAATAGTTATCTAAACTGTTAGTGCTTTTGAAATGAACATTTATGTTAAACTTGTTAATGAACATCGTAGACGTTCAGAGAGGCCTTGTATATACGGTAACGTAACTCTTGAATCAAATTTATTGTAAGTATCAATCCATTTATTTTTATTTTTAGTGCTGTTATAAATTTCATGCAGACGCTCAGCGATAATATCATTAATCAAAGGAAGAGGATAGTTGTTAGATACTAATGTTATTTTCAGTTGATTTAAATTTTCTCTTCTATATTGCTATCGAACATCGACACAACATTTATGGAAACTATTGAGTGAGTTTTAGGTACAATAATGTTTTTAAAAATATCTTTGAGTTCCCAACTATTTTTTAAAAAAGAACTAGTGTTTTGTGAAACTGGTTTTAAAATATTAGAAATGTATTTGGGTAAATTTTAAGTAGGAGAACCAACTGTAGAAACAATTACTCTCCCATTTGATTCAGGCTTATGTACCTTTGGAAGAGCATAAGCTTTTGCCACAACACTATTGTGTGTTTTTAACCGGTATAAGCATTGATCATTAATCAATCTTTTTTGTCCCATCTAATTACTATGTCATTACATTTATTTTCTAATGTTAGAATCATACTTGTTTTTATATTTTTATATAGAATATTATTCTTAAGAATATTTTCAACAGTTTTATTATAGTCATCTTTATTAGATGCAACAGTTTGATTTCCTTTATCTGCTTTTACAAAAATTAAATCTTGATGTTTTTAATTTGCAAATTTTCAACTAACTTGACTGACTTTTCTAAATTTTTAAATTTATTTATATTTTCATGATTTGAAACTACTTGAGTAACAGTTTTTCGAATATTAAATTTTGCATCCTCTTTCTTAATATTTTTATAGAATTTTCAATATTTGCAATCAAATTATTAACAGGAATTTTATTCGCATTTAAAGAACATTGAAATTGTTACCCAAAGCTAAAATTTCAGCAACCTCATCAGGAATTTCAACATTTGATAAATTTTTGAAACATCTATTTAATCTAAAATCTTTAATATCGCTATTGAAAATTAAAGACCTACTCTTCAGTAAATCAAACTTTTTTATGGAATCTTCACGTTTTATATATTTCAAATTTCAGAGAATTAACTCTCGTGAGTCAAAAAACTTATTAATAGAACCATCAGATATAAATCTCAATAAACGATGTTTTAAGTAATTTGAATAATGACGTAATTTTTGAGTATTTGTTACTAAGTTTTCCATAAATATTAAGAAAGAGGATGTAAAATTTATTATTAAAAAAATTGTTACTCAAGTAGTTTAAAATCATAAAAACATAAATAAATTTAAAAATTTATAAAAATCAGTAAAGTTAGTTGAAAATTTACAAAAAGAACATCAAGATTTAATTTTTGTAAAAGCAGATAAGGGAAATCAAACCGTTGCAACCAATAGAGATGACTATAATAAAACTGTTGAAAATATGCTTAAGAATAATATTCTATATAAAAAAATAAAAACAAGTACGGAATGATTGTTGTTTTGCTTGCAAATCGTTTTAGACTAATCGAAATCGGCTAAACGTTATCCGAAAAAATCCGATTAAATCCGAACATCTAATCCAAATCGATCAAAACACAATTATGGATCCGAATGAATCCGTAGTCGGATTGACGTGAACCGATTTTCAATCCGAATAAATCTAAATCAATCTGAACTTGAATTCTTTCGTATTGAAAACTCATTATAATATCACTCTGAGTTTAGATTAATTGAAATCCATCGGATTCAAAATTTGGTTTGGATTAGTTCGAATTGAATTGGATTATGTCGGATTAATTTTTACCGATTTGGATTGAACGAAATGTGAAATTTTTTCGGATTACGACTGATTGATTCGGGTTGGTTGGAATGAAATTAATAGACATTGATAAGTAATAAGTGAATTCGTAATATCTTTTCATGCAAAATTCCAATTTTTCTCATGGATGTATTCTATTGGTAAGTATAATAATATAGTAATCTATAATGTGTGGTACATATTTAATTTCTATGAAAATGGCAAATGGGTATCCAATTTTCTAAAAAAGCCCCTCTCCAGTCAGAATTTATTGTGGGGAACTCAAAATGTGTGTGTTAGTAAAAACTGAATCATAAAGTTTCCATTCCGTACAGTACAGTCGCTAATGACCGTGCTAGTTGATGCGATTATAAGCATTTAATTATTAGAAAAATGTGTCTACGTATCAAGCTTAAGTATGGTCAATATGCAACGAATTAGTATGGCAATTATTTCATTTAGGAATAACGTGTAGAATTCTCGTTGACTATTGTTTATTGATAACTTATTCAGTTTTCGTTCAAATATAAAAGAGTACCAAGTCATGACCAAAAAAGGTATTTTCAATAGTTAGGGGCAATAAGGGCCCACATTTTCTGAAAAAAATTTTTTAGAACAAATCCATTTCAAATCAGGCAGGTCCTACACTTGAAGGTGCAGAATCTCTTGGGGACAAAATATAGTGTGTGTTTCGACGAAGTTATGCGTCATTGAATTTCTTTTTTCTTTTTTCTTAAACACCCAATTTTTTCTTTAAAGTTACATAATTTTTTCATCTAGTTGAGATATTTAAGATTTCTTTCGAAATTCCGATAGTTTATCGCCTTCTTTCCACGTCCGTGAGAAAATTCAGAAATGGTTTCAAATGAACAAAATGACAGTGGTTTTATAAAAAATACTAAATGTGAATTTTCTTT
The DNA here is from genome assembly GCF_010883055.1 of Belonocnema kinseyi. Taxonomy (NCBI): domain Eukaryota; kingdom Metazoa; phylum Arthropoda; class Insecta; order Hymenoptera; family Cynipidae; genus Belonocnema; species Belonocnema kinseyi. Next base: position 82,157,882 of record NC_046657.1, read on the forward strand.
AAAACCCCACACTTAAAATGTTTCTTTAATTTTTATTCAACTTCTGCTTTATTAGGAAAATATCTTTTGAGTTTTATGGGGGATACATTACTTTGTTGGCCAGGAGAATGTTTGTCACAAAATTGTATTTTCGAATTTTTCTTGCTATCAACAGCAGAATCGAAAAAATGTTAAGAAAATAGTTTTCACAATAAAACAATGTCTGCAAAGAATTACTTTACTGATTTATAATATCTTGCACCGTTTCTAAAACATACAAAAAATATATTTCTTTCGAGAAACTACAGTTGCAGCAGAGTAGTCAATTCATTAAGCTATACAAATCTGTTATTAACAATATTATAAATTGCTTTTGAGTACACAATTTCACAATCAGAATACACTCATCGTTTGGGATTTTCATTTATTTTTCGAATTTCACTCATTATTGTGAATATAAATTTAGATAGACATTATACTATAACAGACTGATGGAAAAAGATTAACAAATACATTTTGGAATTTTAATTGTTCATTTATATATACATACAATATGCAAAAAGCATAAGTCGAAGGATTATACACATTTGTAAAGTTTCTGTAAAAACCGACAAACCCCACCGTTTTTATATAAAAAAAATTGTTAATAATTTTTTGTTCATATAAAAAATATATTCTATTAGTTTTACGTGGGCTAAGCCATTTTTGTGGTCAAGACATTTTTTTATGACTTGAATTTTTTGTCGTTCTCGGAAATGGTACAAGATCTCATAGATGAGTAAAAGCATTTTTTAAGGATACTTTCAACTGAGCAAACTATTTCCGTCACATTTTTTCAAACGTCAAACATCAATATCTGTCTGCGTGTCAAAACTTGTCTTTGGCTGAGATGATTGTCGTAAAAATTCTAGAAAGATCTTCTAAGCCGTTAGAAATACGTAAAAACAAACATTTTTGGTATATATTGTATAAAAATATACAAGATTGTTTAATTATTAACAAATATTAGCTTTTATGAGTATCGAAATGACCCTTTTGTTTAGGACAGGTTACACTCAAAGTTATAGACCCCTCGTGTTGGAGTCACAACAATTTGACTCAAGAGATAAATTAATGTCTTGAAGACATTGAAACTTGCCTCAAAGACATAAATTGAAGTCTGGCTCTGACTCAAACTGAGACATGCTTAAATCGATCTTTCGAATCCAGCATGTCTTGATTGGGGTAAATTCAAGTCGAGCTCAAGTCAAAGCATTTTTACTTGGGTGTTGTTGAAATAAACAAATAAATCAAAAATATACGAAAATTCGATTTTTCAAAAAAATTCTTCTATCCACAAAAGTTATTTAGCCCGCATAAAACTCAGAAAATATTGTCCTTAGGGTCGCACAAATTTAACAAAAAATTGTCAATCTGCAGTAGGTCAAACTTTAGAGAAATATTTTTTTTGTCAAACGAAGCAAATAATTAAATTACGTATAACTTCGTGATATTTTTTTATGACATGCAAAAATACACTATAAGAAACGATCCATGTATTTTTACCATGAACAACGCTGTTACTATTATAACCTACGTTGATCGAGGGGTTTTTACCAACAACAGTGTATTTTAATCTCGCTTTGCTAGAGCACTTTGAGGTATGTATTTCTCCTGGAAATCGTAAAATCAGCGACCCACGTTGGTAATTTGTGACATGTTATATTTCACGAAAAAAAATATTAACTTCCCAGCAGTTGGTAAAATAAGCACCCGAATCGATCTTTCTAGAAATCGGATATTTTCAGTAAACCGTAAAATAATCGCTAGAAATAGTACATTTTCTATAAATCGTAATTTCTCAGTAACCCATAAAATTACAAACAAAAAGTAAGATTACATTTCTAGTGGTAATTGTTTCAAAAATTAAAACTTTTTAGGTGTGTATTGTGGGGTTGAGAAATATAGACTCAAAATGAGGAAATTTTCAAATTATTTATTGCAAATAAATACTTATTTAAATATATTCTTAAAACGACGTAGTTTTTAAACATGAAAACGTGTAGTGGCACAAAAGATTAAATGCTATACCTTTGACCAACGACAATTAATTATTGGTGAACAATTATTCCATTTTTGGAAACGATAAACTTTATAATGCTTAAATTACGTATTACAAAACAGAATATAATATTATTCAATTCTGGCGTATAATTAGAGTTTCTTGATCCAGAAGTAAAAATTAGACTATTAATAATATTTCTATAAATTTTTTTGAGCATTTTGATTTATTTGAAGCATCGGAACAATCGAAGTGTACTATTTTTAAAAGCTAAAAAAATCGATCCAAATTAAATACACGAACATTTTTAACCAAAAAGTTTACTATGTTTTTATATGAAAAATAAGAAATGCCTTATTTTTATACAGCTATACGAAGCATGAACTAATCATGCGTCGCATTAAACAATCTAATCACATACTAATTGTTAAGTAATACTTATGATTGAATCCATTGAAATATATATCGCTCTCTGTTTTTCATGTCGTTTATTGTCTTATTTTTAAATCAACTTAAGATTTTAAAAATATAAAAAGTTACCGAAAATACAGTGGTTTTTCTGAAAATATTAAACGTTTATTTTCTCAAAAAACATAATTATTTTTTTTACGAATTTATAATTTCGATTTATTCTTTAATAAGAAAGACGTCTGGTGAGTTTTATGTAGGTCATATACATTGTTTTTCAAGGGGATTTTTTGCATAAAACTGAATTTTCCAATTTTTCTCTTAAATGACGACAGATACAAAAAAATGTTCAAATAAAAGTTTACAAATCAAAAAAAGTTCTATGAAAAACATTTGTAGATCTTTTAAGATATCCGGCAAAATGGTTTAGTCTGCAGAAATCTCCAATTCGTTATCTTGCTTGTATACGCAGAAATATTTAAAAAATAGCATCCCATCATCCTTATATGGGCTAAACCATTTTTGTGGCTGTAGAATTTTTTTTCAAAAAATATAATCTTTTAATTATTTTTGTTAACGATGCAAGAAGCGAAATATTGCAAAAGAATAGCAGTTTTCTTACAGAACATTTTCAGACGTGCTAACTTAAAAAATCATATATTTAGCAAGAAAGTCACAAGATGTATTCCTCATGAAAGACAAAATTCAACAATAAAATTGTCGAAAAATTTAAGTTTGTGTTTTGTTATTGTTAAGAAAATCGACTTTTAATATTCAAAATTCAAATACGCATAACTACGTAGACATTTCTTTTTTTTAGCAAATCAGAAAAAAATATCGCCGAATTTCCTCTCCAAAGCAACATATTTTGCGCTTAAGCAATTCTGCGACTTTAAGTGTAGAATCTGCATTTGAAATGGATTCGGGCTTATAAACATTTGGGAAATGATTGGAACATATGATCTTATTATAATATCAGTTTTAGTTAGCCTTGTAATTCTTATATTCTCTATTAAGGAATAGAATAACATTTTATGTCATACTAGCGAACAATAACAATTTTTCGATCCACAAAATAAGGCTATTACTATTTAGATTAATTTTTTTCATCGTATTGATTCTTAATAAATGCCTTATTTTTATACAGCCATAAGAAGCACAGACTAATCATATTTCGCATCAATAAAACTACTCTGACATTAATTATTAATACAGTAAAAACCCGTTTATTGCAGGACCCGTTAATCGCAGGAATCGAAATTTGCAAGGCTGAAAGGAGTCCTGAATATCGAGGAAACCCCTTACCACCTGTCGTTGTTTCAAATTGGTTTCCCCATCCAGATTACAGGTATCGAGATACGCAAATCCCTGAAGATCGCTGCTTCTCAGCAATAAGAGATCAGCCGGAACCAATTTATTGTTTGACAAGTGGACCAGGTCGCCGACTCTGATATCCTTCCATGCCATCTTCATATATCTATCTCCATCACTGACGTAGACTCGACAGGTGAAGTTGTTCACTCTGTTGTCACTTGCCAGTCTTCTTCTGTCTTCAGAAAAATCCTTGAGGGCGGTGACTCCCAGCACAAAAAGGACAGGGAACATTGCAATCTCTTTTCCAAATGCGTTGATTTCAGGAAACCAATTTAGAAAAACTATAAAGATGAAGTACAAGTTCGCGACCCGATGAAATTGCTCCAGGAGGTTGCGGGGCAGTAAGCTCAAAGTCGTGTACTTTGTTGTGCGTACCCTGTTGTAGCTGAAAAGGTGGGACTGTTTTGATTTTATATTGAAGATTGCAGTACGTATTTCGATGTCAGCTAGCATGCGCACGTGGAAACAATTGCGCAAGCTCACATCGCCAGTGAGCGGACCAATCAGCTGAAAGGCGCCTGCCTTCCAACGAAGTGGTAGGAGCTAGTGAAATTTCTCCTTATTCTGCGATAAACGGGACCCATTCATTTCAGAAGCCTTGCAATAAACAGGTCTTTACTGTACTTCCGAATGTTTGAGAAACGATTGCAGCGGTTTATCACCTACCACTTTCCTTCAATTTTTCAACACAAATGTACAGTAACGGAATACATAAATGAATATTATTTAACATTTGCGGCGAAATATTAGTGCTTGTATTATTAATGCAGGGTAATTTTTTGCAGAGCCTTGTATAATGTCGAAGCTCTGGCTTCATACTTTTGCAATTTTCCTCTGTATCCTTTTTTCGCAAATATATTGCATAGATAAAGCTGCAAAAATTCCAGTGTACTTGTCGTATGCGAAGGCTTTGTCCGAGTAATTATAAAGTAAGCCGAAATGAGCAGCTGTATCGCGGCCCCTAAGTTATCGGTTTCTTTTACTTATTGTCCATCTAATATCAACCAGATTTTCGTTGGGATGATTGGAATCATTGCCACAGCTTCTCCTTCTGGTGCAGGCTGTTGTATTTGAACAAAAATAAAACCGTGTAAGTACACTGAGATAACTATATCGCATGAATTACAATATATATCGTAATTCCTATAGCGCAAAATCGTTATATCGTACATTGCAAGTTTTAACATTATACACCGCATCATTTTGCAATCTATAACGTAAGAACTTAAGTTTATTTCGCTATCACATTGTGTTTCTTCTTTTGTGATCTCGCGAGGGTTCGAGTAGTGAACAAACGATCACAGGAAAAATTAAAGGTAAAGTTTACATCGATTCCAGGTGAAAGATTCACCGGAACAAACATTAACCTTACCAGATAAACTTTACATGAATCGAAGATAATTTCCGATTTTACCTTGCCTGGATAATCTTTCATCATATAATCGCTCCATTTTTATTCGAGGTGTAGTGACAATTACGACTGTCCCATCTGTCAGTTACATTTTGCGTCGACGAGTTCAGAATTATTTTCCTCACCTCAGTTGCAGGTCTTACCTGCAGCAATTTTTCACTTTTTTCTGTGATTGTTTTAAATCTGGTGTTCCGATTTATAGCTCGAACTCACTCATACTCTGCCTTTTTCCCATTGTTGCTAAGGATGCCGTATAGCAGACGCCAGCAACAAAACTTAACTACATTTTTTCTGTGATATTAGTGCAATATAATATCGTACAAATCTCCAGGATCTGATTGCACGTTTATCATATTGTGCTTTCTTGCAATATAGAGGTTTTAGGATATCATTGTGCGATATATTTTTCTCCGTCTATATTTTATAGACGCTTGCCAACAAAAATGTAAATTAAATAAAAATATTAATTAAAGTTACCTTGTTTTTTCAGCAAACACTTCTGAAATACCGGATATCGTTTTACGCACGAAGTGCTGTCTTTACTGCGAATCTTTTGAATTCAATTTTATCATCAGCACAGCACACTTCTAACCTCGTCAACAATCCAGTAATATCAAACCGATTTTTTATCCGTTAATACTCTTCGGTTTAAACATCCCTAAACACTTCGTTTTCGAAGCAACTAAATAATTCTGCGCTGTGAACAGCTCTGTAACAAAGAAAGCTTTGACTCGTACGCTCTGAAGCTGTTGGCAAATACGAGAAAATTTCATTTGATGTTACTAAATTTGTAGTAAGGGAACTTTTAAAATAATACTCACAATTAAAAACTTCAGCTTGAATATCAAGCAAACGAAAGTGTATGCAATAACATACACTACAATATATAATGTAAAACAATGATGACTAATAAATTTAGAAAATGTAAATCAAGAATATTAAATAATAATTTGAATGACAGGAAAAACGTGAAATTATTAACTGAAAAAAAAAAAACTAATGTGCTTGATATGAAAAAAATGATCAATAATTTAATATTCCAAACACAATTTTATCTAAATATTAAAAAAAAATAATGCTTTCGTTGAAATGTATTATGTAAATATTTCGAAAAAATACATTTATCATTTTAAATCCATTATAATTATATTTTTTATTTTTTTGAATTTACAATTTCTGTATTGCAGGTAAAATATCACTGCTAATATAACTTTATGCAAGAATATTGTCTTCTGAAAAATAGTGCCGAGAAATGCTAAATAGTTTTGAAAATTTTATAAAAACTCCACTATTTTTAAACTTTGATTTTTTTGTCAAAGTTCTTAGCAGCGTTATTATTAATAATTTAATAGTTTAAGAGGATTACGGTATCATGTTTTATTCGTTTTTATCATTACGGATCTGATTTTTTTAAAAGCAATTATTCCAAAATATAAGGGAAAAGTACATTATCAAAGGGAACTTTTACACGGAGATTGAATTTCACTCTTTTTTCGTGATTTCACGTTAAAGTGTAATTTTGCACTTTCTTCATACAATTTCACACAAAATGGAGAATTTTTAAATTTAAATACTTTCTATCTCCACATTAAGTTTGCAATATTACTTAATGACGAGAAGTTCATAATTGGAAATTTAACGTGACATTCTCAAAAAGAATTTTTGCCGATTATGGTTATCTTGCGCAATGTGTGAATTTAACTTAACGAACGTAGGTACTATTATTACCTACGAAGTTTGTGGCACATTTACAACTCACGTAGTGTATACTACAGCGTCACGTAACAGATCCGTACGGGAAACGATAAAATCACTAGTCCTTGTAATAGTCTAACCTATAAAGTTGTATTACCCCTCGATCGACGTGGTATTATTACGGCATCAGATACGATAACTTTCAAATTAAAATTCGGAAATTTATTTTTATTTTGTATAGTGTACGTATCACCTAATTCCTCTTGAAAATAACAAATTTTGTCCTCGAGACGTTATGCAGCTTCAAGTGTGGAACCTGCCTGATTTGAAATGGGTTTGGCTCTTAGTGGATTTCACGAAGGAATAATAAGGAGATTTAATTCCGTTTCGCCATTTGGCAATAGAAACATTACCGTAAGTGGTAGGCACATTACATGAAGATCTTAAATTTTGTACATGGAAAAGTGTTCGAGTGAGAAAGTTTGTCAAATTGACGTAAGTTAGAGAGGTTATGTTCGTTTGTTTTGATACAGGTGGCAAAATTTTTTCAATTTCAACTTATAATTATTTAAGTGAGGAAAGTGTCTATTGATCTGGTTAAGTAAAGGACTTCAGCGTTAAGACTTGTAAAGTTAAAAGAGAGCATTATAAAAGTGGTAGGTATGTAGACCAGAATGAAATGGTTTGCTCATGAAATCTTAAAAATTGTAGTACATTATTATTTTTTAAACCGTACGTTGGAATGAAAAATACTGTTTTTCTAACACTTTCAAACACTATTTCCCTTAAAAACCTGTATAATTAAAAATATAATTGATCTAGTTGCCTAAGATCGCGTCAATTTGAGAAACTTTCTCGCTTGCACACTTTTCCATGTATAGGAAGAGTACAACCGCGCACTTGCGCATGAAAATTTAAGATCTTCCTGCAATATCGCTACCACTTACAGTAATGTTTCTATTGCCAGTTTCGAAAGGGTTCCCACTGACAGTTGGATCTCCTTATTATTCCTTCGTGGTGGATCTACAGCAAGAGCTGATATTAAAAAAAAAACAGAACTAAAAAAAAAACACAAGATTAATTGACCCCGTCGGATTGATTACCTTTCAAAATTTATATTCAAGTCGTCCTGAAATCTGATATATATGAAATTTTTGTAGACCATTTGAAATGGTTTGAAATGTTATGCAAATCTAACATTTTTTTAAAGCTTTTTCAAATGCTTGAAATCTTAGTTCAATCTTTCAAATTTTTACAATTATGGGAACATTTTTAAAAGCTTCTGAACTTTGTGCTTAGAATATTTTAAAGAAAAAAATCTGTCTGAAACTAGTTAGATCAATTTTCGATATAAAAACTGATCTTTCAATCAAAATAATTAACTTTCAATATACAATTACTTTTAATCAAATAGTTAGATTTTTAACCCCGAACATTATCTATTTTACCAAAAAAGACGATATTACATTAAAATACAGTAGAATTTTCAAAAGAAAAGTTGAATTTAATTATTCAGACCCAAGGTGCAATATTAAATTTTACAATCAAACACAATTTTTAACCGATAATGACGATTTTTCAACAAAATAGTTCAATTTTAAACTAAGAAACATAAATACAAAAAAAAATTTCTACTAAAATGATAAATCTTTTAAGAAAAAGTTAAATTTTTAACCTAGTAGATTATTTTTCAACTGAAAAGACGATTGCTTGACCAAAAAGATGAATCTAAAAAAAATCATAAATGATTTCTACAATAAAATAAATTTTTAATTAAATTATTGAACTTCTAAGCAAAAAGATAAATTTGCTTGCCAAAACTACGAATCTTTAACTAAATGTATGAATTTTCAACCAAAAAGATCAATTTTTTACCCAAAATCACATTTTGAATGAAAATTATAAGTTTCTACCCCAAAAACTGAATTTCAAACCAAATAGTTAAATTTCTACCCATAAAGATGAATTTACAACCAAACAGATTATTTTTCTATCAAAAAGATTAATTTTCAAAAAAGAAATAAATTTTCAGTCACAAGGATACATTTTTAACAAAAAAGGCGTAGCAAGCCTGTGTGCGTTTTCAACCATTACCCTCGAAATGTACACGTCGCAGGAGTGGGAGCCCCTTTCGGGCTCGCGTGTTTGAAGTTCCCGATTCCAGAGCTTCTCGTTTCTTTGGAGTTCAAGTGCAGCTTCCTGAGATACACAAAAACTTTAAAAAAACGTCTTGATTTGTTTTAACACTTCTGCAAACTATTTTCAAATGATGATGATACAAAAAAGCCTCCTTCCATCGGGACTAGTCGCGTTGGGAATTCTGCTTCTCGTGCTTCCGCTGGATCTCCTCGTTCTCTGCCTGATAAGGTAGATACTACTTGGTTCGGATTTAATGTCGCACCTGATGGCATCAATATTGAATGCAATGATACCGATGCGCTGAGAGAGAATATAAAAATGCGTAAACCTATTAAACCTCGTGTCCGCCGTATGGCAAACGCAACCAAAGATGGTGATATCTATTCAGTTCTAGAAGAGAATAAATACGATTGCAGATTGTTTCAAAATAATCAACGGATATCCATAAACATTAAGACCCACAAGATTAAATCATTCAATGAGGTTTTAAAATTTGGCCGGAGGCAGATCCGCAGCCGTACGCAAAGATCAAGGGACCATTATTAGTTACATAAATAAACTAAATAAATTTAGACATTTTGATTTCTAGTTGAAAATATAGTCATTTCAGATCTTGTATTGACGAGTTTTCTAGGAAATCTTAAAGAATTTCATTAACAGATTTCTGAATTTTCTACAAGAATTTCGAAAAACTTTTAGGATTTTTGGGTATATCTCAAAATATACAAACTACTTTCTTACTATTTTTTCAACTTTATCCTGCTATTGAAATTTGTTAATATTGAAGTTCGATTCGGAGATGACATTCGTTTTTCCAAATTATAGAAAAATTCCTTGAGTAGGTAGTCGTACTAATGAAGCATGACACTATTTCTGATTCAGACAATCGTTAAAATACTTTCTCTTACCTGTAATTATATACATGATTTCCACCTGAAAGAATTATTGTCCTCACACGAGAATATGGATCACTTAAAAATATGCGCTTTGACATGATCAATCATTTTATTCGATAATATTTTCGTGCTTACATTTTGTAATTTTGCGGTTTTAAAATTCGACAAATACATAAATCATGTTAGAATTTTTTGCACAAATGGCTAATCATTGTATTCTCTAATACGCAAGAAGAAAACTAGTGAAAGAAGTGACGAGTATATAAGCTCAATGAAAGGACACAATTGTGTAACATTTTCAATTTACTGAAACAAGAATAATACTGCGAAACTTCTAAAAATTTAAAATTATAATGTGATACACAAATTCGACTGATTAAGGTACTATTCAATCATCTGATTCAAGTTTTATCGAATGGTTATTTAGTCAGGAGTTTTTTAAGGCACTGACTTTGCGTTATGAAAATTGATTTCTAAACTTTATCTATTTGTTACAAAAAGAAATGAATTTTTTTCCTTTCTTTTTAGAATAATGTCACACAGTGCTACTGGGGTCTTAAATCGTCTAAAAATGATTCAGATGATTTATTAATCATAATTTTCATAAATAAAATAACTTTTCATTTAGGACCCTGACTGAAAACTGAAAATACAAAAGAAACTTCCATAGATAGAAGTATTAACTCCTAGCCTTTGTCGAACTTTAGACAAAGCTAAATTGTCGAATAAGATATTATTCTATATATTAGTTTAAAATTATATTTCAATAAAGAATATATATTAAAGAAAGCTTCATGATGAATTGTCCTTAAATGATTGAATTTTTATGTCAAAGCACTATAGTGAAAGTAATAAACAAACAAGAATTGTATTATGCTTCTGAATTAAAGGAATAATTTTGATTAAAACAGAGATTAGAACTTTCCAGGGATGAAAAATGGGTTTCATCTTCGAGAGGAAATAAAAAAGTGGGACGATTGCCCATTTTAATCTTAAGCTCTGGTGAAATATCTTGAGCGTGCCACAGATGGAGTTTGTTGCTGTGCTTGGTCAAACTTCTGTTGTGGTAAACCTTCTTGTATCATGAAATATTGTTGACCTTATATAAGGACTATGCATCGATACATGCAGTGCTAACACTGTTAGAGTTCAGGGCACCTGCGTACATTAGTTTTGAATCCCGCTTTCAAATAGATTTTCTGCACTTTTCTTTATACTCTTTTTTTTATACTCTTTCACCAATGTTCGAAAGTTCGAAGCGAATGCTATCGACTCTGCGATTAAAAATGAATGATTTGATTAAATTTGCAAATTTGCTGTTGAAATGAAATAATGAAACCCTTGACGACTATCGCGAATTATTTGAGCTGGTTATAATTTTGTTTGGAAACTTTTAAGTTAGGGGTATAACTGATAATCTATGGAAATTGAAGCAATTATAGATTTGTGCTTTTTGTAATCAAATTTGGCGAGGAACTCGTTTACTGGTTGTTTTGGCACTTAATGACTAATGATACTGAGGACTTTGATACTTCAAAAGCACTTCGATTTTACAATATTATAAAATTAAATTCGTTATTCCTTAATAATGATCGTGCTCTTTGGGCTCTTAGCAAGCACTACATTGATCCTGTCACCGTCATTAGTAAATTCAAAGTTGTGAACGACGCTGCAGAAAGACCCGTAACTTTTATGCAACGGTTCAACCGGTCGCCGACTATAGATGAGAATCATTTGCAGGCACTTTATCTGCGAATTCCAAGGTGCTCTGAAAAACTTTATGCCTGTGATGAAAATATCCGTCCAAAAGGAAGTTACATCCATAAAAAAACAAGATCGGAAAAAAATCTTGCAAACTTCACTTCTCGTATCTGACCTTGATATTTCCTTTTAAATTTATATACTTGGTGGTATACCCTGACAAACAATTATTATATTTAGGAAAACTAGCATCAATTGATCATTATAATTATTTCGGAAGAGATTGAGGGACAAATATTTTTTCAGAAAAATCTTAAAAGAAAAAAAAGAACATTGCGTTTTGCAGAACACCCTATTAGTCATTCAGGGGTAGAATAAACGCTCTGCATTCATATCTAGTTCGCAAGAGGCGACCAGCGTGATTTCGCAAATTCTGTTTCGGAAATTGTTGCAGATTTATGTTTTTCTAAGAAAACATGAAATGCATACACACCATAAAGTATATGGGAACTAGGATAATAATGACATCGTAAGAGTCCAGCAAGTGGTCCTGGAGTCGATTCGGCTACTCAATTTGAGCGTTTCGAACTGCGTCTACCACTTCGTTTGGTGGTGTTAATGTTGTTCCCTCGAGCAGCTAGAGGAAGGCTTCGTCTTTTCTTGTACAGCTTTGAATTCAAAGATAAGGTTGCACAATCTAGGAGGTAGCTCTGTATGCAAAAGTCATCTTTGAAAGACACGTCACACAAGTCTGAAAACGAAATTGATTTTGACCTCGAAGTGAATTTTAGAGGTTATTCAAGGTGAACTTGATTCTTTTATATGGGACGAACTCAAACAAACTAACCAAATAAAACTAATAGCAAGCAAGCGAACCTGAACGCATCAACCTATAACGAGAATTATAGAAGGAATCGACCAGAATGAACAAACCAAACAAAAAACAACCTAAACGAGCAAACCTGCAGAAATCAGCCAAAATGAGCAAATCGAATAAAAAAGAACATTATACAACCAATCCAAAAAAGCCGATCTGAGAGAACCACAAACTAAACGAATGAATACGCATGAATAAAATCGAACGAAGCAAATCAAATAAATCAACTTCAAGGAGCAAATTTTAAAGAATCTTTCCAAATTATGATTAACCGTTAATTAAATTTTGATTAAACTAATTTAATTACCTTTAATTTTCCAAGGCAGCCATACCGTATCCACTATTAAAGACATACCTCAAGAGAGCCATTCAAAGATTTCCGCCAAGTACTCAGCATAGGTCGAAAAGACTGATGATTATCTCTTGCTGATTATCGTTTAGCCACGTGTAAGGAAAATTTGTGGGGGAATAAAATATCAGCCACTTAAAGCCTTATTTCACGAAAGGCGTGGATAGCAATATCAGTATGACACATTAGGACAGAGCTTCAAATTTGTGCATTTAACTGATGACCTCAGAGAGATCGCCTTGTCCATCTTAACCTGCTAGGGAGGCTGCCGAATAGCAGAGAGGGTGGGGGCCACTTTTCCGTTGACAAAGTGGGACGAAATTTGCTGTACGATATAAACGACTGGCATCTAAGACCTACACGTCCACGCTAAAACTAAACTAAACTAATTATAAAAGGGGAAAAGATTTTTAGTGTACATGTTTTGATTGACAATATTGTCGCGATTGATCATTACGTCTAGAAAACTGGTTTGATTGTTTTTATTCTTTTAAAGGTAAATCGCAGCTTATTTATGTAAATGTTGAAAGTCTTTAAAACTGTATCAACCTCATGTCTTGTTACTGTGGTTATAATGTCATAGGAAAGCCCGATTTCTGTTCGTACGATTTTTATTTGTCTTATGTAGTTTTTTAAACGTTCAATTTCATCATTTTAACCAAAATTTAATTTTTTATTTTTCATGTTACTTTTTACGATTAAAATATAAACTACCTATCATATTAAAAACATGTTATCTATTTCTTTTAGTTTAGTTTTTCTAGACTTTCCTTAATTGTATTTCCACGACTGCCTAGGAAAGTATAAGTCTACCCCTGCAGAGCTCCGCCGGCGAGAATAAGGTCTGTATACTCTAGGTGGCAACATGGTATCCTTGAGACACCGTTTGATACACGACTCCCTGGTGCCACTTAGTCCTTAGCACGGTTGTTCATGCCTTAAAATGGAGGTTCAAGTATGTTTGGTTTTCGGGTCCTATTTTATTTTAACCCTACCCTCTGTTTCCAGTTAGCATTCCCCTGTCCGCCACTCGGGGACGCACCAAGTAGATTGGTGATGCTTAATGTAGTGGAAGAAAAAAGAGATAAGAAATATATTTTGATGATAGAGTACTAAATGTAAGGGTGCTTCTCAACTAGTTGTAACTATGGTGTCTTCTATAAATATTTAACTGCCATCTGAGTCCATCAGTATTGACTCTGCTGCAGTCGCATCATAATGGATTTCAGGAAGCAGATGTATACTTTACGTCAAATGGTTTAAACGAATAATGCGATACGACGGAAGCATCGATTGCTGAAAAGGAGTGAATTCCATAAAGACAGTGTGTAAAATGAAACGTTTAGGCCTGCAGTGATACTACTACAGTGAATGGTAAACATTACTAAAGATTCTAATAATAAAAAATTTAATCAAGTGTTGCCCGAATCAAAGTCTGAAAAAGAGTTAACACCGCTTAGAATGAATAATGAAGTGCCCCAATTATACCAATTACACAATTATACAATTATACCTGAAGAAATGAAACAAGAGGATGATAAAGATGAGAACGCATCATTCATTACTGCTGATGACGATAAAGAAGAGGCTTTAGGATAGTTAGATACAACAATGGTTAAAGGAGATACTGCAACAGAGCCTGCTGATCATTATCAGTAGCTCACCAACAAGTTCCTCAGAATGCTTAGTCAAAATCAAAAACAATATTTGGATATGGTGTACGGTGTACGAAGACTAGGTAATGCCCTTGTGACTAGTGATACATCTGTCCATTTTTATGATCAATTCATCTACGTAGGACGTAAACAGTACTTGAAATCTGTTGGGCTCCTCGAATTAATATTTAGACAAGGGCCTTAAAAGTGTTATATAAGCACGAGCGACCTAAATAACTATAAAGAAATTCTTATCAACACAAACGCTCACAAGAAGCATTACAGTTCCTCTGAACCTATTCGTCTTAGCAACAATACCAAGTATAAAAAATTCTTGCTAAATTGTGTCTATGCAAACGATACTCTAAAAATGGTAGTTCTTTATCCCAATGTGAGGTATTGAGAAAAGGTCTAGCAACAAACTATCCCTCATCTAATAATCCTATCGTGCTCGTTGATCGTTTTCGTTTGCTCCTGACCTTCCAGACTGCAGGCAACGAGAATTATACGAATGAAATCCTTTTTATTATTTATGAATTACGTAAGGCAGGTTTTCTATACGTTTATTAGGTTAAACATGGTTTTCGTGTTGATTATACTTTGCTTCAACATTAGACCGCAACAACCACCACCATCATCACTGCACCATAGTCATATCAATAAGTCCGCTGCTATATAAACTATGCCCCTATTAATTTAATGCTATTTACCCGCTGTGCACCATCAAGAAGACTTCTACTTGTCAAGATTTTCTAAAGGTCTGTTCACTATGTGACGACATAAAGAGGCATTAGATGTTCTCATGCAAGCAAGCAAAAAATCTTCTCGTCAATTTGCCTCGGTATGACCAGAGTGACTGTCATGAATTTATGCCTCTCAAGTTACCAGAATCTCAAGAAACGATTAATTTAAAAACGGCAATGAATAAAATGATAATAGTAGTTGCAGACCAGTGGTGACTAAACTGCAGAAAGTCCTTAAGCGCAAATGTGACTATCAGGAAAAACACAGAATATCATCATGATGAGTTTGAGTCTTTCATGACTAAGAAAACAAAGAAAGGAGATGAAAAGCAGGATGATGTAAATGAGAAATTTTGAGATCGAGATGCCAATGTGAAACGGAGGATTAAGAAGAATCGGAACAAGATCCGGAACATGACGATGATGATAATGATGCTGTTAATGATGTTGATTATAATAAAGGTGAGAAGAAGAAGCAGGAGAGTTCATATGGATTCAGTCAACTGACCTCAAAGACTAATTTCAACCAAGATGAGAATTCTGCTGTATGACGCTTCATACAGATCCAAAAAAACTTGTAGATGCTTTGCGATTGGATATTAAATCTTGTCATTCGTGACTTTTGGTTAACCTATGTTCCA
>NC_046657.1:82173890-82203408 GCF_010883055.1 Belonocnema kinseyi
ATAAGAATGAGTAAGATTAGGTAGTACTTGAGTATCTTCAAACGGTAGTAAATTTTAAATCATTAACTATTTATTTATTGATAGAGAAAGCTGTTATAGATTCAGTATTCTACCAAACAAAGTGTCCTTCTTAACATCCTTTTCTTCTAAAACTTAAAGCATTAACACTACCACCACCACCACTATCTAATTTATACAGCAATATTAACAAGAAAGGTCGCAAATACATTTTGGACGGGTCGTTTGGTTAACTAGTCTAACATTTTCAACCTTTATAACATGGAAAAAATTAGTTTCTCTCCTGATAAAAGTTTGAATCTTCTACACATTTAAATATGGCGACTATTTTTAATTCCCCTCCAATTTAAATGACTTTATGGTGGCGCCATCTGTTGCTGGTGACGGCCCATCGACTTTTGTAGCTTACCACCAATACGTACTATTATCGTCTGTCATTGAATGATTCATCACTGTTTTACCCGCATCTAGCTTGGAACCAAACCATATTACAGCATTTATTAAAGCAGTATCACTTAAACTTGTTGCCGTACAAGTGTCCTGTACCGACTTTGTATACATATATTTGCACTACACAGCACTATGTATTGAAAAATGCTACAGCGCATCCATAGGTATAATAGAATTCTACTGTGCGTAGAAGTGTACTACGCAGCTGTATGTACTGTAGAATAATAATGCGCAGATGTGTGTGGTACCAAACAGTACTGCGCATCCACGTGAGCCTGATAAATCTACCGCGCATCCATAACTAATACAGGAGTACACTGTGCAGCTGTATGTACTCTAAAACCGCATCCATATGTGTCCTAAAAGTGCACTGCGCATCTACATGTCCGGCAAAATCTTACTGTCTGACCTTGAATACAACTGAAATCTTACGTGTATTCATACGGTTCATAGAGGCCTACTGCACAACCCTAAATTTTGTGGAACTTAATTCCACAACCTTATATAATTTGAAGCCCGGTTGGATGCAATCTTTACACATATTCGAGAAACAGCGATTGCCATTTCTGGAAGGGGCTATTGCTTTCAAAAATTCCTGTACCGAAATATCTACAAGATTTTATTGATCTTTCTCGAATATAGGTAAAGACTACATCGAATATGAATTCTTCCAGAAAGTTTGATAAAGAGAACCTGTATGCTTTTACATATTTGAATCAATTGATTTTTTCTATAATTGAGGTAGAATCACATATTGACGGTTCTAGAATTTTCATGCAGGCAAGAACCCTGTGTGCATCGAATCTTAGAGAACCTTTCATCGAATCTTACAAAACCTTCAATGGATCTTTCTAATATGTAAGTAGATTAGTCATAATAAGAGTGAGCGGTCATTATGTTCAACTGCATTGATTTCTCCAGAACTAGCAGACGTATCGAGAACACATTTCAGATCTTCTAGAAAAACATTGCATATCGATTAATCTTCTCAAAAAGTGTAACGACACAGAGAAACTAAAAAGTAATATCTCTTTATCTTTGAGCTTTTTAGAATCTTCAATGGATATTAAATCTTTTGAGAATTTAGAGAATATTCCATTATTTTCCGAAAACTCAGATGAATCTGAAGAAACCTGGGGTATTGCAGGGTTCCACTTACATCTTATTTCCATAAAAATAGATAAATAAGCATTTTCCCTGTAGGTAATATTAGGTTGAAACTTCCAGTAGCTTTGAGAATCCTCCTAGCTCACATAGGCCAACAATTTTTCTAGAACTTTGAAGAACTCAGGGGAATCTAAATAAAACTTATGCATCACGGGCGGTATCATAGGATTAGGCCTCCTTCTTATTTCCATTAGCTCTCGATGACTAAGCTAGATAATAATAATTAAAAGTTTCTAGGAGCTTCGGAAATCCTCTAGTTCACATAGGCCAAACATGTTTCTAGAAGTTTCGAGAACGCAGGGAAATCTTCCGATGGTTCGTATGCCAGCTACATAAAAAAGCTTCTGACCAACTCGGTCTGTAAAAAAGGAAACCATCCTGCCGTGCTAGTCATGGATTCGTACCAATGCTTCATTTTACTGACCAAGAAGTTATCGACTGTTTGGAACGAACTAGTAGCTCCATCTTTCGGTGGCAGCCGGAAATACATAGTAATAAATCCTGGTCACTACACAGCAGAATCCCTAGGTTGTGTGAAAGCCGATGCAACCATTAATGTGATTGACGCAGCATGATGCCACTACCTATATTGTTCCACATGATCATTAAAAAGTAGGGATCCTCGTCAGTCGATCGCCCACTGATCATCTCACTTCTGATGCGAATTCGTCAAAATAAACTTAGAGCCGATCACTATATATCGACTGAAGTGGAAAGCTTCTTCTGGATGAAATGAGCACTGAGGTATAATAAAGTTCAAATAATCAGCGGATATTTTGAAACAATTTCAAAATACAGAATAGTTTGACATGTAGTAAATAGTGTTCCGCTCAAAGTTCGTTCGCAAGATAATATCACCCGTTCCAATATTTGCTTTGCATTTCGCACGAAAGACAGTATCAGAATAATTAGGATTCTCGCTAACTAGGCACATCGCCATCCCACAAGTTTAAGGCTACAACTTAAAAACGATCTTTAAAAGGTGGAGGTTCATTGCCGCAAAAGATGGTAGTAAATAGAAAATATAGTAAATAGCAAAGACTGAATACAAATACAGAACAATCACAAGAACAAAACAATATTGACAGTATCACAATAAGTATCAATATTTGTGGACGTTACTATTGTTAAGCGCGAGCTATTCACATTTAAATGGCCTGACGTTGACCACGCCAAGAACAATACGAATCAGTTAATTAAGAATTCAAACAGCGTACATAGAAAGGCGCAGGGTTGCACAACTCAAACTTTGAGAATCGTATAAAACGATATGTCCAGAATTTAGCTTGAGAGGCAACTAAAAATGGACAACATGTTGATCATGACAGACCACTGCCGTTTTTAAATACGGCAACAATCATCGAACTATAGGTATAAAAAATGGTCACTACTGAAGTCGAAAAGGAGCTCATATTGCAAATTTTTTGAACAACGCAAAGTACTCAACAGAAGGCCGAAATTTAAAGTTGATGACAGAGGTCTAGAAAGCAATTACAAGTACGTTTTTAAAAAACAATAAAGATAAAAAATTTCGCTTGAGGACTACCAAGATCAAAGCATTGCTGGCGGAATCTATTAACATGAAGTTCTCAAAGTAAAAAATTTAGGGCAGGTTCCACTGACCTTGGTTAAATCATTGGTTAACTGATCACGGGTAAAGTTAACTTCATAGCTCAGCGTCGATTATCCTTCTGCGCGTTATACCACATTAAGCCAGACAAAAATTATTGCCAGATAAACAAGTGATATAGCCGAATTTTCTTCCTATGGAAAAACAATCGCTATTAAAAATAGAAACAAAATATGAGGGAATTATTATAAATAAAGAAACAGATTCTTTAAGTACAAAAGTGAAAAATAATTGCTGGTAAAAATAGCAATTTAGTTTAATTGAACTAAATCAAGAGTGCATTGTGTGACAACTTATCAGTATCATACAGGCTAATTCATGTTTGAGGTCGGGACAATCCCCACTCCCCCTAAAAATTTAATTTTTCTGTAAAGTAGCAAAAATATCTCAAAATAACAAGAGATATTTTTCACAGAACATTTTTAGAAGTGAAAACTTTTAACTTAAAATTTTTTCGTATCTTGCATTTTTTCCGAACTATCCAAAGATATCTTAATTATCAAAGGACAAGTTACAAAAAAAATTTGCAAAAAATTGAAAGATCGGTTTCTTGAGAAACTCGATTTCAAATATTTTCAAAAAAACCGCTGCTATTTTAATCTTGGTAAAAGATTTGCTTCTTTTTATTTAGAAGGTAAAAAATTTAGCAATACAATTTTTTTAGCTTATTACCTCAATTTGACCCTACAAAGGAACTTTTTGAAGGATTTTTTATATTCTTTTTTTTTGTTATGCTGTTACATGAATATTTGGACACTGTTACCTTTTTAAGACAAATCCCGCTATTTAGTCAGGGTCATTTGAAAAAGAGGATATTTATCTACGATTCAGACAAATTTCATTTGATTATCATGAAGATAATTCGAATTATGTTTTTTGTAAGAAAATAGTATCCAAATGTTCAGGTAACAAAATAACAAAACAAAATAATATTAAAAATCCTTCAAATTGGTTTTCTGTACTATCAAATACTTCAGGAATACAGAATTTATTTCATAATTTTGGTTTTCGTGTTAAAAAAATGTGTGGTGCATTTGCCCATGTTCGTACAAAAGATTATGTTCAAGTGGAGAAAGTTTTGCGCCAGAAGGACGTACGGTCTACTTTGAATATCAAATTCTTGGAGCAGAAGACTGGAAAAGCAAGTTTTGCGAGTCTAGCTCGAAAAATAAAAGCTTCAACTGTAATTAATAAGACAACAGGCAGAAGTATGCTTGAACTTCAAGTAATTTTTCTCTCTCTAAAGTAAATTTAAGGTTTCTAGATATTCTATTATTATATTGGCTATATAAATTTTCTGTTATAAAATAAAAGACGTAAATTTCATGTTAAATGTTTCGATTTCCATAAAATTGACGCACTCGCTGAAGTAAGTTTCATAGAAATTAAGAAATTCTCATGAAATTTACGTCCATTATTAGCAATGAGGTTTCTGGAATGTCTATTTTATTGAAAATATACTTTTTCTGTTATAAAAGTAGAGACGTAAATTTCATGAGAAATGTTTTAATTCACAGGAAATTTACGCACTCGCTGAAGTCAGTTTCATTTTACGTCTACTCGTAGCAATAAGGTTTGTACATTTTCTATTTTATTGGAAATATATATTTTCTGTTACAAAAGTACAGACGTTAATTTCATGAGAAATTTTTTGATTTCCAATTTTTTTATTTCCAGGTAATTTACGCACTCGCTAAAGTAAGTTTCATGGAAATTAAATAAATTCTCATGAAATTTGCGTCTAGGCGTAGTAATAAGGTTTCTACCATGTCTAATTTCTTAGAAATATATATGTTTTGTTATAAAAGTAAAGACGTAAATTTCATGGAAATTATGAAATTCTCATGAAATTTACGTTCATGCGATGTAATGAGGTTTCTGCAATGTCTATTTTATTGAAAATATATAATTTCTGTTAAAAAGGTTAAGACGTTATTCTACAGGATTGTAGGTTCAAAAGTAATTAATAATCTTATTTGCGCTATGGTTCTTTTAAATTTGAAAGGTACTCTTATTCTGAGGAAATTTTAAAGACCGTTTTCGGGCGAGAGACACGGGCAGATTTATAAAACAGAGGTAGCACAGGCTCTCTGTAAATCCTCAGTGAGGAATTTCAGTACGTCTTTGTTGATTAGGTCAACTTTCTTATTATTCATTGTGGCCAAGGTGAGAGAATCCCATACTTCTTCTGCATTCATTTCTGCAAAAAAATTTTCTAATCTGTAGTGTCCAATTTCATTTCTCTAAACATCTATCATATCGCGCTAGGGTCTTTAGCCTAAGAAAAGATATTTTTGGGTATCGATGATCATTCGTATCAAGAATTTTCTGAGTAAAATTTCATATTTTAAATTTTTGAACTGCTAATAGAGACACTGCTAATTCTAATCGTTTTACATACCCCGGCGTGTTTTTCGGGATACCACAGATTTTTTTATATTGGCGCAATTGTATATTTTTCTATCTTGTTAGATATCTGGGTCTCCAAAGATGTACTCCATACAATAAAGTAATAAATACAAGGCTATTGAAAAGTTTTTAACGAGTTTCCAAAAATCTGGGTTCAGTTTGGAAATTAGAGAGGTCATAGATACAATTGTAAGATTAGCATTACTTGTCATCAATTTTCAGGCATCTGTAAAAACTGCCGATTCCGAGAATGGTGTTGCGAGGTATACATAATTATGAACTATGTAAATTCCATTAATAAATCAGTGCAAAGTTTATAAAAATGACGGCAAACGAGCATCTGAAAAACCTGTTGCTTTCAGTGCAAGTTATTGTAAGAAAAAACGCAAATACTTTTAATTTATTTAACAACGACATGGTCACTCTGAAATATTCACATAATAACATTTTAAATGATTTCGATACATTAAAACAATTGCATAGATCTGGAGAGAAAAAATAAATTGCTGGAAAACTAGCTCAGTGCCTGTGAAAGAAATCTTGAAACCTTGTCAAAAAATGAAAAAGCAAAGAATCTACTCTTTTAAAGTCAAGGATACCGCGAAAGAAAATACCGATTTACTTGAAACTGTGAAAAAGGTCCTAGCCTCTGCAAATATAAGCATAACCGAACATTAAATTGAAGCAGCTAAAGGACTTGGAAAAGAAGAAGGAACAAGACCAATACTTATCACATTCACCAATCCTTGGCACAAACAAGCTTTCTTTAACAAGTGACGAAGGACCAAAGAGCGAGATAAAAAGAGTTACGTCAGGAACTACGTCTTTACAAATATAATTTGAAACAAAAAGGAAGAAAACCCTCTCTAAAGTAAACAAGATATTATTGAAATAGAATTTATAGAATTGAGCAGAAATCCATAAATATATCCACAATATTTACCCAGACGAGACTGAAGCTTAACTGAAATATTGTTGAGAAGAAGAAGAATCGATTTCCTTTAAAATCCTCAACTTCCAGTCGAAAAAGGAGCTGACAAAATAAACCGCATCTGGAGAAACCATAACACAGAAGACCACATGTTAATAAGCGGAATTGTGTTTTACGTAGACTTCTCCTTAGTCCCCATCCTCTTTCAAGAGGCTGCAAGTAAACCCCAAGTATCGTATAACTGTGCTGTAGAACAATTACTCTTGGAAGTAATCATAAATTAGGTAATTTTGGACTGTATTTTAATCTTGAAGTCCGCCATTAACATTTACATTTCCCATTAAAATGAGATGCTGCAATGGTGCTGGTAAAATTAGATTTGTATCGTCCATTGGGTCATCTTCTCATGCGCGGCGGGCTATATTATGTAGATCAGCCTTTGCAACAATTACAGCTAAAATATTGTTAACTTATAATCGAATTCCTAATGCCATAATTGGACATCTTCAATTCCACACTTTAAATGCACGCTCCACCGAGTTACGTGTTTTTATGAGATGTGGCTTTCGACGATAGCCACCATCACCTATGAGTAGCATGTTACCCAATAGACCATCTTCAACCATAGCATTTATTCTTGAATTAGTGAAGATCGTACTATCATGTACGGATCTTAGCCATCGTGCAACGATGTCACTTATTTCTAAATTTGCATTAGTAATTGCTTGTACATTGGTTGAAAAATATCCTTTCCTGTTTCGAAAAGTTTAAGCATTTTCTTCACCTGAAAATCATATAACTTAAATTTTTATTGCTATTATTAAACTAGTATTTAAAATATGTAAACTGTACCAGGCTCAGAGAATAAGCTACTGTAACATATATGTAAAAATTGTCTTATCAAAAATTGAAGTTTGATTTGTCTGAAATTAATGCATGCAAAAACTCTGTGAAATCGAACCATGGTATGGAATTGTAATTTTGCTTCTTGTATCTGTTCTAATTAGAAGGACACATGATATATTGATGTCGAAGTCTAGCTATTGCTCTAATGGTCTGTGCGTAATTATGTATGCACTTGTTTTGCTAATACCATAGAAGTCTCCTGTAGCCAACAAATGTGATCCAGTTGAATATAACCTCAAAATTAACAGTGACTTCATGACAGGCGGTATTGCATTATTCCTAACAGTAAAAATTAGATTATCCAAATAATATTGCATATTTTAATTAAAACATTTTTCCAATTATTACATATACTACCTTGATCAAAAAGTTCCCGGAATTTATTTTTAAAATTAAAAATATAAGTTCATTCTTGAATATTGATGTGGTCTCCTTCAAAGTAATTCCCATCGACTGACATGCACTTATGCCAGCGCTTGATCCAGCTCTCAAAACATTTTTGATACTCAATTTTCAGTATGCCCATTAGTGCCGCTTTCAATTTTTGTATTATCTCCGATCGGCTGCTAAAATGCGTTCCGCGTAGTGGTTTTTTCAGTCGATCGAATAAGAAAGTCACAGGGAGCTACATCTGGTGGATTTGATGGCTGCGGAATTGTATTAGTTGAGTTTTTGGTGGGAAACTCACGGATAATGATGGCATTGTGCGACGGTGCATTGTCTTGGTGCATTGCAAAAATCGAAATTCGCAAAAAAACAGATGGACTTGAAATTGCGTTAAATTTACAAATGCCAAGCTAGATACGATAATGCTTCTTCGATTTGATTCAGCAGATTATGAACAGAACCTTTTGTTAAGCGGAATCTTTCTTGAGACTCAATGTCGTCGAAATTATGAAACAAATATCTCTTTCTCTGAATATTCGCGGTCTTCTGCGAAAAAATTCAAACATATCTTTTTCGGCTTCATCGTCAGACAGCTTTAGAATTTCTTCCAAAAACTCCATATTTTACAACGATACTGCACTTTTAACGTAAATGGACGATCAACTCGCCCTAACCGACCATTCTTGAACGGTTAGATTTAACGGTCGCTAACGCGAGTTCACCGGCCGTTAAAAGGTGGTAGAACGCGTAACTAGCTTTAACGGAGGGTTAACTTTTGAACCGAGCTTAGTGGAACCGACTCTTAAACATTTAATAAGTGTAAAAAAAGCTTAAGACATGTAGCAGCAAACAGTTTTTCAAGTGGTTGGGCACAAGTATAATGAACGTTAAGCCAGCGTTGAACTTTGAATTCTGATCAATACAAAAGCGTCTGCTAGTGCATGCTTGAGAAGTCTGTAAGGAGAAAGTAATTTTGTTTCAGGATAGAATGGCAAATTTTTATGCTAATCATGGAGCTCAGTCAGATAATACAATTTAACTTCTATTGCATAACAAACTGATAAATAATTTGGTACATTAAAATCAGTGTTTTCTAGTTTGTGATCCACTCAAAACCACTATATATACATTTTTTGTAGGCAATAGAATATCAAAGTCAGTAAACAATTCCAATCTGATATTTGTATATTTGAGCGTCACGTCTCACATAAGAATATTCTCGAAAACTTTCGAAGGCATCAGACCAAAGTATGATATCCAATTTAGTCACGTGACATATTTTTATCAAGAGTTTTCATACCGAATACACGCTATACTTGCTAAGCGTGTTTATATTCCTTATTAGATATTTATCATGCATTCATATTACTGTAGAATAATCTTCTTTGTTGAAAGTCAATGTTAGTTAAATTTACCCCTTAAATTTACAATCAGATGAAAATTTTCGGTATTTCAAAGATATTTCATTATTTCAGAATAAATTTACATTAAAAATTCAGTTAGATACGGAATATCTATCTATGGAATGCCATACCTGGATTAAACATCCATGCCAATAATAAAGAAGAAATGTCTGATTTATTAAAATTGTGATTTATTAAACAAAATTCGAATATCTTTAATTGTATTTTATTCACAAATGAAATTCACACTTTTCAATCCGCAACGTAGATTATTTTACATCGAATTAAATCCTTTTTATATCAAGTATAAGTATCTAAGCTTAGGATTAAAAGAAAAGGTCTAGAAATGCAATTAAAATTCAATTAAAATCACGGCATTTGAAAAGTATTTGGCAAATAGTGCCTATAGTTAAAGGTGTACCTTAGAAGTTTTAAAATCTGTTAAGATCCTTTAAAAAAAACAGAAAATTATTATTCCTCATTGTTTGCTGAAATCCCTTGAAATCTTTTATTTCCAAATCCGTTCGAATCCTCTAAATCTGGTCAAATTCTTTCAAATTTCTGACATGCTTGAATCTTTTGGTATTTCTAGAAGACCATTGATAGGTGATTTCGTTGTCTCTAGGAAAATTTCCTGTAAAAAAATTTTTTTAAGGATACGTTAGAACCTCTTAGAATCCTTTAAACATCACTGATCTCCGGAAGGAATTTTTCAAATCTCTTAAAATTTTCCGAAGTCCTAAGGCAGAAATTGTAATCTTTTTTTTTGTGTACGCCGCCTTGTGGTTTGCGTACAGTGTGAAGGCACTGAAGGCACTACCCTAGTTATCCCTCTTCGGGGCAACTTTAAAAACTTCTTGAAATGGCCTAATCAGGTGGGTTCTACTGTTTACCGAAACCCGAGTATTTCCCTCATATATTCTGCAAGCATCACCATCGTCCACAATTACATAGATATCACCATTTTTGTTTTCTGCTACTTGACGGGTAACATAAGGATCAATGGGTATATGTGAAACCTCGCCTCTATGTTTTTTTACATAAAAAAGATTTTTAGCGTTATAAAATCTGTACCAATTAGTCTCTAATGGCTCTGGCAGAGCACGAGGAGATCCGCCAGAAGATTCAGAATCAGTGCTGAGGTAAGCAGGAGAATCAAAATATTTCGAAGGAGAAACTTCTGGAGAAGAAGAAGAGGCACTTGCATGAGAAGAACTAGCCGCTTGAGAAGAAGAACCCGCACGAGAAGAAGTCCCTTCATATCTAGTCCTGATGCGCGGAGGTCGGTATGGAAGATCATCATTTGGATATATTTATTATTTATATTTATATTTTTTATATTTATTTTATATATTATAATTTTATATTATATATTTTATATTTTATATTTATTTATATTTCCTCTGTAAGAGGAAATAGAAATAGATCAATTTGAGCAATTAGTATATTTTTCAATTAAAACAGGGCACTTCTGACTAAAATAACTTTAAAAAAGAAATATTGTATATTTTCTTTCTATTTCATTAGTATAGTCCACTGGCTCAAAAAAGAAGTACAAAACATATTCCAGCTTACATATGGCGTTTCGATGATTATTTTAAACCATTTCGAAAATTATGTTTAATGTGCAGGAATCCCAGATTAATCTAAAAATCTATACCCCTTATACCGCAACGTACTTTCAACTGTGTCTTTTGTTGTGTAATGACATCCGCGGATAGAGATCGCACTCTAAGGAACAGTGTTGTTCACAGTATTTTGCGTAAATGTCACCTTCTTGCTTACCTTCAAGGATACAAGGAGCAGGAGTCGGCGGTGTAAACGTTCCGATTATGTCAGGATTGGTTGCTTTAAGTAACCATTATTGTAGCTTCTGAATCCTACAACTTATCTCAATATAAAATAATAATAAGAGGAAGCCTTGAATTTCAGGACAGAAACCATAGAAGATTTAGAAAAACAATGAAGACAGAAAAATGCCCATGGCAAGCACCCCAAAACGTTAGATCAACACGAAGTGGATATTAAGGGATCCAATGTTTGGCTGAGAAAGGGTGTTTTTGTATCCAGGAACGGGAGGATTTGTCATTACGATGCAGGACAATGTTTTTAGCACCAAAAGTAATCGCAAACACGTGTTACATCAAGACGTAGTTAACCGGTGCCGATTATGTCGAGATACCAACTAATCCAATGAACGCATTATTGATGTAGCATAAAGATGAAGCGGGCATTATACATCAACAAGTTGCCCTAAACCTAGGCCTCTTAACAGAATGGATGCCTTTCTATAGATACATTCCAATGCCCGTTTTAGTAAACGAAAATTATATCTTATATTGGGATGTTACTATCTAAACGGATAATTATATCCAAGCCAATCGACCTGACATTGTGATGCGAGAAAAAAAAGGTGGACAAGTCTACATCATCAAAATTGCTGATCCAATTAATCGAAATTTTCAATCAACCGATACAACCAAAATTCACAAGTATAGTGAGCTAAAGCATGCAGTAAACGCTATGTGGAGGAATGTGAAGCATGCAACATTGTGATTTCGGCTACAGGCAATGTGCATGTAAGATGCACTGAACATATTGAACACTTAGGATTCATTAGGGTACTGACTACATCTCAAACGACGGTGAAATGAAACACCTGTCGCATTGTAAGAAACTTCCTCGACCATCAGGAAGCAAGCGACTAAAACACTGTCGATTGGAAGATGTTAGCTCGAAGGAAGCATCCAGATGTGACTTTTGTCACCTCCAACGTTCGCGGCCACTGTTTAAGTATGAGAGCGGTAAAAGACGAACTCCACACTATACCATGCTTCCTGTTTCATAAATACATCATCATGGCAAAAGATTTCAAACATTGTATTAAATTAAATTATAACATCCTAATCTTATCAGCCACTAGGCTTAGACCGTAGCTATGATGGAAAACTGGGTTCACCCAAAAACAAGTTAAGCAAATCATCTCTACTGTATGCACTGAGATATATAGAGTATAACCTTGACTTAATAACTGAATAAATCATTTGGAAAATAAACTAGAACATCAATAGAAGTCCGGCTTCACGCATGGTTTCAAAGCTCTTGGACTTACATTGACACCAACCGCCTTGATCCGGACGTAAACCATCAGAACCAAAGTGCATATTGAATTGTTTACCTAGAAGTGACCAATTGAACAACAGCTGGAGTTTGAACATAATTAAAAGGAGCAATACTGTAACCGTTTGGTCATATCGAAACTTGGACGTACACAGAACGGAGCCTCGTAAATGTGCACGTGCACAGATGGAACTTCGTGAAGTTCGTCGTCCGAAGTTCAACATTTTACAATTTTATTTGACATACGTTTCGAGGGGCTAACTTCACTTATCCCCTCGAAATTAAAATTTGTCAAAGTTTATTTTTGCAAACATTTTTGCGTCATTTTCACTGTTTGAACCTTCAATATTTTCGCGTGTACACTTTTTTTACCGATCTAACGGAAAATTTAAAAAAAATGTTTATCCTCCAGAAATAATAATTTTTTCTTTTTTTAAACATTTTTACGTCGCTTTTACTGTTTTTATTTCAAATATTTTCGTTTGTCCTCTTTTGTTTGATTTTACGTCGTTTGTACTGATTGTGCATCTAATATTTTCGTGAATACCATCTTCGTTATCCAGCTAGGGGCAAATCAATATTTCGTTTCATCCCCCCAGAGTATTAAATTTCCTAATGCTTATTTCTAAACGTGTTCGCACATAATTTTTGCTGGTAGCAGGTGGCGCCAGGTTCGATTTACTTGATATAGAATTTGTCATAATTCGCAGATTCGATTTCAAAAGGCTTTTAGGGACACAAAATGCGAATATGATAGCAATATTTAAAATGTTGGTATCTGTATAAATTGTTATTTATTATAGGCACGAAATGATTTTAAGGGCACCTAAAGAAACCCCAAAAAAAATATCCTTATAATTTTTAATGAAGCAGTACCGAAGACGTACTGGGTGTGAATTTTTGGGATTGCGGCATATTATTCTGGGGTTGGATTTGGATATTTCTAAAGGCGACTTTTGGGTCCAATTTTAGATGAAAAATAAGGTCGTTTTTTTACATATTATATTTTCAGAATAGTTTCGTTAAAAGTACTGGGAGTGGATTTTTGGACTTTCTTAATATTATTTTGGGGTTGGAAACAAATCGTTATTTGGATTTTATGAGGTTAATGCTCCTGAATATTCGCAATTTAAAAAATGTGTTGGCTGTTTTACATGGAGAATCTTCAGGCCTGTTTCGTTCAAAGTACTAAGGGTAGATTAAAAAAAATAATATTATAGATTTGAGAGTATATTTTTGACTTTTTTCAAGGTCACTGTTGTTTCCAACTTTTAGTCAAATATTTATTGACGGTTTCACATCGAGACGCTTCAGACCTGGTTTGTTAAGAGTACCAACAAAGTACAAACAGTACAGCGAAAACAGTACAAACAAAGTACAGCGTACGAAACAAAATATTGAATGCACAAACAGTACAAACGACCTACAAATGTTAAAAAAAAATTCCAAAATTCAAATTTCGAGGGCATGCAACGAAATTTTGGTTTGTACCCAGCTGGACAAGCAAGAGGATACAAGTAAAAATATTAAATGTTCCGGCAGTACAAACGACGTAAAAACGCGAACAAAAAGGAGACTTTTAAAAATCAAATGTCGGGCTGATAGCACGAAATTTTGATTTATCCCTAAGTGGGCAACTAAGTGGGTATGCACGAAAATATTAAATGAACAAACAGTACAAACGACCTAACAATGCTGGCGAAAAAAACTTTACAAAAATTTAAATATTTACATTTACATTGACAAAACTAAAATTTTATTTTTTATTGATATATTATCAAAAACCACTAATTGCTCATTTTTATAGATGAAAAATAAAAACCTCACTTTCTAACCGCAGCGATTTTGAAAGGAAGAATCAAAGCTTTTTTTTGCATCAAAAAAGGAACAAATATGTTTCTTCTTCAAAGAGCCAAATTAATCCGTCGGTTTTTTTTAGTAAAATATTTTTAAAATATGTAGGAACCCTATTAAAAGTATACATGAAAAAGACTTTTATATATTCATTGGAAGAATTAAAAGGGCCGCAGTAGACGATATCCACCAAAATCTTAGAAAATTGCACCGTCCTCACCAGACGACTTTCATTTATTGAGTGAATAGATTTGAGAAATGATACACATCTTGAATCGAGAAAGTCTATTGTGGAATAGCGTCACCCAAAATACGTTTTTTTTTTAAGAAAAGCGATCCCTTCAATTTCATTCTAAATCCGAAAAAAAGTTCCGTAATTTTTTGCGGTATAATAGGTGCCGGTTCTGGCTTGAAGCTTTCCATGTTAAATTCATGGAAAAAATAACTTTTTTGAGATTTTAGAATAATTTACTAGGGTTTGAAAAATATTACGGGAAAGTATGGGGGCCTGTTAAGAATTATCCAAGGAAGAATTTAATGTATTAAACATATGAGTTTGACAGACCTAACACACCCCCACGAGTACCTGAAAACTACCCTGAAAAAATCTCAATTCTTCATGAAATCAACATTTTGAGCACTGTATTCTATTGTTTTTCTTTACTTGCAATTATTATTATTAGTCTAGTGCATGATTTGTTATGCTCGGTTAATTAATTTCATTAATTTTTAATGTTTCAAACAAATGGAATTAGTTTAAATATTTATTTTTTAAATTATTTATTCCCTGAAAATAATTACTATTGTTCTAGTGGAATATTTATTGACATTAGTTTATTTATTTTCATTAATTAAAACAAAGGGAATTTGTTCAAATATTTTCTTTTCGATTTTAAAAAAATAAGAATTATTACTGTGGGTCTATTAGAAGATTTATCAGAAATCATTAATTACTGATTAACAATTAATTTAATAATAATTTATTTATCAGTAATATTTAAGTAATAATTCGGATTGAAAGAAAAATAATTATATTAATCGAACAATGTTGATAAATATTTCACTGACGAAATATTAATAATTTTAAAAAAATTAAACAAATTCCGTTTGTATAAACGATTGAAAATTAATGAACTAATGTTAATAAATATTCCACTAGACCAATAGTAATAATTTTTAAAGAAAAAATAAATTTTCGAAAAAAATTCTTTAAACCCTCATACTTTCCCGTCACATTTCTTCAAATCCTAAAAACTTATTCTAAAAACGCAAAAAAGTTATTTTTCCCCATGCATTTTACATGGGAAACTTCAAGTCAAAACCGACACCTGTTAAAAGAAAAAAAAGAAAAAATTAGGGAATTTCTCTTTTCGGATTTGGAATAAAATGGGGGCGGGGAAGGGCCGTTGCCCTCTGACATATAACAGCATTTTTCCATGCATTTTTGGACCACCCTATTGTGGAATCCTAGTTTTTAAGAAAAGTTTTCGAAAAGTCGTTATTACAATATTCTTTACATTTATCTTATCTCTAATCAAATGTCCTAAAGATTTTGTCTCAATAGTGAAAAAAATTATTTTTTCCCCCAATTTTCAGTTCAATATTTGCCCCGTCAAAACATACCCAAACTTTACAAAAAATTAAGATGCGGGATGATATGTTTGAAGATATTGATGAGTTGTAAACATTTTTTCCTATTCTTGATGGTCACTAGTTAAGTTTGAAGAGAAAAACTACTAGAGCATGAATTTCGAAGGTTGCATAAGATTAAATAATATTTCACAAAGATTTTGTGCATATTTCAAGAGAATTTATTTTTTAAAGATTTTATAATTTTTTAAATGTTTGACAAGTATTTCGCCAAGATCAAAGATTTGAAAACTTCAAAAAATTTATAATAATTTTACAAAAATTATTAAAGAGTTAAAGGATTTCACAAAGTCGTAAAAGTTTTTTTTTGTAAATTCCAACGATTCATAAATAGTTTGAAAGATTTTACAAACATAATTTATATTTCACAAAGATTTTAGCGATTGAACATAAATTTCAAAGACTTAACAAAGATATATAACGCTGTTTCTCAAAAACGTGTAGTGGTTTCAAATATTTTCTAAAGTTATAAATGATTTCAAAAGATTTTGCAAAATCCGAAATATTTGAGAAAATTGCATGAAATTTTCAGAAATGCTCTAAAAGGTTTAAAAAGTATTGAAAAATTTACCAAAGATTTCAAAAGAATTCAAAGATATAACAAAGATATCAAATATTTCAAAAATTTTGAAAGTATTTAAAATTTATTAATTTTTCCGAAATTTTAGAAAAATTTTACACATTTTAAAAGATATAAAACATTTAGAAAGAATTCACACTAATTTCTAAGATTTCCTAAAGATATCAATGATTTTACAAGATTTCAAAAAAATTCGAAATATTTTAGAAGATTCCATGAGATTTTCAAAAGACATCAAAGATTGCATTGGATTCCAAAGTTTTTGTAAGAATTCGCACAGATTTTAAAAATTTGAAAAATCCCAAAGGTGAAAATAATTTTAAATATTTTACATAGAATTTAAAGATTTAAAAAAATTTTGGAGGGTTTAACCAAGATTTGAAAAAATATTTTTTTTCCAAATATTTAAAAAGATTCTAGAAAGATTTCAATAATTTTACAAAGATTTTTAATATTTTACTATTTCAACAGAATTCACAACAATTTTATAAATTTATCAAATACTTTACAAAATGCAGTAGTCTTAAATTTCTTTTTTAATTCAAAAGATTCCCAAATATTGATTTAAAATCGTAGATTTAAATTATTTATGTCTTACGGTCCAATCATAAATCAAAAATAAATAATGATTACAAAAAAAAACATTTTCTTCGAAACTCAGATTTTTTTGTTTTGACTCATAATTTATTTTTGATTTACGATTGGACCGTATGATATAAATAATTGAAATCTACGATTTGAAATAAATAAATATCAACGGTCGATGAAAGGATGGATTTGTTTCATCAAATCACTTTACAATTCCCAAATATTTTTAAAGATTCTAGAAA
Organism: Belonocnema kinseyi; assembly: GCF_010883055.1. Lineage (NCBI taxonomy): Eukaryota > Metazoa > Arthropoda > Insecta > Hymenoptera > Cynipidae > Belonocnema > Belonocnema kinseyi. The sequence continues at coordinate 82,191,226 of NC_046657.1, forward strand.
GATTTTAATAATTTTACAAAGATTTTTAATATTTTACTATTTCAACAGAATTCACAACAATTTAATAAATTTATCAAATACTTTACAAAATGCAGTAGTCTTAAATTTTTTTTTTAATTAAAAAGCTTCCAAAATATTTGTAAAGATTCTAGAAAGATTTTATTAATTTTTCAAGGATTTCATAACATTTCAAAGATTTTGAAAGCATTCACCCTGATTTCAAAAGATTTGAATTTTTTAAAAGATTTTAGATGATTTCACCAAATTAACGCCACTCTTCAAAATAATTAGAAAGATATTTAAAGATTTAGAACAAATTTAAAAAGAATTCAAAGATTTCACAAAGATTTCGAAGATTTCAATCAATTATGAAGATATTAAAATTTTTCACATGTTTTAAAAGATTTCAAAAGAATTTAAAAAGATTTCACGTATCAAGTAATTCACAAAATTCAGAAGTTTTTAAAAGATTTTAAAAAATTCAAAAGGTTTCAAAATATTTAATAAGATTTTCAACAGATTTCAATAATTGCACAAATTTTTTAAGTAATTCATAAAGATTCTGAAAGATATCAAAGATGTATTAGTATCTCAGGAGATTTCACAAAGACTTCAAAGATTGAACAAAGGTTTCACAACGAATTGAAACATTTGACAAAGATTTTACAACATTTTCACAGATATCAAGGATTTTAGGAAGACTTTTATACATGATTTTAGGTGTAATCTATCCGACGGGGTAAATAAGTTCTTTTCATTTGAACGACAGCCTTTTAGGTCTTCTTACATTTTTATTTCTTAATATTAGTTCTTGCTTCATCTTCACTAATAACCCTTTTTAATATATTTTGGGCCCTTGTTGATTATAACTATAGAAAATATCAATTTTGGTCATCACTTATATATGTCATTGCAAGGATAATAAAGATTTGAACAAAAACTGAGAAAGTTATGAATAATGAATACCTAAAAACAATTGTACAAATCAATTATAAATGAAAAAATTTTCAATCCAATTCGTTGCATATGGAACATTCTGAAGTTTGCGACGTAGGCACTTATTTCTTAGCAAACACGGGTTCATTTCGGATTTTTGTTGATAATTAACACACACATTCCTAATAGAACACACATTTTGGATGCTGCCACAATATATTCTTATTGAATTCGCGCTTATTTTGGGAAAAATCGAATACCGTTTGGAAAAAATATCGATTGGGATATAGCGTGGATTGAATGGGACAATATGTGATTTTCAAAAAGGTTAAAAATGTACCAAACATTATAAGTAATTTATATTATTACATTTACCAATATAATTGAAGATGACCGCCATGGTGAATACTAGGGTATAAATGGGCTTCATTTTCTTGCAATAGAGGAAACTAGATTACAGTATTAATGAAGAAATTGAATAACAGTGTAACGAATAAGAATAATCTGGTGCCTTATTTGGTCGTATATATATGTGTGTGTGTGGGGGGGGGTGTGGGTGTGTGTGCAAGTTTGTTTTTGGGTGTATATGTATATATACATATGTATATATATGTACAATATCCTCCCATATATCACTAAACCTGGGAATAGGCTTCATGTAAGGTGAGTTCCCCTACCAGACCAAAAATCTTTCCCCCCATGCGCTTATCTTTATATCCGGTTGGTTGAGAAAATCGAATTTGACGGTTGGGCAAAAATGTTGCAAAGAACATTCAGAGCTTTTTATGATAATTTTGCATACCAATATTCAAAAAGCCTACTGGTTTATTACAAGTTTTATTCAAAAGAGTTTTTTTTTAATTAGAGAACTCTGGATAGATATTTAAGTGTTTCAACATAAACCAATTTGTACTGAATTTAAATTGTCTACAATCAATAGCCATTTAGAAATTAAAAGTAACCTATTATATAGGTTACATTGAATATCCACATTTCTTTTAAGTCGGTAGTGGGATAAAAGCGAGTGGAGGTAGATGGGAGGGTATTGTATATACTAATCGTTATCTTATGTCTTATAGACGTCGAACTTATCTTCCTACGATATTTGTATTTTTTACATCATCAAAGAGAAAAATTGGTATATGAAATTCGTTTGAAACTGATAAAAAACGTAATTAGGAAAAACTAGGTTTTGCATGAAAAAACTAATGCAAATTCTACAAAACATTTGTTGAATGCTTGAAAACGGTGGATATCATTCTGTCACATTTATGCTGAAATATTTTTAGGTTTTGTTTTAGCAATGTTTTAATTTCTATGGGTTAAACGAATTTTAATTGCATACAAATATTATCCAATCAGTTGCTTATATCACTATTAGTGAAATTTCACTTCCCCTTGATTTTCTCACGCTTTGGCGTGAGAAGTAAATTCTTGAAACCCTTGCCTTTAAAACACTGGTCCTGAAGTTTCAGGCATGAGTCCAAGTTCCTTTTCTCTCAGGCCTTGAATTATATGCTTTTAGATCATAGACTCCGAGACTTTACAGTATGTCAAAAAAATTTTAGCTCTAAAAGCACGCGCTTCCGTGAAATAATCTCTTTAAATTTTTCTCCGTGTAGATATTTTATTCTTCTTATAATTCTAAATGCCAAGAACTTAAATTTAGGCCATTCCCGAAGAAGATTGGATTAAAAGGAAAACTTCTAGTATAGGGGTCCAAATAATGATTTTTTTCATTTTTCTCATTTCTGAACCACTGATGTTAGCAAAAAAAAGATAACATGGAATATTTTATTTTTCATCTCAATTATACATGCCGACAGATACAATTTGAGCCCTTCCAAAAGAAAATCGAGATTAAAAAAAATCTTCCATCATATAAGTCTAAATAACCGAATTTTATTCATTTCTCTTATTTTTAATATTTTTCTACAGCTGATATAAATAAATACATAGCCAAGTTTTTTATATCAATTATACATAACTAGTTATTTCTGCTTTTTCTTCAAACGCGCATAAATAATTTTGTGGGAAGAATACAAAAATCTTAAGGCCGTTGATTTCATAATTATTTTAAAGAGTTAGAAGCTGGCGACCGTTTCTGGCCACCCTTTCTGAATCCAATAAAGATCAATTATAATCATGATCTGAAAGATAATATTTGTTTTACAGCCTAAGATTGGCTCATCATGAGATTGCGGGGAACGGATTGCTATTCTTAAGTCAGGTTCCGAGAATGTGGATGAAAATTGAACAAAGTTTATATATCTTTACAATAAAACTGTGGCGAAGTAAAATGTTTTAAAGATTTTATTTTCATACTCTTGAGTTATAAGATTATCTGAATTTCTTAAGGTGGAATAACATTAATGATACACGTGTCTAAACACAGAGTTCTGCGTTTTTTTATTCAAATTTTTTATATAATTAATACAAGAACAATGACATTATAATTTGTTTGATTTTGGAAACTTTTAATAAACACGAATTTAGGTTCTGCTTTATTTAGTATCCCTTGGTATAAAATTCTAACTTTTATAGCAAACAAATATTAACTGGACATTCAGTTCATTGAAGGGCTAACATGAAACTAAACTTCAAATAAAAATACATAGACAAACTTAGTAGGAACTTGAAATCTAGCAAAGTACGCACATTCTCTAAGACTAGACGATGTTTATTGCAAATAGTAGTAACGGGCTATAATATAAAAAAGAAACTTTAAGAAGTCAACTGGAAGATAAAATTTTATTTTTATATTCATAAAACTTGCACGATATACAATAATTTCATTTGAAACTATCCTACATATTACTTAAAAGAAAATAATATCAAGTCAAATGAAAAATTTAATTATCACAAAAAATACTTTAACATGCCCCAAATATTTAGAGTTATAAAAAATATTTGTTCGTTAAATTCCTGGTATCATACATTTTTTTAAATTATAGAACTATAATGTAATTTTGAAGAACATTATCAATAACAATTTTTTTCTGTAATTAAATAATAATGATGTATAAAACTTCGTTCAGAAGGCTATATTTTTTATACATTGCTTGTGCGTGATTTCTGAACGCGATTAAACAAAGCCTACCAATCAAGTCCTATTTAACAAAGTATTTGAGATTTGCTATATAATTCTTGATAAGGCTCTTGTTTACCTAAATCTGAAATATTCTAGGGTCAAATTACATCACCTGATATGTTTAATTCTGCGCAGTTCATATTATCATAATCTAAATGTTTAAATAATAATCCAGACCTCATCTGGATCATCTCCTGCTTCTAATTTGAAAAATTAAAAATATGTATTGTATATTTTTATATATACATATTATGTATATATAAACATAAAATTGCTTTAAGCATTTCTCTTCGTGAATTTTATATTCATTTTCTAAAAAAACTCCTACAAGTGTTCCTTTGAAATGTTTACATACCTGGCGTCTTTCTGCGAAGTATTAAAATGTATTATTTTTCCATATCAATTTCGATAAATAAATCCAAAACTGCGATATCTGCCGAAAAATAGTTTAAAGAAATTTTGTAGAAACGTTAAACAGATAAATTTTTCCCAAAAGCTTTTCCCCATACTTTACGTCGTCTGATTTATCTTTTGAATTTTAGATATTTATATCAGTATCTTCGACGACTAAAACCGAAGAAACAAGGCTTTTTTCTAGTTCTATTTCTAGTTTAGCTCAGAATATAAATTTTCTTTTATAAAACTAGTATTTTCGATAAACAAAATGGAAGCGAAAAGTCCCATCAAAGAATGGTTAAAAAATACTCTATAAAACATTTTGAATACTGTCATTCTTCCAAAAGATTTTTTTTCGTATCTCGCGGCGTTCAACGCAAATTTGGATTTTGAATTATTTTAATACTATTGTCGATAAATGAAAACAAAACAAATCCTTTTAAAAAATGTTATTAGAAAATGTGCAATAATTCCAGAAGCTGTTATTCCTCTTCATCGCCTTTTTCCTTATTTTTCGTCGCCTGGCTCGAATGGCCAAATTTGCATTTCTGTTGTAGTATTTTTCATAACCAAAATCAAAATGTCAAGTCCTATTAAAAATGGTATAGGGAAAAATTATAGATCTTTTAAAAAGCTAAAATTAATTCCATAAATTGCTCTCAGGCGTTTTCTTACTTTTTCGCTTTGCCTCGCATTGCCAAACTCTGCTTCTGCAGCTAGTACCCAATACTTAATTACTATTTACAATATTTACATTTTCCTTATATCTACTTTCGCTCCTCTTTTCAATTTTTCCTTCTCCAACCTTCCTCCTCCTTCCGTTTCTTTTTCTCTCCTTCGCCATCTCACCCAATACCCCCTTCACCCATGCCACTTCTATTTTGTTCCCCCTTTCATGCATCAATACCTCAATGATTAACCCACTTCTTTCTACCTTCTAGAGAGCCAAAACCTATTAAATCCTTCGTGCACTCACAACTCATCCTGGCTATAAGCTCCTGACTTTCTTTTTCTCCTTTCTCACACAAATATTGCGTACCCTTATTCCTGTTCCTCTTCTCCAACCAACACTGCCCTTTATAATCCCTAAATTCGTTTTCCTGTCTCCTTCCTGACAATATAATTAGAGGAATTTCTTGCGAAACTCATTTTCTACTTCACATACCCGTGCTATATCCTGTTTACCTCCTTACTTGCCAACCTCTTCATCTTCTTTAGATCTCCTGGTTCTTTGCTAGCAACACTATGTGATCGGCATGCTCGCATGACCATCTTCTAATCCATCCTACCATTACTCCTCCTAGCACTGTGACTGTCAGCTTAGTTTCCATATCCGCGATTAAAATCGGAAAAAACTTTGGGTTAAGCAAGCACCCCTTCATGAACCATCTATGCATCTAGGAACCCTCTGAAATTCCCTCCCCTCTACTTACCCTATACTTTCGTATCTTTATATACCTCTTTTATCCTCTTGATCAGAACTCTTCCTATTACCCTCTCCAAATCGCTTCACACGACCTCCCTCTATCGACCGAGGGAAATGAACCTTTGAGATTCACAAAAAATACGTACATTCTTGACTCCTTCTTCGCTCAGTCTCTCTCCGCCAAATGCTGCAGAACTTAGATATTACAAATAGTGCTCCCACCCGCCATAAGCCCGCCTGCGTCTTCGTCAATATTCCTTTTCCATTGACATGCCTGCGCAGTCTCTCCGCCAACATCATCGCTTATACTTCGTACGCCGTATTCATTAGCGTAATCCCTCTATACATTTCCTACCTGTCCGTATCTCTTTTCTTATACAGTGGTACTATTAAATCCTCTCTGCATCCTTTTGGGAATCCCTAACGCCTTCATAAATTCTTCTTTGCCTCCTCCAGCCTCTCACTAGACTCTTGCGTACTTAAAAGACACGCTTTGTTATTTACCCCGCCCAGCCATTTTGTCTTTGATCTTTTTAACCTTCTTATCTGTTTCTCTTCACCTTGTCATTCTTCTTTATCCGTAGACATTAACCTAAACTACTTCCCTATTTCTACGTACACCTTCCTTTTCGCAGTTCCTTCTTTTCACTTTTTAAACTTCTTTGTCTCCTTTGCTTAATGATTTTTAAATTCCCTATCCGACTACGGCTTCACAATTCCTTTCTTCTTTTTTCTAAATACCTTCTTTTCCCACACCCTTTCACTTTCTTTTTCAGAACCTCCCATATCTCTTTTGCCGACTCCTGTCCAAAGCCTACCTGGTCTAAATACTCCTGATACTTCTCCATCGCCTCCGTCGTCCATGTTACGCTCTCATCTGTCGACACTTCTTGCTCACCTTTCCTTGCACCACTATCGCCTTTCAATCACAATCTTTATGGCTAATTGTTTGATTCTAAGCTTCCTTCGACTACAAATTCATATCTTTTCGCCCAACCTTACATATTCATCACCACATAGTCCATCACCGATAGCCCAACCTACTCACATACATGTATTCTAATCCGTTGTCTCTGTTTGTATTTTCTCTGCTACCCCCCACCCCTTTGATCTTTACTCTAATCACCTCTTAGACCCTCTGGCGGCCTTGACTCTATCCTTACCCATTTCTTTCTCACTTTCCTCGTCGCTATCAGTCCCAAAATATAAAATTCCTGAGTACAACTACAGAAATCCTTATATTTTTTCTTTACGCCAGCTATGTCATAGTACACCAGTACAGCACCTTGACTGCTCTACCTTTATGCTGTAATCCCATCTGCTTACTTACTACAAAACAAGTTCCACTCCACTGCCTTCAAAACTTCTTTCACCTCATCTCACACCCACATTTTCTCCTCTATGTTCATTCTCATATACCCTAACTTTTGCGTTATCCCTCACTTCTTTCATTTCTAGCCGCGTCGTTCAGCATTGTTTGTACATCTCTTTCCTTCCGTGTTAAATCGTGATCGATCGAAACTCCATTATGCTTCATCCTTTCCTTTTTTCGCATTACCTCCAATTTGCCTGGTCAGTCTTCCAATTTCACGACTTGAAATCATTCATTCCGTTTCCCTTCATTCCCTTTCTTGCCCTCCAACCTAACTTTACCTGGCTTCCCCCATACACCCCTATGCATTTTAGAAGCTCTTTCATGGCCTCTCTTAATTTTCAGCTCCTTAGATTCAGACGTCTTACGGCCATATTATTTCTCCTACTTGCCTTCTTTTTTTTCCTATTCTGACACGCTTGTCCTTCCACCTGTCATCTACTTTCCTTGCCCGACTCCGCTCTATCTTCTCTAGTCTTTTTTTCGTTATTTCGTTCCGTTACATCTCCTCTGAATCCCATTAAATCATCTATTAACATCCCTAGTCCCTATTTCTCCAAATACCCTTCCATTTTTTGGGGTTATTGTGATCTATGTTTCCTACTGCTTCTCTTGAAAGGAATTTGTGCAGTGCTTTTCTACCGGCTCGCTTGACTACCTCTCTTCCTTTTTTGTAACAAAAGGTTTTTGTCCTCACTTGCGCTAAACTCTCTATTGCCTGCTTTCATGGCTGCTTCCTTCTCTCAGTGCAGCTTCTTACCCTCCCTACTGACGCGGCTAGAACCTGAACCAGGCATTGCTACCCGTAGGGGCGTGTGGAAAGAATCGTCCTTTATCTAAGTCTCTACCAGCACTCTTGCTCGGAAGCCCAAAACCCGTGCATAAAATTTCCCCTATATCCTTGTCAATCCTATACACTCTTGACCACCTCCTGCACTCCACACTCACTCTCCACTCACAACTTTTACACAAGCTCCATAAAAAACTGTCATTCCTATCAGCAAACACGTTCTGACTACACCCCACCAACTTGCAAATCAGCATTCATTGTTAATAATTATCAATTTTATAAAGCTTTATACGAGTGGATAGGTTAATAACACCTGGGCATCGTTTTTCCTATAGCTGACCGGTCCAAAGAGGCGGTGGGAATGTTTTACTGACAGAGACATGTGATGGTGTTTAAAATTGTCAATGCCCTGAAAAATTGTGAAGTGTCACAAGAAACAATTCATTACACATGCGTTACAATTTATATTTTTCTACGAAGAAAATTTCCATTTTTAACATGTTTCAGAAGCTAATCCTCGTGGAGGGGGAATTGGCTCAAAATTGCGTATTTTCGAGTAAAACGCTTAAATACTTGTGCAGCTTCTAGCTCACTTAGTTCTACTACTTCGAGTGACCCAGAGCCCATCACGTGGAGGTGGCTGCACATTCGGATCCAGCCACGCCCCATACAACCAACCAACCATATGTAGAACGTGCTTATTTAAGTCTCAGAGATAGCTTAGCGGTAATATCATCCTCTGTTATAGGAATTAAAACTGGAGGTACGGTAAGTGAAACATCTGTCTGTTCCCAATCAATCATTTCTGTGTAATCATTAGCTCCAAAATTAATTTTTGGCACAATATTGTATCTAACAGTTGTCTGTTGCCTATGTTTTGCTTCCAGGATTTTGATGAGTGCGTCTTGGCGAACTGTAAGCCTAGGGTCGGTTACCACTCCAAGAAGTATATTTTCTGGCAGGCAGAGAAGCCGTTTTTCTGAATAGAAGTGTTTACCACATTTCGGTACTTCTGAGGAAGAAACCTTAATAATTTAATTGCTTGGAAGACATTCCGACTCACATCAGCGATAGACTTATCCCGTCAGATGTGGAACCACTGAGGCACGTATACTGTGAGTAAGTATTCAACTAATACTTGCAGTTTGTTTGTGGGTCTTTTTGTTGATATGTATAATCTCAAAATTTTATTTGCACTTGTTATCCAGCGAGCCATGTTGATGGGGCGTATGCTTCGGGAGACCAGCTCAAGGGTCTCACAAGTTGGAAGTTGTCCCCCTATTGGCCCTGAGTATTTGTTCGGATCAGAGGTAGGTCCGTCAATAAATACGAAAAGACTTCTGAACGGTAGCTCATTGAAATGTAATAGACAGACAACCCATTGCAAGGGACGATCAAGTCGTTCCTCTAGTAGACGAATAATTCCTCCCTTCCAGGCCGTATTGGTATTTGTAGCGTCACAGCCCACGACTACCACTGCAGCGAAGCCTCCATTCAGTTCTGTTGTTACGTAATTATAAATAGAATCACACTCCTCTTGGGCATGGCTCGATGGTGTGACGACATGGCCTACGTATTTAGAACCTGGTTCGGCCACCAAAGATATGTGTTCCTCGTTAATAAATGCGGAGGCTGTCAATGTTTGGCCTTTCCGACTATCAAAATATAAGCCACGAATACAATCCTCATGGCCTGATTCTGGTCTGCACTATTCTGATTTTGGTCTGCACTAAAACGCGCCATCGGCCAACATTTGTTTAATGTTTCGAACATATATCGGAATTAAATCCTCGTCGTAAAATAAAATATGGACTCTTCCATTTCTATTGGTGACTTTTTTTGCAATTAGAAAATGTCTATTGTAGTTTAACATCATTTCGTACGTATGGCCTTCTAATTGATTAGCAAAGTCTTCAGCCGTGGCAGGAGTAGGTGGCTATTCTATCATACTAGCCTTTATCAACGAGGAAAGAATTGACTTATATGGAAGTCTTTCACCTACTTTTGGGAATCTATACGTCATTTTTACAAATATTTTTAATAATTTAAAAACGCTTTGGTAATAAATGATGCTCTCTGCGAGCGGGCACAAGAAAGAAGATATATAGTTTAGTACGCTACACTAAAATTTTCTAACTCGAGCTCTGCCGTGATTTGAGAAAACACCGTGTATCGCGGATTCTAATTAATTTCCTGCAGTTTTTTTTTGTTCTTGACTAATTTGCATATAAACTTTTCATTTTTGCAACAAAAATGGTTAAAATGTTTTAATTATCTAAAATGCAGTTATCGGTGTTGATTGGGATGCAGAAGTTTAGAAAATGCCGTAACGGGCAGTCACGGCTCTCTTCTAATAACGGACCTCAGAAATAGACCCATCGTGATTTGGGAAAACGCCGTTCATAACATAAGAATTTCTCAGCTAAAAATAAATGCAGTTAGCGCGTTTCTCGAATCACATACGTTTTTTCCAGGTTCCATGATTCCGGAGAACTGTGTAAGCGCGTACGGATCTCTTGGAAATCACGAAAGCTCGAGATCACCACCCGATATTTTAGTAAAGTCCGTAACTGCCCGTTGCGGCTGTTTCTCGAATTCTTTTGTGACATATTCAGCTGTCCATGATTTGAGCCTACAGTTAACGGTCAGTTACGGCTCTCTTCCAAATCGCGACTCGCCAAAATTTGCAGTTAACGGCGTTTTTCCAAAATTTAGCAATAATTATTCTAAAAGTAATTAAAAATTCGAAAAAATTATTTTAATAGTCACGTGCATCTTTTTTTTTATTTTTTCCGATTATAAATATATAACAAGACGATTTGTGTGTCATTTCATTATGCAATAAAATTAACACTTAATCTTGCTTCATACAAAATTTGTATACAAGAAGTATATTATCTTAGGAAAGCTTCGCTTTTTCCAATGAATATAGCTTTTATCAAAAAACGACAAATCGAGGTGCCTTTAAATTGCAATATTAATTTTTTTTTTAAATCAGAAGTACTAAATTCACGATACAAGTAAACTACACTTTTAATCATTTTTGAAGTACCTTTTAAGCGTTTCTTCATACAAACTCAATAGTTTCCACCGTGACTTTTTTAATTCTTCCTTCGTCCATTCTCTCATTAGTATTTCATCATCTTTTCCGTCAAAAATAGAATCGTTGGAGTATTCAAGCCTACCACGTCTTAAAATAGCATCAACTTTCTACATGCACGCAGTAGCGTAAAAATTCTAGGTGCTGCATTGGTAGTCCCTCAGATACACAAAAGTATTTTATTTGCAAAGAAATAATCATATGACAAAGCATAATGAAAGTCTGCTCTTACCTGTTCTCTTTCTTCCATCCACCATTCGAATGAAAGGTCCGCTGCTCTAAGCGTCTCCCAGTAGTTGTAATCGTGCAATATTTTTTAGACTTTTTGTCAATGTCGCTGAAAAACATATTTCATATATTATATATAGCTTGTGAGTCATTACAATGAGCACCTGCAACATTGCATTTTCTGAAAGAAAATGTATAAACACTTACAAAAAACTTACTTTTTTATAAGGTATTACAAAAGTAGGCATCAATATTTTTCATTTAAGCCCAACTTGAACTCTCTCTCTTAATTCTTACCGAGTCCAACTCAATTGAAGGATTTCTCACATTTTCGCGTTTGAGACGTCACTAATTTGCACATAGCGCCTAGCTTGTGGGATATTGATTTGCACTACTGTTACGCAATTTTGTTCGCAAAAAAATGGTTTGTCTTACACCTTTTGTTTTTGTATGACGAAAGTAAAGCGAGATATTTACAAAAAGGAAGCAAGAAACGTTAAATTTACCAATTACTTTTGTAACTAAACAATGAAGTAAAAATGATTTTTATGTTCCTGGAATATGATATCGCGGGGTTGTGTGTAGCTGTCTTCAATTTTTAATTTAACACTATGGTTTTGATTACACTTTTTTTTAAATGACAAGTGGATTTTTTAATTGTGTAAATAACTTTGTATTGAAAATTTAAAATATTGTGTTACGTTAAATAAGTGTAATGTTAGGCACGATTTTGTCGTTTAATTAAACGCGAAAAATTTTAAAGACATGTACAAAAATCCTACAAAAAAATTTCGTCTTCAACCCCGCGAACAATTCGACTGTGTTGCCCTCCATCTCGAGGTTC
>NC_046657.1:82203508-82221491 GCF_010883055.1 Belonocnema kinseyi
TACTTACATTGTGCAAAGTATATACGTATGAAATTCGTACGATGTGTTATTTATTTAATCTCTTACAACAGTATTAACGAGCACGTATAAAGTCAAACGTTACAGCGCGAAATTCAAAAGTTTCACGCGTGTGCATACGTGCGTTTACATCGCATTAAAACACGTGGTGGACTGTCGGTCGTACAAATTACATGTGCGGTAAAATGAGTTTACACGAGGGTGAAATCATTTTATCCCACATGTATCGTAAGATATTCCATAGCACGTGAGAAAAATTCTTATTTTACGCCAGCTAAACAGTGCGCAAAATAATTAAATTTCGATTTGTGCGTAGCGGGCGCAAAATGAGTATTTTTATCACGTGCTATAGAATACCTATACTCATATCACGCGCGAAGATCGACGCTCGGTGAAAATATAATCAAGCTTTAGAGAGACTTGAACTTTTTATAATGCTCGGCTGTTATCTCGCACTATTACATGGTGCACATTGCACATAGTGATACGGAATTAGTAGCTCTCCGGCGAAGTAGTGTACATTTTTGGCAAAATGTAGGATGCTGGCAGAGTTGCGAAAAAATTTAGTATATAAAAATGCATAAAATGTTTTCAAACAAAAAAGAACGCAAGAAAAGTTTTATCAAATATTTGAAATCTCACTAAATAATCCATCGCCTAATTTCGAGAGAGACGCGATTCAGAATTTCGCTTGAGAATGTCGAGGAGTTGTTGTCAATGAGAAGCAGCGGAGCTCTGCGTGCCTGTTTAACGCCAAATCATAAAGCACACAAACGCATCGTTTCAGAGCGTTCAGGCACAAAAAGCGCTCGTCTCATGCACAGGTTATATGGAATGTCTCTAATACGTTGTGGATATGCGCGAGAGAAATTAAGCGCGTTGTTCACTGCCGCGCACGCGGCAATCTATGTTGGCCAGCCGCCAACTATGAATGAAATAAGTAGCAAAATACGACTTAAAAGAAATGTGTTGAATAGAAAAAAAATCCTCGTAAAAAATAATTGGTGGCCAGAAAAAGGGCCGATATATATCAAATGAGACAATTTGGATCGTAAATTCAATGCAATGCAGAGAAGAGTTGTTTCTCGTTGTCACTTTGCACTTCAAACAAACTATCCATTAGCTGAGGCTGGTAACTGGAAGAGTACATCAGCAGTGGCCTTAAATATTGTAGAGCTTCTTTATTAGTTGGCACTGGAGCACTTTCGTCGTGCACTGTTTCATCGTTGTCACTATCATAACATTCGGCATCATAGTGCTCTTTTTGCTGCAAAATTGATTGTAAAATTTCGTCAGGTACAGTAGGTATTTCTTCATGAAGAATCAACTCACTGTTACGTGGCTCAATATTTTTGTACAATTATGACTAGTGAAATTATCAACAAGTAACAGGATTTTCCAGTTCGATTTTTCAATTTGTTGATTCAAATCGGTGAGCCACTCTTTAAACAAATTTCCAGTTACCCATGCCTTCTTATTGGAACGCCAAGTAACGGGAAGATTGATGCATGATTTAACCTTTGTTTTGCAAGCTTTCCACCTGCGCATTTTTCTCCTTTGACCACCAAGCTTTTTCTTGGCATCTATCGATAAAGTAATGCGAATTCATCAGCGTTGAATTGATCTTCAAGAGCGTATTCCTCCAATAAATGTGGCAATTTTGAATTCCAGTACGCTGCTAATTCTTAATCCGCTGCTGCTGATTTGTCATAGAGAATCCGAAATTAATTTTGTGTCTTCTTTGGAAAGATTCCAACCAACCGTTGCTACCTTGAAATTTTTCTATATCAAGCTTTTCTGCTATTTCTTTAACTTTTGACTGAAGCAAAAGTCTACTGACTGGAATATCGATAGAACGACATTTACAGAAAAACTCAAAAACCAAGTTGTTAAGCTTTTCATTTTCAGTTTTTCGTAATTTTCGTTATCTTTCACTGAAGCAGTTTTTATTCTAGGCTCTTAGAATCTCGATCCTGTTCTTACCGATGTTCCCAACAGTCGACTTCGCTACAGAAAAAGCTTTAGCGATTTTCCGCTGACTATCACCTTTATCGAGATAATCCAAAACTTCTTTCTTGATTTCAATAGTCAACTCAATAGTCTTCTTTCGTTTTGTACCCATTATGCAGTCGTTGAGGTTTCGTTATCAAGAATGTTCTTATCGTCCTAAGAAGAACGGTTTGTATCGAAGCGATTATACGCTAGAATGAAATATTTCTACGTCCAGTCGGTTAACAGAGATAAAATGAATTGAATCTTCAAAGTTTACTATTTTATGTTATCCCACATTGACTTATCATTGGCCGGCCATGACGAAGTGGGGGGTGACTTACTGGTACTGGTCGTTAATGTTTGAGTAAGGCATATGCTGTCTGAGTAGCTTACTAGTTTGCTGACTCATTGTGAAATACGATAAAGGAGGCTACCGGAGAGGTTTATGTCATATAATCTTTAATCTTCAAACGATACCTCCTTGGAAATTGTAATTTACTGCTCTGCGTGAAAGAAAGTGGCCAACTTCGGCAGGTTGGAATATGTGAAAATCTTGCAAAATATGGCCAAGATACGAGGGTAGTTCAATCAGTCCTTAGAATGACCAACAAATGGCGCGCGAATCGCTCCAAATCATCTGTTTTCAGTCAGCACCACTCCCGACTAGATATGTGGTGCAGTCAAAGTCCACATCTTCTGAGTTTACGTGTTTTTATAACCAATAGAAAAAAAATTGTTCGTTAAGAAAAATGGAAAAAACGAGTTCAGAGCATAAGTCGGAATCGTGAGGAATTTTTTCGTCGCTTTTGTGACTGTGGATGAAACATGGATACACCATTACACTCCTGAGACAAAGGAACAATCCAAACAGTGCATTTCCATAGGCGAACCAGCTTCAAAGAAGGCAAAGACCGTAAAGTCAGCTGGTAAGGTTATGGCTACAGTTTTTTGGGATGCACGTGAAATTATACTTATTGACTACTTGGAAAAGGGTAAAACAATCACTGGTGAATATTATGCATCATTATTAGAGCAGCTGAAAGAAGAAATTAAAAAAAAACGACCACATTTGGCGATTATGTTGAAAAATAAAAAAAAATTTTCCCAAAAAAAATTGTTTTTATACTTCATTCTAAGGACTTATTGAACTACCCTCGTACAAGATAGACAGGTGGCCAACTTATGGAAGAAAGATCATATTAAAGTCAATGCAAATTTTCCAGTTCTGTAAAACCAGTCCAACTCAGACAGGTGGTCAGGTTACAAATGATAAATTGATATTAAAAAAATTATAGCGGAAAACTCACGCGCTCGCACAAAGGCGCACACACATACAGAGAGATACACCACTAGCGCACATGTTTCGAATCTTAGTTTTCAAGTTTGACGACGTGAAAAAACTTGTATATGTAAATCAGTTACCTCTTATCAGCAGAAAACTCTTGGACCACTTCATCAAAAGCCTCATTCACTTCTCTTCCTCTTTTTTTTGCATGAGTTTCATCCTCGGCTTCCTCACGAAGATGGCGCTTTTGAAAATTAAACAACTCCTCTTCGTCCTCACTCACTTTCCACCAACAACACACGCGAGATGAGGATATGCAAAAACGTGTTTGAGAAGTCTTTATTTTATCAAATTAAACGAAAAACTAATCACGATATCAAACACACACGCGTTAATTACAGTTAGAATACGATCGAAACAGAAGCAATACCGAATGCTGATGCGTCCACGGCAACCTTCGGTCGAAAACGTGTAACTGCAAAGAAACGTGTAAGGTGGCTTATATTTTGCCTAAAGATGCGTGACAGTATCAATCCCATGCGAGATAGGGGATATATGCAAATTTGTAAACTCACAATCGCGAAAATGTGCAAAATGTTTAAATTGAGCTTGATTCGGCAAGAGTAAGGTTAGAGAGGTCATGTTTGGGCTCAATAAAAGCTATTAACGTATACTTTATTAATACATTAAAACGTGTCAATTTTTAAACAATGAACTACTTATTGTTGCAATGAGAAATTTGCAAATATTAAAAATCGTAATTTCCGACACAATTCAAAGAGTTACAGCTTAGCATATCAATTTATTAGATAGAAAGTTAAATAATGAAAAGATTTTGTTCTTCTTATCTTGATTAAAAATGGTTAAATATCTCGTAGAAGTTGTATTGAGAGTGGAAAATAACAATTAGTTAATAATTACCACTATTATAAATATTCTCATAAAAAATTGCAGACTGCAGTAGATTTTTAACAGTAAATTCCCGATTCCTGCGACTTCGATTGAAAAAAAATGTATAGAATAAACTCTAACTTATTTTCGCTACCTAATCCATTGCATATATGAAAAATATATCGCTGTGAATAGTACCTTAATTTTTTGAAACACATTGTGTAAATTTTAACGACAAACATTTTTTGTCTAAACTTCTTTTTCGTACGACAAACGTGCAGAGAGATATTTTCAAAGCAATGAAAAAACTTCAAATTTTGCTATAATTATTTCGTAAATAAATAAATAAGTAAGTAATAACATTATTAGCCATCTAGTACTGCGCCGGTACTAAAGTATAACATACAGTAAAGAACCGTTTGTTGCAAGGCTTCTGAAATGAATGGATCCCGTTTATCGCAAAATAAGGAAAAATTTCACTGGCTCCCATCACTTCATTGAAAGGCAAGCGCCTTTCAGTGTGAACAGCTTACTGATTCTCTCACTAGCGATGTGAGCTTGCAATTTTTTCCACGCGCGCATGCTAGATAACGTCAAAATAAAGACCATTTCACTGGCACCACCAACCAGGCAAATTTAACCTTTTTTCGTCCAAATATTTAGTGCAGAATTTGTTCAAATTTGTGCAAACAAAATTAGAATTTTTGTATCACCATAAGTACCTAATGTCTCAGATAATTTCAAAACCAGCGGTACGTTTCGCTGGTCCCGCCATGATATTTGCCTAACAGGGGGTGGTTTGTTGGGCTTGAAGTTGGTTACAAAAATTTTAACAAAACAGGAAGAAAATAATGCACCAATATAAACTCGATTTTGAACAATTTCGGGATCAGCGGTACGTTTCGCTGGCCCGCCATGGTGTTTGCCATAAAGGGGTAATTTTTAGGGGTTGAAGTTGGTTGCACAAATTTGAACGAATTAAGATGAAAACAATTCATTCACATAAAATTTATTTTGGAGAATGTCTGGGCCAGCGAAACGTTTCGCAGGCTCCGTCATGGTGTTTTCGGCATATAGGGTGGTTTTCAGGAGTTGAAATTGTTTGCACAAATTTTTGTCACGGCAAGCGAAACGTCTTGCTGGCCCGCCAGGTTGTTTTCTGTACAGAGGGTCGTTTTTACGGGTTGAAGTTGGTTGTACAAATTTGAGCAAATTAAGAAGAAAATAATGCACCCATATAAACTTGATTTTGGATAATATCAGGACCAGCGGTATGTTTCGCTTTATCCGATACGACGTTTGCCCAACGGGGGGTAGTTCTCAGGGGTTGAAGTTTGTTGTACAAATTGTAACAAATCAAGATGAAAATAATACACCCATTTAAAGTTTATTTTGGATAATGTCGGGGCCAGTGAAACTTTTCGCTTGCTCCGCCATCGTGTTTTCCGCACATGGGGTGGTTTTCAGGGGTTTAAATTGGTTGCACAAATTTGAACAAATTTGAATTTAAAATAATGCACCCATATAAAGTTTATTTAGAATAATGTCGGGGCCAGAGAAACGTTTCGCTGGCCCCACCAGTGTTTTTCTGAGAAATCAAGTACTTCCGGTGATGCACAAATTCTAATTTTGGTTCTAATAATTTGAACAAATTCTGCACTAAATATTTGGCCGAAAATAAGTTAAATTTTGTGTGGGGTGTGGGGCCAGCGTGATGGTCCTATCGAAATACGTACTGCAATCTTCAGTTTAAAATCAACCCAGACCCGCTTTTTCAGCTATTGGTTTAACGAGAGATGTAAAAGTAAATAGTGGGAGTACGGTATCACGCGATAAACTAATCCCGAATCTGGCAATAGACGAATCCTGCGATAAAGGGGTCACCAGAATTTTCAGTGCAAAAAAAAATATCCCCGGCTTGAATAGAGATATCGAGACGAATCAAGACTTAAAAGAAAGTGTATATTATGCTGATAAAGCTCGGACCAATGAAAGTTAATAAAATTATATATTTACCTATAAATTCAGTTAGAATAATTTTGACAGGGAAAAAGGTTTAAGGGTAACAAGATACACGTATTCCTATGGATTTTGGGGCGCTGAATTCGAATTGGGTATCAAAAATCACCCATCACGTCATGTTCGAGCCATAACCTCAAAAAATGACGAAAAATGCACTGAGTCAAATAAATTTCAAAATAATGCCAGTGATCTCACCTAACCTGAATTAACAGAAATTTATTGAACTACACGTAAAGCTCTGGAAGCATATTTTCCCAGTAGCAAATGTGTGCTACATCCAATCGGTCAACTAGAGCCTAACCTAGAAATAAATCTAACCTAGCCTAACCTAACCTAACCTAACCTAACCTCACGAAACACAATTAAACTGATTGTGTCGTCCCTTTGTGTTTGCGGTACCGTTTCGTTCAGCTTCGTCTTAACCTACATAGAGGTTTAACCTATCCTAACCTAACAAAACCTGACCTAACCTAACCGATTACGCTGGCAATCCTGTTCTTGCTAGCATTATTCGCCTGTGTCTGTAACCAGGGCACCTCCACGTGGTGACGGTGGGAAACGGATCCACATTGGCTGAGTCCCTGGGTAATTGGCGTTCATGCCGTCATGGCAGACATAGGTAAAAAGTGTATTACGATGCAGGGAGAAACCCCTGTATCGACGTCTGGTCAGGGTGGGACAGCGGACTCTCCGACGTCATCATCATACAACCGTAACTCTTCATCAATGGATCAATTGTTTGGTGTAGAGTGTCATGCTTCAAGGAAAAAAAACCGCGAGCATTTCTCAATCGCATGTCTGCAAGAATAGCTCAGATTCATTCTGTTACATTTGCAGTAAATATGAAGTGAGCAGTTTGCGAAAATCAATTAACGAGGAAGTTAAAAGTCTTTACGAAAAGTGTTTTGACCGTAAATTGATACACCAAGAAACAAAATGGGTTTCTCACGTCATTTGCAATTCCTGCAGAATTATGTTGTATCGTCTAAAAAATTCAAACAACGAAAAGTACCGCAAGTACTCTACACCAACAACATGGAAAAAACCCCGTTATTGCGAAGGACTGCTACTTTTGCATGAATTCCGTCAAAGGGTTCAACGACAAAAATAAAACTAACATTTCGTACATTAATGTGTGCACAGTCAGAAGAGCAATTGAAATCAATAAAAATGCACGCCAGATTGATTTAAGCGCTTTAGAAATGATAGAATGGAAGTTGAAAGTTAACGTCATGGAGACGGTAGTGAAACCAGTAATCGAACAGAAAATAGTTCTGATGATTCCGATGAAAATGACGAAAAAGATGACGAATATGGCGTGCACAAAATGAAATTGAAGGTTCCAATATTAGTGTCGCAACTAGGACTGAATGATTTTATTAGAGATCTTGGAGTACCGAAAGGCGGCGCTGAATTTGCCGCTTCATTTCTAAAAAGAAGAAATCTTCTAGAGCCAAAGACAAAAGTTTCATTCTATCGCGACAGGGACAAAGAATTAAGAAAGTTTTTCGGTAAAGACGAAGAGACGTCTTTAGTGTACTGCACTGACGTTAACGGACTAATGAACCACTTGAAGAAAAATGTGTACTGAGACGAAGAATGGCGACTTTTCATTGATTAGTCAAAACGCAGCATTAAGGCTGTTTTACTGCATAACACGAATACTTACGCTCCTGTCCCTATAGCTCACTCAACGGTCATCAAAGAAGAATATAGCAATGTTAAAATGCTTCTTGAAAAAGTTAATTACACGAATCCCAAATGGCAAATATGTGGTGATCTCAAAATCATAACAATGATATTAGGCCAACAATCGGGTTTCACGAGATAGCCATGCTTTATATGCCTGTGGAATAGCAGAGATCGAGTAAATCATTACAGCAAAAAACATCGGCCCTTAAGATATGCATTCAAACCTGGTTCTCATAATATTATTAAGCAAAGCCTTGTTGATCCAGAAAAAATTTTACTACCGCCCCTCTACATAAAGCTTGATGGACCACAGATTCGAATATTGACATGAGATACTAATTTCGTGAGCCACATGACGAAAATTGAAATGGACGCTTGGGAAAGTTTTAAAGTAGTAAACGCAAATTTCCTCGGTGAACAAAAAAAGTCCAGACTACGAGAATATTGTTGCGAAAATCATAAGAAACTACAAAAAGTTAGACTGCTTGATGAATTTAAAACTTCACTTTCTAGATTCCCATCTGGATAAATTTCGAGAAAATGTGGGTGATTTCAGCGAAGAACAAGGGGAACGTTTTCATCGAGACATAAAAGTGATGGAGCAACGATATCAGGGTAGATGGGACGAGGTCAGGATGGCTGATTTTTGCTGGATGTTGAAAAGGGAAACGAATGTAAGTCTTAAACGTATGCGTAATCCTTTGCATCGTTGCCTCGAAGAAAAAAGGACACGTTATAGCAGGCAGAAAATAGACTGAAGTAGGTCTATAAATCAATTTAATTACGATAAAAAGATAGATAAAATGTAAACACGAAAGATAGTATAAATATATCCCTTAAGTTTAAGAAAAGCAGAGAGAAAAAAATTTTGAATAAAACTCTTACATCATTTGCATGTTTAGGTTACAGTTGTACATTTTAATTGATACAAACATTGTGAGGTTAATAGAAATGGGGTCAATTCTACTTGTAGTTCTAAGTTTCTTCAAATGAGTAATGTGCGTCTAAATTTTTAACCACCTGTAGTACAATGAAATGAATTTTATTATGTTACAACGGAAACACTTAAGTGAAGTTGTGTTGCGTTAAGCAAAATTTCGTTAGGTTCTGTTAAGTTAGATTCATTTATAGGTTAAGATCGAGTTAACCTATTATATATAGCACACATTTAAGACTGAGAACCGTACACTTACATAGCTACACGTGTGGTAGAATTTCATTCGGCTAGGTTAGATTAGGTTAGGTTTTGTTACGTTAGGATAGGTTAAACCTCTATGTAGGTTAAGCCGAAGCTGAATGAAACGGTACCGCAAACACAACGGGACAATACAATGAGTTTAATTGTGTTACTTGAAGTTAAGTTAGGTTAGGTTAGGTTAGGTCGGGTTTTTTAGGTTAGGATAGGTTTGACCTCTTTGCAAGGGTTGATCCTTCGCAGTTGTGGACATGTTTTTGAAGTGAAAATTTGCATCACTGGCATTATTTTGAAATTTATTTATTTTGACGTGATGGGTGGTTTTTGATATTGAATTTGAATTCAGCGCTCCAAAATCGATAGGAATGCAATTTTTTAACTTTAGTACTTACAAATTTGTTATTATGCATTTTGAAATTGATTTTTTATTTATTTATAATAATTATAAAATTAAGATATACTTTAAATAAGCTTGAGTCCTAATTTAAAATCAAATTTTATATTATTCATAAACAATCCGATTTTTAGGGAATTTAAATTGTGAGTTGTGACGTTGCAGATTTTGCAACTCACAAAAAGGCGATTCTTCGAAGGCAATTTGAGAAAGTTAATATTAACTTGGCACTTCGAGAATCACCAGATTCTCCTTTGCTTGTTTCTAGATATTATTCACACTTTGAATCTACAGCGAGCGAATTCGGATTCGGCCACCTAGTAACACCAGCGATTGCTGCCAACCTTACAAGTGACCCTCGCCCGGAAATCATCGCAGAGATGTTATCATAATTTTGGTTGAAGTCAGGAGGCGTTCCAAAAAAGATTGATTTTATCATTCCACCTGCATTCTACCTTGCTTTTTTCGTTAGAGAAGGATTCGTCGTCGATCTCCAGCATCACTAGCGAGACCTCTGTGGCCATGGCCCTGATACAAGTCTCGGAAGTAATTGCTACGGCGCAGGACTCATACGACCATGAGCAAGAATAAAATTTAAATTCCGAAGAGTTTTATAGGAGAGGAAGGGCTACGTCTCAAAATAATAACTATTTTTCTTATATAAAAAATTGGCATCTGGCGATAAAATAACTTTTAATAATATAATGCTGTAATATCGCGCCCTTTTCCGATTTGTGCGATGGCTTCACGCCTAACTTTCGATCAATCAGCGAAGAGCAAATTCAAATATGGCGACAGATCCCAAGCCCATAAATACGTGTGTACCCCAGCCCTCTTCCTCTTTCCGTTCTTGCTTTCCAAAGTGCCTAGTTGCCGAGTATATTTTTCAAAAGTGTTTGTTAAGTGTGTCCATCGGACGCAGTTGAGTCGAATCCCAGCAATTCTTCACCCGGATTACCCCATCGCCGATTGGAGAATCGTCCAAGGAAATTATCCGCAATTTTTGCTGTAGAACGTTTCAGCCACTTAGGTATTTTGTTTTTATGGTAGGAACATCTCTGTACACGTAGCTATCATAATTGTTATTTGATCTTTTGTACGAAATATGTGGATCTTTTGTCGCGAAATCTGTGGAAAAAGTGTTTCCCCTATCATGTCGATTCAAAAAGTTTCTCTTGAGTTGGATTCAAATTGATTAACTCGAATTTTCTCAATCAAAATTTTGATTCGCAGTGCCGAATGACTATTATAAGAAAATTACACAAAAATTATAATATTACAGAGTAAACCAAATTTAAATTGCATTGTATATTTTTTGTATCAATATTAAAATAAGGAAAACTAGCAATTTTCGATTTCATTTTATAATTCTCCATTTTAGTGAGAAGTTTTAAATATGAAAATAGAAAAACTGAATAGATAGTACAATGGATATTCTTGAAGATATAGAAATACTTAACTTTTTATTAAGAATGAACAATTACAAATAAAATTAAACAACATGTACAAAGACGTAATTCAAAGTTAATCATTACTAATAGGCGCACTTATTTACTATTCCGAACTTTCCTCTCCGTATATTTACTTATTCCTAATTGTTCGCCATCCTTATTTTAACGCTTCTGGATTTTTACCTATTCCGCTTCTTTGGATTCCGAATAAATACCATTCAGAGTTTTGGATTTCTGATTTCTCTTTCCGACATTTTGGTATTCCTAAGTTTTACCATTATGCTTTATAACCCATTCTAAAACTTTACCAGGCGTTGTTTTGCTCAATCGATGCGTAACCGATTTGATAGGATTATTTAACAAAAAGTAGTATAGGATACCAATTTAAGAAAAAAGTGAACACTTTAGAAAATACGATTTTTTATTTTTTCCGTATAAATAATTGTCTAGGTAAGTCACATTGATTAAAAAAATTAAAAATTATTTTAAAATGCATAGGATATATTTAAATTGTCCATCAGTCATTATTTTGATGAAAAAAACGACTTCAATCCCTAAACAACTTGGCACTCGTCAATCTAACCTCGAAGTATGAGTTCAATTTTTCGAAAATCCAAAACTTCTTCATGTTAGTTAAATGGAAATAGAAGCTTTGGGAGGGGGATGCCTTGACCTCTAGCGTAAAAAAATTGCAATGCATTTTGGAACAACCTCATGTATATGGTTATCAACAATTTTCTGAGAATGAACTTCTCATGTGCCAGGCGTAACTATCGCACAGTAAATGTCTTATTTTTTCACCGTTAAAGTGGCCCCAACGCGCTTTGCCATTCAGCAGCCTCCCTAGCAGGTTAAAATGAACGGAGCGGTCCTTCGAAGGTCATCAGTTAGATTTACAGATTTTAAGCAGTGTTTCTGTGTGTAAATTACTCGAAAATTCGTCAGGATCCTCGATAAATTGACTTAAACCTTTAGGGCTAGTCCCATCAACAGGGGGCCTACACTTTGGTGCGTAACCAGCCTCTTTTGAGAAGACCCAGAGATGAAGTTGGGTTCGGAAACACCGGAGCCTCGGTACAAAATTAATAAGAAATCATTTTTGTTGATATTAGAAAAATTACACAAAGGAATAAATTAGTTTTCCGCAATTGCGAATAGTTTTAATAAATGTACAGGGAAATTTCTGTTTCCGAATTGATGAACTTTTATTCAAATCTCACGGCTCTCTGCGTTCTAATATGCACTGCTTCTGTAAAACTTTAGATGGCATGGCCTATCCCACATAATGCCGTTAGACTTTCAGAAATCAGTCGTTTTGCGATAGTGACAACTAGCATCATCAAACTGGCCCAATACAATGATAATATTATATACACAAATAACTATTTAAAAAAAATCAAATAATCCTACGGACGAATATGCCTTAACAACAAAAACTCGGACAAATTTTCAAGAATAGTTAGGATGATGACCCCAGGTAAGGTTCATGGGGTTCCACCAATCCTTCTTGATTTGTAGAAGCAGCTCTTCCGCCCCCACACCCAAAAGGATCCTCTGACTAGGTGTTTATCTCCACTTTCCTAAAATAACCAAATCTAAATGTAAAGCTGTGATCTACTTCGTGGCACGCAAAAAATTCGGCTGTATTTAAGCCTCGTTGAGCAAGAGGCTTTAAAGATCCCATTCTCAGCATAGAACCTGCTGCCACGTTATCGCATCTATCATTTCTTCCTGCTTGGCTTTTCACCTAGTAGCTAAAAAACACTTAAAAATTAAAAGCACTGACGGGATGGCAACGAGATTATTTTTCCTCTATATACCGTAAATAGTGGTTGCTAAAACATATGACTGATTCTAATTCATGATGTTACTGTCCACGACTTTCGTGAAATAGGCCTTTAACTAGCTGATATGTCCGCTTCCCACGAACTATCCTCACACGGGGCTAAATGATAATCAACATGAGATAACCTTTTGGAGATTATGTAGGGACCGTTGAAATTTCCCCAGAGTCTGGCCGCTATGTTGTCGACGCTTTTTGACATAATCCGCTTGCTCTATCCTGGTGTCTTCTGTTATAATACTTAGATTGTGATTCGTAATCTCAGTCCTGTTTACGGACAATGAAGTTTCTTGAATGGTTCTATCTCATCACTCTTTTTGACGTCCCCTGAGTATCTAGCAGTACTAAAGGCAAATCATAAGTCGTGAATGTGTACATCTAACTCCTTATTAATTTCATTCAGAAATGCTACTACCATACTCCTAAGGAACCTATTTAGACCCTTGATATGATTTACCTGTGCTTGATAGATTGGATTCTTGGTTTGCTCAATTCCCAGGACTGTACATATATGTACCATTATTCAGTTGCAGGACGCTGCACGGTTGTCGGTGCATTTAGTAAACAGGTTCTGTAATACGAAGGCGTATCGCTAACCTGCCTTATAAAAGGATGAGTGGTATAAAGATCTTCAGAGGGAGCTGCAGCGCCTGTACACAAAATATTCGGTGCAAGTCATTTTTCTTGTGGTCGGTGCTTTTAGAGGTGCAAATCTATCACTGGATCGTAACCCAAAAGCCATACTTGTATGGAAAAAATATGGCAAGGCTCTTGCAAGGTGAATACAGAAAGTTGTCAGTATTTGGTCGCTTTGTGTCCTTACGAACACGAGAGTTTCGCTGGCCTATCTTTATAATTTCTTCGTACCCTGTGGTTCGCTCATTAATGCTGGTTCGTTAAAGTTCCCTGATACTTTGCCCAAGTTCGCTCGTTTATGTTAAGAATGGCTTTTATTGCCTCTTTCGGGTTGAATTGTTCTGTTTAATTTGCTCGTTTTATTTAGATCATACAGACTTGCTCGTTTAAGTTGGTGTTTTCGGTTCGTTCGTTTGCGCAGATTCTTTCAGATTCGCGCGTTGGATTTAATGCGTTCAAGTTCGCTTTCTTGGGCCTAGATTTTTTTGGTTCGTTTGTCTAAGTTTTTCCCATGTAAAAAAATTTAATTTACCTTGAATAACCTCTAAAATTCATCTTAGGGTCAAAAACAGTTTCGCTTTCAGATGTTCCCATCTTACCCCTAAAACATTTTCCTTAAACTTTTTTTCTTTAATTATATTCTAATGAAATATCCAAGTTAAGAATTAAAAAGGGACAATCTGTATAGCGAAATCAATTCGGTTTGGTCCGGTTCCTTCGCAATCGAACCGGAAGGCATATGGCAAGGCATCAAATGTGTCTTTCGGTTGCAGATAGAGTAACCCTGTAACAAGATTTTTCGCAGAATACGAATACCTTGCCTAATAAGCAATCCTGGACAATTGATCAGGGGTAGTTCCCTAAAAAATTCGTAAAGTATGGTGTAGCAACAATACCGAAAGTTTGGTAGCACCTGGGGGAGGTGTCTTTGAAATATGACTCTTGCATACAAGGGGACCTCTTAGATTGTGCAGCCTTATCTTTGTATTCAAACCTCGACGAGAATAGACGAATGCTTTCTCTAGCTGCTCGTGTTGTAGACGCACTTTAAAAAATTTTAATTTAGTAAACGAATCGACTCCAGGACCACTTGCTACACTACTACGATGCCATTGTTCTACTCGTTCACAGATACTTTATGGTTCGTATGCTCTGTGTTACTAGAAAAACTTAGAGCTGCAGCAATTTTCGCAACAGACATTGCGAAGTCCCGCTGGCCGCCTCTCGCGAACTGGTTATGAACGCAGAGCACTCATCCAACCCACAAGAGGTTTCGTGGATTCAGAACCTACATTTGAATAGTTTGACATTGACGGACTGGTAACTCACAAATTTTTGGATTGAATGTGAGTCTGCATGTGACACAGTGACCGGTAAACGAGCCTCAAACCAAATTCAGATTTCAATTTTGATTACAAGTAGGCACAATTCCCTAATAGCTTTAGTTTCTATAGATTTGAAGGTATACTAAGTTCAGAACATCTAAATTGGCAGGCAGTAAATGTCAATTATCATTCAACACGCACTATGCATCTTGTCTTATCTAAAGATTCTCATGCTTCATAGACGTTTTAAATAATAGAGGCCCTGGTCCAGTTATTGGACCAAAAGGTTCATTGCATATACTTTCGAGAATTAATTGAAGAGTATAATGCCTGCAAGAATAGTACAGTTAATCTATTGGAAAGCGAGGAAAAAGAGCTATCGAGCCAAGAACTTACGTTCAACCACTCACTTATTGCAACATACAGTTATCACGCCTACCTCTTCTAAACTAAATTAGATACGATTCTAATATGGCAGGTTTGCTTCCTGCCTTGCACTCTGGAAGAGCCCCGCCGCCCATGCGGTGAACACTAGCCTAGCAAGGGAGTTGTTCATCTCCGGAGAGTCGTGGGAGAGGTACCTCTAGAGAAAAAGGTTCTCTAAGTACTTAAAGTTGTTGCTATTGGTGCTTTAGAACCAACCTTAAACTGTAAGCCCCCTCCCACCATCAAGTAAGTGTGTGGAGTGTGTGTGAAGGAATAGGTAAGAAGGTAAAGAAAAATATAAAGCCTTAGGGGACATATTCAAAGCTTCCCTTCCTATCTATTTAAAGGCGATGTTTCAAACGTATTTACGCAGGTCCCCTGAACTCTACCAGTGTTAACACTGCATGGGTCGAAGTATAATTCTTAGATAAAACAACAATATTTCATGCTCTAACAAGGTCTGCAACGACAGAAGTTTAAGAAAGTCCGATAGCATGCTCCCTCTGTAGCACACTCAAAATTTGAATTTGAACAGTTCTAGAGATTAAAATGCATTCCCATCTTATACTTGACACGACATACATTCCCATCTTATTCGACTAGTTGGCTTTGTCTAAAGTTTGACAAAGACCTAAAGCTATGACTTCTATCTTTGAAAGTTCAAGATTTCAAAAATTTACAAACACTTAGAAGATTTTAAATTTTAAAACACTTTTATAATTTTCAATATTTCATCAAATCTTGAAAAATTAACAGATTTGACGGGTGTAAAATCATCTTTCGTCACAATTTTATAACTAGAAATAAATCTGAATAACTGAAGGTGATCAACCCAGTGTCTTTAAAAACTTTTGATTTAAAAACCATTCGATAAAACTTAAATAAAATTATTTGATAGTATATTGTTCAGTTGAATTGCGTTTCATAATTTTTTTGTTATTTTCGAAAATTGTGTTTCATTGAAATTTTATGTAAATCGGAGCATACTGACCGTTCACTTTCAGTTTATTTTTGGTCGTGTTTACTCATGCGCAGCTATATTTTTGTTTAATTTATGTCGTGTTGTGTTTAATTTATTTATCCTCCAAGTGCCAAAAAAGTGACAAAAGAAGATCGACAGGAGAATAGTAATATTGCGGGTCGACCGAGAAAGAAGTAATTTCCAAAGTCGGCAAATTCCGACATAGAAGCTTCCAGCGAGTCGCGTAAAAAAATAAGACTCAGTTCTCGTGAAAGTGTAGAGAAATATATGGAGAAACATTACAGAATTATAGATTTTCGTTTAGTCTTCTTAACTATTGCTACACTAGTAAAGTGCATTACGTGTGATAAAAGGTCTAGGTTTTAAAATAAAAGTGCCATGCGAAAAATGCAAAGAGCCTCGGTACGTTCCGTCCAGCGAAAGAGTGAAAGGCGATTCAAAGCAATCAACTTATAAAGTGAATCACCGCTTTGCTTTTATCATGCGTGTATAAGGTCTAGGATTAGCTGGATGTGACAAGTTTTGCGGCTTAATGGACCTGGCGTCAAACTTTTTATTAAAAACAACCTATACCACGCATATACAGAAGATATGTACATCTGTGAAAAATGTTGCGAGGCGATATTTTTCTGCTCCAGTAAAAGAAGAAAAAGAGACAACGTGCAAACAAACAACGTAGAAGATACTAATGAACCAACGGTATCAGGGGATGGAAGATGTAAAAAACGTAGATTCTCTTCGCTATTCGGTGTATCTTCTTTGATTGGCTACTTTATGGGGAAAGTTTTTTATGTGTTTGTCAAGAGCTCTTATTACCATGAATGTGTAATGTAGGAAAGCAAACTAGGCACCACCGAATTGGAAGAATGGTACAAAGAGCATGTAAACAGTGCAAACTGTAAAGCAAATCGTGTCGGTCCAGCGGGCAATATGGAAGTAGTCGCCATTATACAAATGTTCAAATGCTCATTAGAATATTTTGGAGTCATGTTTCAAAACTATATCACAGATGGTGATTCGAAAACCTACAGCGGCGTAGTAAATGTTAAACCATATGGAGAAGATTTTTCAATCAACAAGAAAGAATGTAGAGGACATGTGCAGAAGAGAATGGACGCACAACTGTCGTCGACGCTGAAAGTAAAAAAGGAAAATTAAGAAAAAGTCTTTGCGGAAAGGGTAACCTTACTGCAAAGCTGATTGATAAATTGACTGTATATTACGATCTGGCCATCCGACGCAACCACGACTCTGTAGAAAAAGAAACAATGCGATTTGGGCAACATACTGTCATTACTTCTCCATAGACGAGAGTCCACTGCAAGAAAAATGTCCATGCGGCGAAGATTCTTGGTGTAAGTGTTAAAAAGCGGTAGCTTCACACACCTTGGAATTTTAAATTTTGTTTTTTACCTCAGATGATCCAGTTATGAGTTACAATGTTCACGGGGCAACCATTTTTTTCGACGCATCTCGGGAGATTCGATGTACGTGGTCATCTTATAATATTTTTGAATGAAAATTGGTTTAAAAATAGTTAGAATGTAGTCCTAAAATATACATTTTAAATTAATAACCCAGCGTTATTCATATCTTCAACAAAAATTCTTAAATATATGCGTTATTTTCGCCTCTAAAACCCTCCACCCCCAAAGCAAAACTTTGCAAATGTGTGATGTTTTTAGAGGCAAAGAAGTCTTTTTCGAAGTTTCGCAGTGATGTTTTTGTGTCAATGAAATTGCAAATGTTACACAATCGCGTTGTTTCATTGAACTTCTCTACTGGTCACTTTCTCCAGTTCTATGACCTCTTCTTAATCGGTATATGTATG
>NC_046657.1:82221591-82223148 GCF_010883055.1 Belonocnema kinseyi
AAATACATATACAGTGAAACTCTTCTATAGCGCCGATTTTGGGGCTGGCGGTGGGTGGAAACTAACTCATCATAGCTCGCTCCGTTCGTATTTCTTCACACCTGAATGCTCGCCTAAGTGAAGACCGCAGACCCTGCGAACCCACGCAGCTCATGTTACACCTACCTGTCGCACGGCGACAATTCTTGAAAGAGCTATAAAAGGGAGGGCTATTGAAGGGTGTCACTATAATTTCACTATGAAATTCTTAGTTTTCTGCTTCTGCATTATATAATATTATTTTTAGTTGTTTGTGAACAAAAAATTCGAAAAAGATTTGTTTATTATTCGATTTGCAAAACTGAAAAATATATAGGAGTATGTCAACACAAAATGTAAGAAAGAAGGTATTATCAAATAAAATAATTCATCATGTGAATGCCCGTTTGTCGATATCAGTATGATAACGTACTCGAGGGATTTACTTAGAACCTAAAAAAAGGAATGTCATATAGGAAATGAACAGCAATATCAACAATGAAAAATCGGAGTCTATTTTTTTTTTAAATTGTGCTTTATTGAATAAAATTAGAATATTGTTAATCGCATCATCTTCACAAGTAAAATTCACATTTCAACTTATATTATATTCAATTAAATCCTTGTTAGATTATTGTAAGCCTCTAAGGTTCGAGAACTTACTATAAGAGGATTAAGAGAAAAGTATGAAAACAGCGGCCTCATAGAAAACATCAGCAATCATCTCAATAGCAGAATAAATTTTGAAAAATATTGAGAAAATAGTTTGTATATTTTGAGATGTACCCGAAAATCTTTGAAGTTTATTAAAATACTTTCAGAAAATCCAGAAATCTGTTCTTGCGATTCTTTACAATTTCCTAAAAAAAAATCGTCTATTTTTTTACATCTTTTAAAATCCTTGATATCCCTTGAAATTTCTAAAATCCTTGCGATTCTTTGTAATCCCTACAAACATTAAATCTTTTTAATCTGCCTCGGGCCAAATTTGAAAACCTCATTGAATGGCCTAATCTTGTGGGTCTTAACGTTTATGGATATCCGCTGATGATTTTGAAACAATCTGCAATTGAAGCCATCATCATCTAGAACTGAATAGATATCACCATCTTTGGTTACTGTTACCAATCTGGGAACACGAGGTTTGAAGGGTATACGTATTCTTCTATTTGACATCTCCTTGAATTCAATATAGAGGTTATTAGGTGCGACATTAAATCCATACCAAGTAGTATCTATACTGTCTGGTAGAGAACGAGGAGATCCAGCAGAAGAATCAGAATCAGTGCTGAGGTAACTAGGAGAATTAAGATGTCTTGAAGGAGACCATGGCGGAGAAGGAGAATCGTCCCAGCGATTACCAGGACTCCCAGGCGGCAGAAGAGGAACCAGCCGAGAAGAGTTAGCTCCAGAAGAAGACATCCCAACGCGACTAGTCCTGACGGGAGGAGGTCTGTTTGGGTCATCTTGATTTCGCGATTCGGGCCTTTGACTCTGCAAACTTAATTCTGTAAGAGGAAACAGAAATGGATCAATTTT
>NC_046657.1:82223248-82228179 GCF_010883055.1 Belonocnema kinseyi
TTATTTTATATGTGCAGTTCAATGTCTCAAAAAAGAGAAATCCTTAACATATTGTAGCCTAAATATTATCTTTAGATATCTATCTTTAACAATTTCGAAAATTATCCTCACTGCATGTACTGAGACGTCTAAAGTGTATCTTTGGCTTAATATGACTTAACATGTTAATCAAATGCATTATTTGTTAAAAGAAAAGTTCTGTTAGTATTTCTTCGTTAGAAAATTCAACTATTTCGTTGGAAAATTCATTTGTTGCATACAAATTTTATATTAGTGTTAAAAACTATTTTTGGTCTAAAAATGATGGTTTTTCGTTAAAAATTAAACTCTTTGATTGAAAATTAATGTATTTGGTCAAACGTTTATTGTTTTGTAGAAAATTATTCTTCATGGTTAAAATTTCACCTTTGTGCTTACAATTATATCTTTGTTTTGTGGAAAATAAACCTTTTTGGTTCAAAATTCAACTTTTTAGTTAAACATTCAATATTTTGATTAAATATTATTTTTTCACTAAAAGATTAATAATGTTAGTTAAAATGGTATTATTGTGACTAATGATGTAATTATTTTTTTGAAAATGCATCTTTTTGATAGAAAAATAATCTTCTTGGTTGCAAATCTATCTTTATGGATGTCAATTTAATCATTGGGTTAAAAATTCTTTTTTTTTTTTTTTGTTAAAAGATTCATAATTACCTTTGAAAATTCATCTTTTAGATTGAAAATTTATATATTTCGTTGACGATTAGACTTTTTTGCTGGAAAATTAATCTCTGATTGTAACTTCACATTTTTCTTAAAAAAAGAATTATTTGGTTTGAAATGCAGATTTTGGGGTAGAAAATTATAATTTTTGTTGAAAATGTGTTATTTTGGTTAAAAAAATTATCTTCCTGATTGAAAATTATGTCGGTTGAAAATTAATTTTTTAATCAAAAAATTACTATTTTACCTTAGGTTTAAAGTATTAAATTTACATTTTTAGTTAAAAATTCGACTTTCTTGGTAGAAAATTAATTTTTTACTGAAAAACTTACTATTTTACCTTGGGTTTAAAATCCTAAGTTTACTGAAAATTCAACTATTCCATTTTTACTGAAAATTTATCTAATTTGTTTTAAGCCATTCTTTTCTTTTGACAGATTCTAAACACATGCAAAACGTTCCAAAAGATGAAACTTTTTGAATATCTTATAAAGATTTCAAATATTTTAAAGATTTCAACAGAATTTACCAAAATTTCGCAAATATTTCACAAGGATTTAACAAACATCAAAGGTTTTAAAACTCTAATTGATTTAACAAGATTGATCAAAGATTTTTAAAAATATTTTTTAATATTTCAAAGATTTCGAAAGTGTTTACAAAAATCTATATTCAATTCAAGATTTTTTTAAATATTTCACACCGATTTCAATGGTTTTGAAATATTTCAGGAGATATCACATGGTTATACAAATTAGACAAAGATTTAAAAAACTTTCCTGGCGGACCGAAGGAACCGAATGGAGCCTCTACAAAGTACCCGTAAAAATTCGGATTCTAGGTTGAAATTCCCTATAGAAGGTCACGGAATAATCGCAATAGTTTTTTTCGCAACGGCAAAAAGTTAAAAAAAATAAAAGACGTATAACGCCTGTTGACTGCTACACTTCAAACGCATCATCTGTAAGTAGCAGTCAACAGGCGTTGTAAATCTTACATATTTTTTTATCTTTTTACCACTGCAAAAAAAGTTTTGCGAATGCTTCGTGAGTTTCCAATAGAAAACTTAACATAGAATCTGAATTTCAACAGTTTAAAAGTTGATATTGTTTTTTTTTTTTTGTTGAGTTTTTTTAAGAAGGAACCGAATGGGGACCCAATGGGGTCTTTACGTGTACTCTGTAGAGGCTCCATTCGGTTCCTTCGCTCTGAAACGGTAACAAAAATATTTCAAAAGAATTCACAATAATTTAAAAGATTTCCTAAAGATAGCAGCGATTTCGAAAGAAATCAAACGAAAAAATTGTAGTTTTGAAAATAATGATTACCGACGGATGCATTTATTTTAGGATTTAGCTTTACAGCTGAAGTTTGACTTCTACCTTTTTCTGTCGGTAATCGTGCAATCCGTATTACCCACATAGCCCGTAAAAGTTGGAAGTTCTCTACTCGCTGCAATTGTGCTGTTTTGACACAGTTGATACGTAGGTCGGACCAAATTTGTTTATTTTCACAAGTGCAAACATTAGTTTTTAAATTATTTGTGCATAATGTTCGGGAGAGATTTTGGTTGTTTTTCTCCGCTTTGATCACTATAAACCTCATAACTAGCCCATTGACAACATTGCAAATTGCTTGCACGGTTTAACAGCAAGGTCAGTATTTCTCCAATAAAGAAATAAAAAAACACTTGTATTTTCTTCGAAATTTTTTTTTCTTCAAAATTTCCACCAGGACAAAGCAGAGAAATCGACCTCATTCGTAAGTTTTCAGCTTTTTTAAGTTTCATGCATAGTGCTTCTACGAAAGCATCAGCGACTGCTATTACTGTCTTCAAAGTACTTCTATCAGTTTGCTGCGAAACTTGATATGTCACTATGTCGAAACTATTCACGTCCTATACATCAGTCATGTAATTTTTAAAATTTTCACTGTCAGGACAAGATTCGCATTTGTTACAATGAGAAGCGTCAATTGGTTAACTGCACATGAATTCTTTAAGGCAGTCATGATAATCTGACAATTGTCTGTCAGTTCCCTTGGTTAAATGTTTAATATCAATCGCATTCAACATTAACTTTACGTTTTTATGATAAACGCAGACAGAAACATTGTGAGTTTCACTTGATCCAGCTAAAACACAGTGCTTTGGCTTTAGTTGTGCGAATTTTGAAAATTCAATCTTCACATTTTCACGTAGGGCTACAAATCTGGCATTTATATGATTACAAGGTTACACAGAATCAGTCATTTATGTACTTGCTCACAAGTACCGTCTAGTTTTTTGACAGAGATGAAATCTTTCTTACCTGGCATCTGTCGACTATTTTCGTCATCTTCGTAGAATTAATTATCAAATTTTCAGTTTCTTCTGCCAATTTTTGTCCTCGCTTAGTTTCCGGAAAAGTAAAAACTCCACTTTTGGCAACTAACTCTGTCGCTTTTCTGGCTTCACGTTCAGATACACAAATTCTCGCATGATTTGTCTGCGACTCAAAGACTTAGGCACAATTGTAAGTAGACAAATCTTCTGAAAATTTAGTGCCCTTCTGCCCTAATTTTACTTTTATTTGATTCAGGACTTCGAGACCCGCTAAGTGATTTTCATCATTGCATCCTTCTTTTTCATTTCTCATTCGCAAGCAAAAATCGAACTTATAACCTGAATTAAATGAACAAAAATCACAGAAAAGAAGGATAAACAATTTACAAATGTATGCAACTAAGAAACAAAAGCGAAACACAAGAAATTACCGAAAAAAAAACAGACGGAAAAATTCTAAACACTACACGTTGGCTGCTTTTACCTTTGAGAAGAATGAAGTCAGAGTAAAGTAACGCAGTACAACGTTTTACTTGAGGCCAAGAAACATATTACAGTCTCTGTGATTGCCTTTTGTTTCTTGGTACAATATGAGAAACAAATAAAAATATATGTACGTGGATGTCTTTGGTTTTTCGGCTGTACATGGGACGAAGTTTAATCCAGCCAAAGAAAGGGAGAATCCTGTATAATTTATTTATATGAACAGTTTAAACTATTGTTGTTCATCGAATTTGAACGAAACAACGTCGGTCGGTGCATCGACTGGACTTTCCGAGCGTGCGATGCAGGGTTTCTTTCGAATATCTTCGCATAACTACATAACTATTTTCAGTTATAAAACGCTAAACAGTATTTTAATCGGAAAAAAGTCAAGGTTTCGTTTAAAAATACTTTAAAATAAATGAAAAATGCCCGAAGAGTATAAAATGTTAAATAATTATTTAAAATGGCAATTTGCCTATAAAAATTAAAAACAATGTAATTCACAGAATTATAAAGCATGGAAAAAGGTCCGTCCACTCAGTACCGCCACCAAGGCAAATTTAAAAATGGAATTCGCCATCTTTTTTCCCTTTTTTTTTGCTAATTTTATGCTAAAAATTTTTTTTTGCTCTTTAAACTTCGGAAACAAGGGTGGCGTCGCTAGCAGCACGACCGCTCAGCACCGCTACCTAGTCCGGGAGCGGGCAATGCTGCCGTATGCAATAATATGTCCAAGGATAAAAAGGTATAATTCTTATATATTTTGAACCGCTGAATCCGAATATACCCGGCGTTTTTTCGAAAAAGTGGTACGTTTTGTTTAAATCGCAATTGTTTAAACAAATTATAAAAAAATGACTTTTTCGATCTGGACATTTTTTTTAGATAATATGGCCCATTTTAAGACGAAAATGTTCCGTGTAACTTTCTTGTAAAATGCATATTTCAAAAGTTATGAATTTTCAAAGGTTGAAAATTCGACATTTTTCACCACCTTTGACCGTTAATAATTTGTAGCCTATTCAATATTTCTTAAAATTGAGAAAACCTACTTATTCTTTAGAAGCTACGCTTTAAATTGATATAATTCAATATTAGTATAGGACCGGCGAAGGTATGGTTTTCGCGACTAACAGTCAGCGCTTTTTCGACGTCTACACCGCCCTTTGGGCTGCCTCGCGTTTAAAATAACTGCAGATACAGCATTGCCAACACGAAGTGAAAAATTCTGGCCTAGTGAGACGAATAACCAAATGCTTCAAATATTTTTACGAAAATACATTTTTTTAAATTGTAATGAAATTTGGCCTGTCGTAGAATTAGTTTTTAGTACGATTGAATCATACGAATGCACATCGACTCATGCACACTTGAAAAAAGATCCTTCTATGAGTACCTTACAAAGATTTGATCT
>NC_046657.1:82228279-82231175 GCF_010883055.1 Belonocnema kinseyi
TATTTATTTCGAATTTAAACCCATTCCCGATATCACTGACGCGCGAACAAGAGCATGTGGCTGCGCGCGAGGCAGTCGAAAGGGCGGTGTAGACGTCGAAAAGGCGCTGACTATTATTCGCGAAAACCATACCTTCGCCGGTCCTATACTAATATTGAATTATATCAATTTAAAGCGTAGCTTCTAAAGAATAAGTAGGTTTTCTCAATTTTAAGAAATATTGAATAGGCTACAAATTATTAACGGTCAAAGTTGGTTAAAAAATACATAAGAATCATACCTTTTTATCCTTGGACATATTATTGCATACGGCAGCATTGCCCGCTCCCGGACTAACCTACGAAAACTTACTAAACATTATTATAATGCTATGAACGATTAGTGGAGATTTTTTGCTTTATTTTTTTTTGCTCTCCGATAATATATAATATTCTCCCGAAAAACTACCCCGAAGTCTGGCTCCATCTCAAAACTGAGACATGCTTAAGTCGAACTTTTCGACTTCAGAATGTCTTGATTGAGGGCAATTCAAGTCGAAACAAAATCGAAAGATTTCTACTCGGGCACTTTCTTTTTCAAACTTTAATGATGCGAAGGTCAATCAAAATCTCATTGACTGTCTTTGAAGTATTCGTGTATGAGTGTTTCAAGAACTCTATTTCTCTGGTCTTCACATTTTCAATAAGTTCTTTGTACTATCTAGTATTCTCCCAATTTTTTAAATATGTATCAATCAACGTTTCTAACTACGGTATTTCCGATTTTGACAACCTGGAGTGGCTGATTAGGACCTTTAAAAATTCAACAACTACTTTTTGCCATGTAGTGACTGTATTATAGGGTTAGATATTAGCTGTAGGGTATCTGTGGAGTCATATACCAAGGGACCGAAGCAAAACTTTCTGATAGCACGTCTAGACTCGATTCCTGTTCTGGGAATCGAACCCGCGCCGATGCCGATACCGAGACCGACTCATTTCGGATTTGCGTCAATTGTTCCTACCTGAATGAAAATTTTGCGAATTCAGTTTTTAATAGCACACACGTTCCAAATACTCGCGAAATAAATTCGGATTGAGTTCGTGTTTTTTTGGCAAAATCAGATACAGCTTTGGACAAAAATATCGTTTGGGATATAATTTCGGTTAAATGGGTGAATATGACATTTTCGAAAAAATTAAATATGTACGAAACATTATAGATAATTCTATTATTATATTTACCAATAGAATTAAAGATGGCCACGAAGGTGAAGGCCAGCGTATAAACTGTCTTCATTTTCTCACTGTAGAGGAAACCCGGATTACTGTATTAGGAAATTATTCGAATAACAGTGTGACAAATTAAAATATTCTGCTGCCCTATTAGACCGGCTATATATAGTGGTCGTTATCTCATGGATTATTAACTTCAAGCTTGTCTTTGTGCGATATTTGTACTTCATACATTTAGGAGAAAAATTTGACCACGAAATCCATTACAAAATGATAAAAATATTTGTATAGCCTGTGCGTGTTAGGGGAAACTGATCTTTGCATAAAAAATATTACAAATTCGCTTATTACTTATCATTGTCTATTAATTCAGTTCTAACCAACCCGAATCAATCCGACGTAATTCAAAAAAATTCTACATTTCGTTCGATTCAAATAGGTTAAAAATTAATTCAACTTAATCCAGTTCAATTCGAACCAATCCAAACCAATTTCCGAAATAAATGAATTTGAATAAATCTGAACTGAGAGTACTATTATAATGAATTGTCAATACAAATAAATTCAAATTCGGATTGAATCCAATTTATTCGAATTGAAAATCGGTTTAGATCATCCGAGTTCTGAATCATTCGGATCGAAACTTGTGTTTACTTCGATTTGCATTAGAAGTTTGGATTGATTCGGATTTAGTCGGATAAATTTTCAACCGAATCCGATCGAACCAAATTCACTTTTTTTAAGTTTTACTCTTTTTCTTAATTCAAAATGCCAAGTGCTTTAATTGAAGCCTACCCCGATAATAATCAGAGTTATAGAAGAAAGTGTAGCATAGGCGTCTAAATAACCAAATTTTCCACAATTTTTCTTATTTCAGAACCAATGGCATGAAGAAACAAAAACTATAACATAGTTCATTTCATTTAGTTATCTCAATTAGACAGGCCAAGAGCTTAAATTTAACCCATCCCGAGAGCTTTAATTTCAGCCATCTCTCAACAAAATTGGATTAAAAGAAAAGCTTCTAGCAAAGGGGTATGAATAACGAAATTGTTTTAATTTTTGTTTTCTATATCATTGATAAAAAAAGAAAAAACTATACATATATCCTGTCATATCCACTTTTCCTCCAAACGTTCATTAGTATTTTTATGTGGCGAATTGAAGGGATTTTACAAAAATCCTAAATAATTAACAAAAAATTTTAAGAACGTTGCAAATGAATAAATGTGACTAGTGAGCGCAGTTGCGTAACATTTTTATCCTTGCTGAAACAAACGTAAGTCTATTATATCGTGAAATCTGTAAATATACTGCGCCGTGAAGTCCACCAACATAAAATATACGAGTACATACTACTTCTTTAAAACGAAAACAAAATATGAAGACTTCACACACGTAATCAATTTAACCTTGCTTTAATTGCGTAAGAAATTATTTTTTGCACGTGTTGCCTCGCAAAAAATCAAAGATAACGCTTTAATAAATTATTAATAACCGAAGTGACTGACGAAATAATCAGTATTATTATAATTTTCAGTCTTTCAGATTTCGAACAAGAAGATTCAAAAATCTTTGATTTAAATAAAAGGAATTATCAACGTTACTTTTAAGTATAAACTATCAGAAACATTCTGAAAATGCAACCATGAATTGGGGACCTTACTCAAATTACGTAACAG
>NC_046657.1:82231185-82255200 GCF_010883055.1 Belonocnema kinseyi
ACATTTTGTTAAGATTTTTTACGGAATGGGGTAGGCGGTAGTTCACTTATGTACGTTTTACCTTTTATTTAAAATTTATATTTTGTTGCAGATAAGTTAACTGGTATCTTTTTTGGATGTAAATTTGTTTTCTAAATGTTTGCCTTTTTGATTTAAAAGTTCATATTTTACAGTAGAAATATTGCATCTTCTACCGATAAAAATGCAACTGTTTTGTTAAAAATTCAATAATTTCCTAAAAAATTTATTTTTTGTTCGAAATTCGTAGTTTTGTGTTAAAAGTTCAGTAAATCTCCTGTAATGCAAATTCAACTCTTTTTTTGTCGTTAAAAACGTGTCTATTTCGTAGAAAATTTACCTCTGGTTTAAAATTTATATTGTGGCGTTAAAAAATGAACTGAAATATTTTCTGGATAAAATTTCAACTTTAAACAAAAAATTTGTCGTTTTTTATTAGAAATTCATTGGTTTTAGTATAAATTTCATCTTTCTTGGTTGAAAGCGCAACTGTTTGATAAATAATTCAACAATTTTGTTAACAATGCATCCTTTTTTGTTGAAAACATTGGTTGTATTGAATTGAATTAAACTTTTTTCGTAGCAACTTGCTTTTTGTTGAAAAATTCATATTTCGACCCTGAAAAGACAAATAAAAACTTTTTGGATGAAAATTCCAATATTAAAAAAAAAATTTTTAAATAAAAATTCATCTGTTGTATGGTTAATTTTTTTAAGCATTCAACCTTTTTGGTACAAAATTCTTCTTTTTCGATTAAAAATTCAATTTTTTTCGAAAAAGCTTATTTCATATTTAAAAATTCATATTTTTAATGTGAAAAGTCATTTACAACTTTTTTGAGGGAAAATGCAATTTTTTGTTTATCTTTATGATTTAAAAATTCGTCTGTTTGATTAAAAGTTTTACTATTTCGTAAAAAATTAATCTTTTTTAATTGAAAATTCAACTACTTGGGTAAAAGTTGAACTTAATGGTTACTGAAAATGTAACTTTCCCATTTCCATTAGATTGGTCTTTTTTAGCCTCAAATTCTCCTCTTTTGGTAAAAAAAAAATAATTTTCTTGATTTGACATTCTATTCAGTTTCAGAAAAAGTTAATTTGTTGCTAAACACATATTTTTTGTTTGACAATTCAATTTTTGTAGAAAAAATGCTCCTGTTGGGTTGAAGGTTCAATAATTTAGATGAACTTTTAAAATTATGATATTTTGTTTGAGCGAATTGCATTTGTCATGGTTGGAATACAAAATATAACACTTTTTTTTTTTGAAAGTTTGTGTTTTTTGGATGAAAATTAAATTATTATGTTAAATTTCTTTTGTTTTAGAAATTCAAGTATTTTGTTGAAAGGTCACTTTCTATGGTAGAAAATAATTTGTTTGCAAATAAAATACTATTTTATTTGGTTTATAATATACTCGATGTTAAAATTATTAAGAGATTAAAATGCTGGCATCTTAATATTATGATATAATTCTACTAGAAATAATCAGCAAAGCATTTCAGGGAACGGCCACTTATTTAATATAAGATATTGTTTGAAAATCCGAACAGTTTTGCTTGAAAATGTAACTATTTGTGGCTCAAAATTTATTCGGTTATGATGGTTTTATAAAATTTCAATAGAATGATGCATCATACTTTAAGTGATTTCATAGTATTTGCAACAATATTTCTTATATTTTCAAAGATTTTTAAGGGGTATAATCAACAGTAGACACGCAGTTTTTGGAGAGCTTAACGCCTCTTCATAATCTAATAAATATCAATTATTATCATTATGTAAAATACAATATTTGTTTTAAAGCTTAAAGATAGCTAATTGTGAAATTACGGTAAAATTATTTCTATTGTCAGTTCAGGCTTTGAAAATTTTGATGAGAATGTAGCAAAGTTTGCATACCTATACAATAAAATTGTGATGATGTACAATTTTATAAAGATTTTATTTATATACTCTTTATGCATAAGATTTCCTAAATATCTCAAGGTTTAATAAATTTAACAATACACGTGTCTGAAAAACAGAGTTCAACGTCTTTCTTTGAAGTTAAATTTTTGGATATAAGAATATAAGAACAATGAGATCATTATTTGTTTTATGGTAGACCTTGTTTATAAAATTTTATTCATGCTCTCAGAAATTCATTATGCGCTGATCTCAAATTAATAATTTTGTAAAACAGAATATTTAAAATACATAGACAAATTTATTGAGAACTTCAAATAAATTACGCTTAAAAATTCA
Organism: Belonocnema kinseyi; assembly: GCF_010883055.1. NCBI lineage: Eukaryota > Metazoa > Arthropoda > Insecta > Hymenoptera > Cynipidae > Belonocnema > Belonocnema kinseyi. Next base: position 82,233,454 of record NC_046657.1, read on the forward strand.
TCTGGAGACTAAAATTTTATGTTCATAAGACTTGAAAAATGTAGAATAAAATTATATTAGACGATTCTACATATAACTTTGAAAGAAATCATATCGAGCCAATAAGTTAAAACCTGAACAATTACAAAATATGCTCTAACATGCTTCTAATGTTTAAAATTATGAAAATATGCCACTAGTGAATCCATAGTATCTTAACATTTTTCTTGTTATAGAACCAATTAAATAATTTCGAAGAACAATATTGTCAAAAATTTCATTTTTTATCTTAAATATTAATTCTATTTATAAAAATTACTTCATAAAGTCATGTTTTTCATACACCGCTAGTTAATATTTTTTGAGTTTAAAGAAACAGGGATTACATAACGAGACCAATTAAACAAAGTATTAAAAATTTTATGAATAATTCCTAATCAGATTTTTATTTGTCTTAATCTTACGCATTCCAGTGTTGACTTACATCACCAAGTACGCTTTCTTCTTCGCAGTTTATATTATCGTAATCTAAATGTTAGAATAACACGGTCCGCGGGTACAAGCCCCTACCTCCATCCTAAAAAATTCAGATCTTAATTGTAATTTTAAGTTTGTCAAGTGGAGTTGGAAACATTACCCCTCTTTCAAAAAATCCTTATATTGATCCTCACCTACTTCCAATTTCAACAGTTAAAGATAGTTACTAAAATTTTAAACTTTATTTCAATGATTCCAATATTTACATGTTAAACATATCGATTTTTCTAAATTGGATGTCGAGCCTGAATTTTATATTATGCTTTTAATTTGTTTGCAAATAAAAAAATATGATGAAATACTTGTCTATTTTTTCTATTTGACGTTTCCGGTGCTCGTCAATAACATATAAATGGTTGAAATCGGCTTAGTTTCAGAGAATAACATTAATTAAAGATATTCTAATTTAAAATAATAAAGGAAAATTTTTTATAAACAAATTATTTGTTGAAAGAATGTTTTTATGATTTTGCACTACTTAACGTTTTTAAAAGTTATATTGCAAATAATTTGGAACAAAAACGATAGACAAATTTATAGATAAGGCATTTGTCGACAGAACGTGTTTTTTTCAATAAAAACTTCTTTAATTAGAAACTTAATGACAAGTTAAGAAAGCACTCATAATTTAATGATCAATTTTATTACTTTTTCCAACAATATTGATAAACAAATGTATTATTTGGGCATCTGTCGACGGAAAAATTCTTTTTTTTATGTTAGACCTTCCATTTGAAATATTTATAATAAATTCATCAACATTTAGTATTATTTGATGAATTTTATGAGTTCTTTAATGTATTAAACAAACAAATACATTATTCGATCATCTGTGGGTGGAAAAATTCGTTTTTTTATATTAATATTTTTTATTGGAAACTTAATGATAATTTCAGTAAATACTGGCCAGAGAAAACTACAAGGGCGCTAAAATACTAGATGGATTCCTGGTTCACAAGGTAGCCGAGGGTTTAGATAGTAACGAACAGTCAGTATTTAGGACTTCACGCCGATTGCAGAGATCTCCAGTCAGGAAAAAAGGTAACGGTAGTATCAGAAGAAATAGCCAAATCAGAAAAAGGAGGGACATTAAAGGAAGAACAAAAAGCAGAAGATCTAAATGAAGATTTATTTGAAGTAGCAGGTGCAAGCAAAGCCAATGGGAACGAAAAGGACTATATCGAGAAGGAAGTGACAAACGGTGTTGGGAACACGAAATTGTGAAGCGTATTGATAAAGGGAATTCTTAACGATTGGTGGGATTCAAGAGTGCAAAACGATATTAATGACTTTAAAATACAGATTGAAGAACTGAACAGAGAAATAGAGGGAGAATTAAGAAAAGAAGGCACTACCTCAGTTCTCAGAAAAGTAAAAGATCGTTGGAGGAAACAAACCGAAGAGATGTCAGCTGTGAAAGAAGAGTAAGCGAGAAGAAGAAAAACGAGTTTGGGCTTACAAAGAAGGGGGCATATGGTAGAAATATGCATGTATCAATTGTAGTGACCTCCGAATCAGCTTATGAGGATTTACAGAGACCGAAGGATACTGATGAAGAAGGTGTTTCACAGGCAACAAAGAATAAGACTAGAGTAAGAAGCAGAGAGAGCTTGAGACAAAGTAGGGATGGGGAAAAGACAGAGCGAAATGACCATGCCAGATCTGAATCTCGGAAAGAAAACGAAGGAAGACAGAAGAATAATAGGAACGAGAAAAATTCACCAGAAACACTTAAAACGGATGCGCTGGAGTATGAATGTGAAGAAAGAAGGAAACAGGCAATTCCTGGCCAATAAGCATAAACTGGGTGGGATACAAATTTTTGTGGATGACGAATTGTGTGGCAGCAAGAAGAAATGGAGGAAAACCTAGCGCGAGTTATATGAGTTGCACAATCAATGATAGAATATTTACATAGATCGAGGAAGATGGTAGAGTGGAAAAGAAGCCCTTTTGTGCAAGAAGAAGAGAAGAGTGAGTGACTGGGGATATTAAAGGTGGGAATCTTACGGGGGGGGGTAGAAAGGCTAAAGGATTGTGGAGTTTCTTAAAATCCTTTGACAGAATAATAATGCGGCAAACATGGGTTGAGAAGGAAAAGTGGGGCGTTCTTCTAGACTACCTTGACAAGAATTTCATGTGAATAATAAATTATAGAGAAATTATTCCTTCTATCTTACGTTCACGGCAAAATAAAAACAAATTAGAGCTATCATTTCAACTCCATTTCTTTTTAGAACAAATTTAAACTTCGACGGCGACGTTTCGGCATCACTGAGTGCCTTTTTCAGAGTATCTAAATGGGGAGATTACGATATCCGTAGCGATAAAGTTTTATTGTGAATTCTTATAGGACTTTTGCGAGAAACATGAATCTGACAGTTTTAAATCGATATCTCGAATAGTTTTCAAAATATCGAAGGCACCCCTGTGACTGGTCAGAGAAATAATGTAAGATCACACCCCAACCCCTTTTCCAATGCTTCGTGGAGGGCGGGAAGGCACACCTGCGACTGGTCATAGAAATAATGTACGATCACACCCCTGTCCCTTTTACACCGCCCCGTGGGGGAAGGGCGATAAGTTACGCCTGTTACTGGTCATAGAAATAATGTAAGATCACACCACTCCCCCTTTTCCAACGCCCTGTTCGTGGCGGGAAGGCACCCCTGTGACTGGTCATAAAAATAATGTAAGATCACATCCCAGACCCTTTTCCAATGCTTCGTCATAGAAATAATGTAAGATCACACCCCTGCCCCTTTTCCCTGTAGGAATCCAAATCAAAACTTCTTTTTCTTGTACAAAAATAGCCTATCGGAATGAACAGAAGAAATTAAATACATTAAAAAAAAGTTTGAAAAATCGATAAATTGACAACTTTCCGAGATTTCGATTTAAAACTTTCAGGTCCATGTTTGTCGCTAAAAACCCTATAGGAATCCACATTAAAACTTTGTCGCCACGGATATCGTATTCTTGCCATCTAAATAAAAATTATAATAAGCTAATACATAATAAAAGTAAATACAAATAGTTGAAAAATAATAATTATTTCTCTGTAATAAATATTTGAAGACATAATACCTTAGTTTAAAACGATTTGTATGCGAAATAACAATCATTCCAATTTTTAAGTCAAAATTTGTCAATAAGTTTAAAAAAGTAAGGCTCGAACCAATTATCGAGGATGAGTAAAAGGAGAAAGCTTCATAAAATTAAAGATGCTTTTTTCAGTGTAATCGTAGACATTTTGTTTGAAAGTTAAATTTAGTTTTTTTAAACTTCGAATTTAAATTATAATTTAAATTGTGTATATTATACCTTTTTAAGTGTTGTTGTATATGTGCTAGTAATAAGGCATCATTTCTACACCTAATTAAAGAAGTACGTTGTTCTTCCAGAATAACTAATCTTCTGTTGGTACTAGGCAGTCTGATAAGTACCTGAAAATTCTAAGAGATGGCATTAGTATTCACTAATGTGAACCATTTTCGTCGAGCTTGATCCTTCAAATGCCGCCTGTCAAAACTTCAGCCATTTATATTTACGCTTTTACAAGTTACAGCACTGAGAAGCGCCTAACCTCCGAGTTTTTTTTAATATGGAAAAATCTGAGTTTCGAGTTTTGATCAAACACTACTATCTTCGCAAGAAAACGATATCCGAGACCAAGGCCAAGCTGGATAAGTGTTACCCGGACGCTGCACCGTCGATTGGAACGATTTATAAGTGGTTTACCGAGTTTCGTTGTGGCCGTACGAGCACAGTTGATGCTGAACGATCTGGGCGCCCAAAAGAGGTCACTACACCAGAAAATGTCGAAAAAATCCATGATATGATGTTGAATGATCCCAAAGTGAAATTGAGAGAGGTGGCTAATGCTGAAGGAATATCATGTGAACGTGTGGGCAATACCGTGCATTCAGTTTTGGGCATAAAGAAGCTCTGCGCGCGATGGGTGCCGCGTTTGCTCACAGTGGACCAAAGACGAATTCGTGTGACAACTTCCCAGCAGAATTTGGCATTATTTTCGCATAAGCCGACCGAGTTTTTGCGTCGATTCATAACCATGGATGAAACCTGGATCCACTACTGCACTCCTGAGTCAACGCAATAGGCAAAACAATGGGTTCCACCGGGCCAAAGTGCTCCGAAGCGTCCAAAAACGCAAGAATGGGTCGGAAAGGTTATGGCCTCCGTATTTTGGGATGCACATGGCATAATATTCGTGGACTGTCTTGAAAAAGGTAAAACCATAACAGGAGCATACTATTCATCATTATCGGACCGATTGAAGATCGAAATCCCCGAAAAACGACCGCATTTGAAGAAGAAAAAACCGCTTTATCATCACGACATTCATGCTTAGTTGCACAAGCAAAATTGCATGAAATCAGCTTCTAATTGGTTCCTCGGCCACCGTATTCACCAGACCTGGCCCCAGCGACAATTACTTGTTCTCTAACCTGAAGAAATGGCTCACCGGTAAGCGTTTTTACTCAAATGAGGAGCTCATAGCTGAAACTGAGGCGTATTTTGGAGACCTTCTGATCGAGTACTTTTCGGACGGTATCAAAATGTTAGAAAATCGTTGGACTCGCTGTATTGACCTAAAAGGAGAGTATGTTGAAAAATAAAACCGACTTTGGCCAAAAAAACGTCTCCGTGTTTCATTTTTCAGGGACTTATCAGACTGCCTAGTATGTATCCAAAATCTAATTTTTTTGTGGTAACTCCATACTTCGCACAGATGTAAGATAAATAGCCCACGGTGACCAGAACGTTGCTGACTGTTTGTATGATGTAAAGATGTGGAAAGACCAAATCAAAATAATTTTCGATCGACAATGCAATAATAAATTGTAGAAAAATTAGTCCTTCTGCCTTACAGTCACTGCAAAACAAAACAAAAATTAGAGCAATTATTTCAACTCCATTTATTTTTAGAACGAATTTAAACTATACTTGACTGTAAGACGAAAGGAATAATTTTTCTACAATTTATTATTGCATTGGCGGTCGAAGATTGGTTTGATTTGCTGTTTCGAAATCTTTACATCACTTTGATGTGAATAACGAAAACTGCGTTAAGAAAGAAAAAGAAGGGCAGAGCAATAAGGGGTCAGCTTATTGGAGTGCGTAAGAATGTGTGTAGAATGTGAAAATAGTTGAGTGGGAGTTTGGTATTGTGATTAGTGCAGATAGACTAGGGAACTGGCGAAATGTGGTGAATATTGTATCTATAATAATGTAGGAGTTTCAAGATTGACTGAAAAAATAAGCCAAATTGTATTAAATATACACGAGAAAGGAGAAAAAGGGAGTAATTATTTTGGGGAACTGGGGTACGAGAATAGTAGAGGAGATAAGGGGTGGCAAAATAGACACAGATTCAGCAAGGTACTATCATAGAAGTAGGGAATTCGAAGACAAAACTGTAAACGCGGAAGGAACCAGATTGTTACAATTTTGTGTGGAAATGGGGCTAATGATTATATATGGGGGGACTGGTAATGATTATTTAGGGAAGCGGACGCATCTCGGGGAGGATATGGGTTCGGTTATCGACTACATAATTGATTCTGAGGGAATCAGAGTTTCGAACATAAATGATATCGATGTGGTAACGAGAACGGAATCAAATTTACATTCAAGAGATACCAGAAAGGAGAGTAAGTGGGACATGCTAATAGAGAACATAAAAAAGTAGCAGAAAGGGTAGCCATACTTAGAAAGCAGAAAACAAACAGAACAGCAGGGGTGGGGTATTTAAAAGGAAGCGATACAGAGGAAAAGAAATTGATGAAAAATACTTTTACCTACATCAAAAAATATTTAAAGACAAAAGGAAATATGTAACATGAGGACTACAAAGCCAGTAGGAAAAAACTAAAGGAATACCGCAAAGAAAGAAATAATCGGGAAAGGCAGCAGAAAAGGGAGACGGTGCAGGATAGAAAAAATATAAGGGATTTTTAAGGGGCAATAGGGGAGTTTAGACAAAAACGGAGATTTAAAGGGAATGGAATTAAAAAATATCAGTGAAAGACACATTTCATGCAGCTACTGGAGGACCAGGATATCGAATGAGAAAATCCAGGTACTCATAAGGTAATAGGCGAAAGGGCTTGGGAAAACGAAATAAAGGGTTTTTCAATAAGAGCGCTACAAAAGTTTTCATGTGAAAGTACATTCGATGCCATTATGTATGAAACTCGATTTCTTTTGCGTGGCCCCCACGGGCACGCTTGCAGAAGTCCAAACGCTGAACCCAGTTTTCGACGGTTTTCAAGCATAATTCGGCCGATACTGCTGCAATTTCACGTTCGATATTCGTACGAAGTTCATCAATCGTCGCTGGCTTGTTGGCATAGACCATAGACTTGCCGTAGCCCCACAGGAAATAGTCTAACGGCGTAAAATTGCACGACCGAGGCGGCCAATTAACTGGGCCATTTCGTGAGATAACACGCTCACCAAACTTGGTTTTCAATAAATCGATTGTGACATTCGCTGTGTGGCTTGTGGCGCCGTCATGTTGAAACCACATATTGTCCAAGTCCATATCATCAAATTCGGGCCAAAAATATTCGGTTATCATTATATAAGCATATTTTGCTTATTGATGAAGCCATTCAGCCGGAAATGAGCCCCATCGCTGAAGATGATTTTTCGATGAAAATCCGGATAATTTTCAAGTTGTTGCTCAGCCCAATTCACGAACATACGTTGCTTCTGGTGGCCAAGCGGCTTCAGTTCTTGCGTCAATTTGATCTTGTAAGGATGTAGGACAAGATCTTTTCGCATAATACGCCACAACGACGTCGCAGAGAAGCCCAACGCTTGAGAACGACGTGTGAGAGACTGATTTGGGTCTTCCTCAATTGATGCGCTAGCGGCAGCAATATTCTCGACACTACGGGCACTTCTTTGTCTGACTGGCACGGGAACATTTTGCACTGTACCTGTGGTTTCAAATTTTTCCACTAGACGCTCAATTGTTGATCTGGCAGGACGATTATGACGACCATAAATTGGACGTAGCTCTCTTAAAGTTGAGGCCGCTGACTACGAATTTTGGTAGTAAATTTTAATAAGTTCGACTCGTTGTTGGATAGTATATCTTTCCATGATGAAATGGCAAACCTTACTGAAGAGAAATGTGAAATGAGCGGGAAAAAAAATTGCGTCGTTTGCTGTCACTATCGGTCTACTTTTGTAGCGTGCCTATTGAAAAACCCTTTATAGGAGGCACAGTAATAGGAAAGTCAAAATTAAAAATAAAAATGATTAAAATAAGTTAATTATATTATACTATTCAGCTTAAAAAGTTGTAAAGAAAAATTTGTAAAATGTTGTTTTTTTCTTTTGATTTTCTAACATTGCCTCTTCTTAATCAGTAACTACTTTTTGCAATTATTAATTCAGCAACAATTTTTAATTTAAATTATTGGTATCGAAAAATTAACTGGAATTTATTAATACTCTATTTTATCCTCATTTTTAAAAAGAACTCTTTATATCTGCAAATGCACAATGTGATAGAAGTGTTTTTGAAAAGTGAATGAATGCTATTGGACTTATTATACTTAAATTAAAAAAAAAAGATTTTTAAAAATTGAACCAATTCAAACTTTTAACATTTTCATGTATTCAACACATATTTTTAAAGACCAAACACCTTAAAATTTTTAAAAAGAATTTTTCTTAAATATTTAATTAGTTCTTAATGACTACGGTAAGTTTAAAAATCATATCTAATAGTTGGGCGATAAAACAACCTATTTAATACCGTGATTTTGTGTGGATAAGAAACTGGAAAATACGGATTTTAATGTACCAGATGATTCACAAGTTTGTTATGTTTCAGAAGTTAATTTTTACTATCTAATCGAGCTTTATTATGAGCAGAATAATTTGCTATTATGTCCAGAAGACTTGGAGTCACTGGAGTCCAATCAAAAAAATGTCCTTCATACTTACTAACTGAAACAATAGTACGTTCTCCATTTAGCCTTTCTTAAAAATGCTGTAGCAGACGGTTCTGTATTGATCAGAATTGATAGTTCACAAAATTGCATTATGGGCTCCTCTTCGTCTTTAACGTAACTTTTTTTGTATACTTATCTTTCGATAATTAGTGTCGTATTTGGAAACGGGAATAGTCTGTCATCAGCAGCATATCTATCCATTTTTAGTTGCCTCCCAAGCTGAATTGTGGACACGTCTTGTTTTTAAAGTTTCGATGGGTTCGTTTACTCATTTATGTCTTTAGATTACTGTGCCACGAGTAGAGATTGATACCAAATCGTTGCATATGATTCTTAAAGTGTGAATTGTGAAACTCTTCGCTTTTCTCTGTATGGAAGTTGTTAAGCACTCTACCTTGCACAAGTGTAGATTTGATTACAGCTAGGTCCACTTGTGCATTCAACAGGAATAGCCCTGTACGAGTCTTCAGTTGGCTAATTCGTATTATTTTTAGTGTGGCTAACCATACAAAGTCTCTGGAGATGTACATCGTAATAGCTGGCGTTTGATCCAAGCATCGTCCAAACATATTGCTACTCATCGTGATACTGGCGATATTGTTTCGTTGTTTTGACTCGGATTGCCAGCAGTCTGATATGCTAGGAGCAGAGAAAGACAATCAACCAGCTCGTTAGGGTCGTCCCAGTTGTCGTAGTCAGTGTTTTCTTTTTGATATTTTTTCTATTTACTACCATATTTTGCGGCAATGAACATCCACCTTTTGACGATCGTCTGCGCCATACTTTGAACAGCTTGGAATAAAGTCTTCATAGTGTTTTAAATTATAATAAGGACGTGATTAAATATTTTTTGCAAAGTAATCAACAAAATAGAGGGCGTAAAAAATGATCGAAGGGTAGTAGAAGCCTCAAAAGTCTAGAAGAAAACAAACTTTAAGCTGAACGCGATTTACTTGATGGTAATCATTTCTGGATTTTAAAAGGTTCCAATATATCCCCTGATGATTTCAAGTTTATTATACCTCAGTGATCATTTCACTCACTCGCGTCACGTGTGGGATGATCAGTGGACGATCGACCGAAGAGGATGCTGACTTTTTGATGATTATCCCATACAATATGGAGAATGAAATCCTGATCTGTCAATCCCAGCAAAGGTTATATCGGCTTTCACACAACTTACGGATTCTACTTGTAGTGACGAGGATCTTGACAGTTCGAAGATACCGTCGCGTTATCAAATTTAATATTTGGACTTGGTACTAACCAAATCCTTGCCACACAATCAGAGCTTCTCATGTCAGTTAAGGTATCTTCTTCTTGGCTATATTTTGCCTAACGCTCTAGTACAATCTGGACGAAAAACAGGTACATTTTTTCGATTTCTAACTTTTTTTAATCTCACGAAATTGAAACATTTAAGCTTTTGCGGAATTAGAAATGCTGTAAATCACAACTATTAGATGTTTATGTTTTGTATTACTTTGGTACAGTTTGTCTTGAAAATACAATATCACCATTCCATTGTACATAGTATTGAATGAAGAAATTATTTTACATTATGTGATATTATTTATTAATTGATTTATTCTTAATGCATTCACATTACCAAGAGAAAATTACACATATTTTGTTTGCTAAAAATTCCTTTCAATCTATCAGTCGCAAAACATTTCGAAATAAATCTTTTAAAACTGTAATTGAAAACTTTCAAAAGCTGACTGACTGAGCACAAGAAAAAGTTAAATGGAAGTAATAAACGCCTTCTGGGATACTTTAAATGATACTTTAGGTCATTGCGATTGTGGTGAAAGAATAATTCTCATAGGAGCTATATACGGATCATTACCTTCTAGTCTGAAAAAGAAATTAAGGCTAGGGATGGAGAAGAAATTAAAAAGAAAAAAAACAAATTCTAATAAACATTGAGAATTTGCGGAAACCAGAAGTGCGAGTAGACTTTCAGAATAAGATAAACAAACGAGTAAATAAGAAACCTTGCTAGGCGATAATGGGCAATACAAATATAGAGGGTGCATCAACTATGATAGAGGAAGTCTTAGTAAAGAGTGTGACTGAAGTGTGTGTTACTGCAGTTGTAGAAAGAAAATCTGATAATGCATGGTGAAATGATGAAATTCAGGCCTCACAGGTCTGGCACTAATCTCAGGCACAAAAATACGAAAGTTAGACGACTTATCTCGGCTAACCTGCCTTACTAGAAAATGAAAGGAAATAAAAATACAGAGGTATCAGCATGAGAAATGGCAAAGGTGAAATGCGATGTGATACAGGCGGGATACTAGAAGCTTTCAGATACTATTTTAGGAAATTATTAAAAGAAGAAGCTACAAGGTACTACAACTGTGGTGCAGAACACGATGAATTAGAAAATTTAATTAAAAAAGTCTGTTATTCAGGTTAGGGATGTAAATAAGAACTTGAAAAAGGTGAGGTTGCTGGTTCAGACAGTATTAAGGCTGTAATGCTTAAATATGGTCGCGAGTACTCACCTCATAAACTGTGCAAATTGATAAATTAATGTATCGAAAATATTGGAAGTCCAAAGTGGCTTTGTGTAAATGGATGGCCCCTACAGGCAAAGAAAGCAATATATACTGGTAGCAAAGCGTGTGTATAAATTAACGGAGAACTGGGTGACTGGTTCGATATTATGCAGGGTGTTGACTAGAATGCGTAATGTCCTCCTGGCTTTTTATGATATTCACGAAAATGTGTATAAGAATGTCCCTCTTCGACGAAGAAGGTGTCGATCTCGAGAAAGTAAAGGTATTTGGTTGAGCATTCGCGGATGATAAGGTTGTTATGGCAGCACTAATCGAAGACTCGCAAAGAATATACGAAAAAACTGAATAGATTTTTTTTTTAAATAGTACATTTTTTTGTCTTTATTAAAAAACTAAACAAAAACTTTTCGTCTAGGGGAGAGAAGATGCGCAATAAAATTCTACATCTAGACATGGTCTTTAAAAATTAAAATTTTTAATTATTTTTGAAATCCTCAGGGGTCTTCTCACTTCATTTGCTACTTGTTCTTATTTCCCTTTGCATAATTGAGTATTCTGACATCACGTCATGCTCGGTGAGTAACGTCGAAATGTATAAGGCCTTACCACTTGGTCGACTGCAAGGCATTGATTACATAGTAGTTTGACTAAAATTAATGTGTTAAGTCGAAAATAATTGAAAATTCGTGATATTGCTTTGCTTTTTCCATCTAGAAGTCATTTCTTTAATTATTGTTGGCAATTTGGAAAGTGTGCGATTTAGAAAATCCGTCAAAAAAATGTAATGTGCCGTGATTGAGGTTCTGTTACATTTTTTTGACAGTCGATGGCAACATTTTTTTAATTTTGTTATTGCGTTAAAGTGTGTTTTTCAAAGATGTCAAGCGACTATTTTTGGATCTGAAAGGGTGACGTTAGAGAAAGGTACACGGAGAAAATAAAAATTATCTGCAACTTTGATGTTTCTAAAAAATCCTGTAATATTTCTTCAAAATCCTTAAATTTCTCCGATTTCTTTAAATCCCTTCATCTTCTTTCCAACCATTAAAAATATGTGGAAGTTTCTCAAAATTGGCTGAAATTTTTTTAGAAATCCCTTAAAATACCTTAAATTTTCTTAAATTCCTTTAAATCTTGTGAAATCCCTTTAAATCTTTTTAAATAACTTTTTAATAACTTACTTTACATTCCTTAAAATCACATAAACTATCTTAAAATCTTATAAAATCTCTTGTCAATTCTTAAATTTATTTAGATTATTTTTGAATCCTTTAAATAGAAACTTTAGCACCCCATCAAATCCTCAGCAATTCCTTCGAATCTCTTGAATTCTTAGAAATCTTTAAGATTTCTTAAAAATTCTTAAATTGCTCCAAATTTTTTGACTTGCTTCAAATTCTATGAAATCATTTAGGAAATTATAATTTGAATTTTTGATATTTTAATAGCATTTTGGAGGGTCGAAATAAAAGCGGTCAGTCCCATGAAAAATGGGTAAAGGACATTTTTTAGCTAGTTTTTGGAATGTACGCCTCTCAACTTAGAAGATTGCAATGGATTCGAAATAATTTTGAACGCTTTTTATAGCTATAGAAAGATTTATAAACATTTTAGAAAATTAAAAGAATGTTGGATTTGAAACAGGAAATTTAAAAAAATTTAAGAACAGTAATTATTCTGATCTGAAATATCAGATAATTTATTCACGAAAATTAACGGTTCTAAAGTCAAAATTTCCATTCTTGTTTTAAATTCTCTATTCTAAATAATAATTACATTTATTTTTCAAAATTCCCATCATTTTGAAAACTTACTGTTTTCGTCACTAGAGGAACTCATCGGTAGCATTTATTCTAGAAAGAGTGTAAAGTTAGAAAAAACTTATTAAACTTATAATTAGATAATAATTAAAAAAAAGAGTAATAAAAACTTAAGAATTAGAAACGAAATTTTTTTAATGTTATTTTTGGTGTCAATTATTGAAATTCAAATTATATTGAAATGAATTTTCAAAAATAGACAAATTATTTTCCATAAAGTTTTCATGTAAAAGTTCTGTAAATTATTATTTATATTTTTAATATTTTGAAGAAAAATAATAGTATTTAAGAATTCAAGTTTCGAAAGTAAAAAATTATATTTACCATATTTAAATTTCCAAAAAAATTGTTCTTGGTATCATACATTTTTTGAGAATTAAAATTATTGTGAATACCAGAAATTTCCATTTGCCTAATTTAAAATTAAATTTTTAAATATTAAAGTATTCCATTATATTAAATTTTAATATCAATTTTAATATTAATATCTAATAATATTACTTTTTTATTTTTATTATTATTAATATTTCTATGCGCACAATCATTGATACTGTTGAAATAATATCATGCCATACAAAATAAATTAGAAATAATTTTATTAAGTATTAGAAAAATTAAACAAAGAATTCAATCAGTTTTCCTGAGTAAAAATAATTTTCAATGAAAGTACAGGAGTGGCTCCGGTTCCAAATTTATGACCCTTCCTTAAAATCTCACAGCACTCTGCGCCCTGATATGCACTGCTTCCACGCAAAATTTACAAGACATAGCCCATTCCATATAATGCACTTTGAATCTCAGTCGTTCTCTGAAAGTGACAAATGGCATTATCAAACCGGTACAATAAAACTTCAATATTATATAAATAAAATCTCAAAAAGGAATTAATTTTTAAAAATCAAATAATTCTGTGGCCGAATATGCCTGAACAAAAAAGAACTTTAAAAACATTTTAAGAATAGTTATGATAGTGACCAAAGTTAAGATTCATGGGGAACCTCTGACTAGATTTCTGTCTCCATTTTTCCGAAATAACTATACCTTAATGTGGAAAGTTCGCCGTAGTTAAGGCAGTCTGGTTTAGCGAACCTATCAGGGCTGTTTCAGCATTGTGATATACTTCTTAACATGCGAAACATTTAGTTGCAATTGGGGCTCAGTGAGTAAGAGGCTGTGGAGATACTATTGTCAGCATAGGACCTGTTTCCACATGATATTACCTGGCACTTTCTTCTAATTGGATTATTGCCGAGTAGCCAAAAAATGCGTAAAAAGCACATGATGAAATCCACTGACGGGATGTCAACGAGGTTATTTTAACCCTATATCCCGTAAGTAGTAATTGCTAAAACGTGTGACCGATTCCAATTAATGATATTGTTGTCCACGAGTTCCTTGAAATAGAGCTTCAAGTGGTTGATGCGTTCTTTTCCAACGATATTCCCTCACAGCTGGTTAAATGATAATCAACATGCCATCAGCTGTTGGAGATTTTGTAGGGACCACCTACCCTATTATGGTCTTTTCTGTTATAATACTTCGATTGATATTCGCGAGCTCTACACTGGTTACGGACAATGGAGTCACTTGAATGGTCCAGTCTCAACACTCTTTTCGGGCTAACCTGACGTCTTACTCCTTTTGATTTTTATTCAGAAATGCTACCACCATACTCTGGAAAAACTTATTTACTCCCCAGGTAGGATTAACCTATACGTAACATATTCGGTTATTGGTTTGCTTAATTCCTAAATATTTACATATCCGTACCATTAACTAGTTGCAAAACTCGGTGCCATTATCTGTATGAAGGAAACAAGAAGTTCCCCAGTGCAATACGATTAGTTCATCGAAGTTTTTTTTGTTGGATGAACCATTAGATTAATGGAATTGAATCATCTTCAAGCTGCCTCCAGGCTGCCATGACTGTACCGAAAATATTCGGTTCAAGTAATTATTATTGGGATCGGTGCTCAAAGAGGTGCAAATATATCACTGGCTCGTAACCTTTAAGCGATAACCGTGTGCCAAAAATATGTTAATGCTCTTGCAAAGTGGATGCAGAATGCTATTATCCGTTGGCTGCTTTTTGTCCTCAACACACATAAGAGTTTCGCTGGTCTGTCTTTATGATTTCTTCGTATCCTATGTTTCGTTCATTGAGGTTGGTTGGTTTAAGTTCCTTGAAGTTCCTTGGTACTTTGTCCGAGTTCGCTCACCTAAGTTAAGAATTGTTTTGTTTGACTCGTTTGGGTTGGTTAGAACTATTTCATTTGTTCTGCTACCGTCGTTTAAAAAGGTTCGTTAAAATTTGTTCCTTGGAGATAATTCAATTGATTTTCTTCGTTCTATTGTATTCATGCGTATTTGCTCGTTCGTCTTGTGGTTCACTAAGGTCGGCTCTTTTAGGTTATTTTGATCATTTTATTTTGATTCGCTTCGCACACTTTGCTTGGTTCATGCAGGTTTGCTCGTTTAGGTTGGTTTTTTGGGTTCGTTCGATCAGGTTTACTCGCTCGAGTCGATTCTTTCGAGTTCGCTCATTTGGTTTGATGCGTTTAGGATCCCTTATTTGGGCTTTGATTTTTTTGTTAGTTTGTTCGAGTTCGTCCCATATTAAAAAAATAATTAGACCTTCAATAACCTTTGAAATTTACTTTAGAACCAAAACCAATTTCGCCTTCAGATGTGCCAATCTGATCGCTGCAAGTATTTTTTAAAACATTTGTTGCCTTAATTCTATTCGAACGACAAACCCAAGACAAAAATTAAAAAGAGACAATAATTATAGCGAAACGCATTCAGCTACTTCCGGTTCCTTCGGAATCGAAACGAAAGGCATACGACAAGACATGAAATGTGTCTTGCGGGTACGTATAGAGAGCCCCTTTTACAAGCGTGTTTGCTAAATACTGCTACAATGCTATATAAGCAGTCGTGGACAATTGACCATAAGGGCGACCTCCTAGATTGTGCAACTTTTGGATTCAAAGCTCTACAAGCATATACGAACCCTTCCTCTGGCTGTTTGTGGGACCAACACTAACACCATCAAATGCGCTTGTAGATGCACTTTAAAATGCTCCAATTAAGTAGACGAATCGACTCCAGGACCACTAGATGCACTTGTACGATACCGCTATTATCCCAGATCCCAGATACTTTATAGTTCGTATGCATTTTCTGTGTTATCAGAAAAACCTAGAGCGGCAGCAAGTTACGCAGCATACTTTGTAAAATCACGCTGGCTGCCTCTAGAGAACTGTATATGAATGCAGAAAGCTTATCGAACCCCTGCCTGACCAATTGGGTGTCCTGAAAAAATTCAATGTTCTTTTTTTTTCTTTTATGATTTTTCTGAAAAAATATTTTGCTCTAGATCTCATAGAAAATAATTGAAATGATAGATTAACGCAGGTTTTCGTAAATATAATAATTTCTTGTCAGAGGATAAAGTCAAGTATATCAATTTTATAGGACACATCAAGGTCGCATAGGAGAAGTAAAGTTTGTAAGATTTACCCGCTCCAAATTTTTGTAGGGATGTGTTTTTCTTTTTGAAGGATATTTTCATCACAAGCATAAAATTCTGCAATGCATTTCTGGATTCCCAGATAAGGTGCCTGCTTCTGATTTTCATTTTCAGTCAGGGACCTGTTGAAACGTTGCACCAAAGTTACGTCTCTTTCTGCAGCATCATTTATAACTTTTTGACTTATAGTCAATGCTTATTTCTTAAAATCAGTTTACTTACGTACGCGAGCGATTTTTCTATCAACTGGAAAAAGGAATTTCATATCCGAAATGAACAGCAATGTCAAAAATTAAAAACATGAGTCTTAATTTTTTTAATTTTGCTTTATTGAATGAAATTAGAATATCCTTAATCGTATTATCTTCACAAGTAAAATTAATATTAAAACTTATATTATATTATATTTAATAGAATCCTTAAGAGAATATTTTAAGTCTCTATGGTTCGAGAAGTTACCATTAGAGGATTAAAAGGAAAGTATGGAAAGGCCGGCCTTATATAAGACATCAAACAAAGTCTCAAGAGCAGGATAATTTTCGAAAAATATTTATATATATATATAAATCTGTTCTAGCCATTTTTTTAAAATAGATCATAGATAGTTTCTTCAAACCCTATTAAATTTTCTGGAACCTTGCGAAATTCTTTAAAAACTCTTTACACAATTTAGAACAGATTGAATTCTAGGAAATTAAAAATAAAATTTCAAAAGTTTTTTTTCATACTTTTTTGTGAATCGTTCGACAAAAGCCTGAAATGATAATATTTTCATTTAAAAATAAAAATTTCTACACTCATTCAGATCATTTACGTCACCAATTACGGCCTCTCTTTCTTTGCTGATGGTTGACTCTCTGTCTCGGGCCAAATTTGAAAACCTCATTAAATGGCCTAATCTTGTGGGTCTTAACGTTTATGGATATACGTTGATTATTTTGAAACAATCTGCAATTGAAGCCATCATCATCTAGAACTGAATAGATATCACCATCTTTGGTTACTGTTACTAATCGGGGAACACGAGGTTTGATGGGTCTACGTATTCTTCTATTTGGCATCTCCTTGAATTCAGTATAGAGGTTAATAGGTGCGACATTAAATCCATACCAAGTAGTATCTATACTGTCTGGTAGAGAACGAGGAGATCCAGCAGAAGAATCAGAATCAGTGCTGAGGTAACTAGGAGAATTAAGATGTCTTGAAGGAGACCATGGCGGAGAAGGAGAATCGTCCCAGCTTTTACCAGGACTCGCAGGCGGCAGAAGAGGAACCAGCCGAGAAGAGGTAGCTGCAGAAGAAGAAATCCCAACGCGACTGGTCTTGACGGGAGGAGGTCTGTTTGGATCATCTTGATTTCGCGATTCGGGCCTTTGACTCTGCAAACTTAATTCTGTAAAAGGAAATAGAAATGGATGAATTTTAATAATTGACTTTGAAGAAGACATACATATATTGAATTTTCTGCTTATTTCATATGTGCAGTTCAGTATATCAAAAAATAGAAAACCTTAACATATTTCAGCCTAAATATTGTCTTTAGATGTTTATCTTAACAATTTTCAAAATTATCTACACTGTATTTACTTAGAGGTCTAAAGTGTAACTTTGGCTTAATATGACTTAACATGTTAAGCAGATGCACTATTTATTAAAAGAAAAATTCTGTAAAATATTTTGCAGAAGGTTTCAAACAAATCAAGATTTTTCCGTTTAGCGATATTTGCAAATAGATATATCAGGAAGCTACATTCGAACTCCAAAGAGACGAAAAGCAAGGGAATCGGGACCTTCAAAGATGCGAACGCGAATTCTTCATCAAAAATGTATTTTTTTTTGTAGAAAATTCAACTATTTCGTCGGAAAATTCATTTATTGGATTATATTTTCTTGTTATTGTTAAAAACTGAACTTTTTTGCTTAAAACTCTTCGTCTGTTGTTTAAAAATAATGTTCATAGCTAAAAAAATAACATGCTAAATTTTTTGTTGAAAATTAGTCTTTTCAGTTGAAAGACTTCCTGAGACTTTTCAGTTTTTCATACTAAGATTTTAAGCATTTCATAAGGATTTCGAAAAACGTGAGATTTACAGAAAACCCCTTTCAAATCAGGCAGGTTCTACACCTTGAAGTTGCAGAATATATCGTGGACAAAATATGTTGTTTCTTAGAGGAAATTAGGCGATACGTATTTTTGCGACTTGTGGAGGAAAAATTTTCACGAAGTTATGCGTAACTGAATTATTCACTATACTACTTGAAACAAAATTATAGCAGTGATAAATCTTCACTTTATATAATAAAAAGGGAATAATAATCGATTTGACTAAACGATTCTAAATCCGCAAAAAGTTTAAGAATTTCAATATTAAACAATTTTATTAAGAAGATAAAGAATTATTCAATATTTAGCAATATTTACTGTATATTAAAAACAAATAAATTGAAACCAAAATTATTAAAAGTAAACAATTTAAAACTGAATTGTTTGACGTGGAAAGACTTAAATCGTTAAAATTGTGAAGACCCGAGTAAAAATGCTTTCTCTTGAGTTCGACTTGGTGATGTCTTGATTTCGTCATAAAGACATCGATGTCTGGCTGAGTCTCAAAACTCAGTCGAGACATACCCTTCGTCTTGCTTTTATGGTCAAATCAGGACAAGAAAAGCTAGAAGATTTTGAGGACATTTTTTTAAATTTGCAAGATATTCTAAACATTGTACGAAAAATTCAAAAATTCGTAAACTAAATAAGGCTTAATGAATAACAATAACATTATCAACTGAAAACTCAAAATAATTTTCTTTCAATTTTGCAATACTGTCTTCTAAAAAAACGTTACAAGTCATCGAAAGTTTCATTTACTTGCTTTATCAAACTTAAATTATGCGACAGTCAATCAAAGTTTCATTGACTGTTTTCGAAATAGTATTGGATGAGTGTTTCAACATCTCTATTCCTCTGGTCTTCACATTGTAATTAAACGCTCTTTTTACTACCTAGCATTCTCACTACTTTTTAAATATGTATCATTCAAAGTTTCTAATTATGATAATTTCAATTTATGACATCCTACAGTAGCTAACTTGGCCATTTATAATTTAAACTATTTATTTTTTCCGTGTAGTGGCTGTGTTATTGGGATAAATATAAGCTTTACGGTATCTGTGCAGCAATATACCAAGGGATAGAAGTAAAGCTTTCTGAAAGAACGTCCAGTGTTGACTCCTGTTTTGGGAATCGAACCTGCGCCGATATCGGTGCCATCTCGTTTCGGTTTTGTGTTAATTGTTTCTATCTGAATTAAAACTTTGCGTATTCTGTTTTTAATAACACACACATTCCGAATTCTAGCACAATAAATTCTGATTAAATACGTGTTTTTTCTTATTGGCAAAATCGGATACAGTTTTGGAAAAAATATCGATTGGGATATAATTTCGTTTAAATGGATAAGTAAAATGAAAATCTTCAATAGCCCTCCCTTCTTTAGCCTTTCCGAGAATTGATGCCGCGCTGTATGTGTGGCTGCGCACGGTGCACCAGATCTGCGGCTGTCACTCAAATGGATAGTCAGGCGTGAACAAACAAAAGCAGGGCAGGCTATAATGAGTTAGTTGCCATCCAAGGTCAGCTCCGAAATCGGGGCTATAGAAGAGTTTCACTGTATGTCACTTTCGAAAAAATTAAACATGTACGAAACATTAAAGATTATTATATTATTATATTTACCAATAGAATTAAAGATCACCAGCAAGGTGAAGGCCAGTGTATAAACGGCTTTCATTTTGTCGCTGTAGAGGAAACCCCGATTACTGTATCAGTAAATTATTCGTATATCAGTGTGACAAATTAGAATATCCTGCTGCCTTATTAGATCCTCTATATATACTAGTCGTTATCTCATGGATTATAAACGTCAAACTTAACTTTGTGCGATATTTGTACTTCATACATTCAGGAGAAAAATTGGAACACGAAGTACGTTTCAAACTGATAACACTATTTTTATAGTCTTTGCATGTTAGGAAAAACCGATTTTTACATGAAAAATATTACAAATTTACTTATTACTTATCAATGTCTATTAAGTCAATTCTAACCAACCCGAATCAATCTGACGTTATTCAAGAAAATTCTACATTTCGTTCGATCCAAATCGGTTTAGAATTAATCTGACTAAATCCAGTTTAATTCGAATCAATCCAAACCAATTTTTTAATCCGAATGAATTTGAATAAATCTGAATTCAGAGTGATATTATAAAGGATTTTCAATACAAATAAATCCAAATTCGTATTGAATTGAATTCATTCGGATTAAAAATCGGTTTAAGTCAATCCGAGTTCGGATTCATTTGAATCGAAACTTGTGTTTGGATCGACTTGCATTAGAAGTTCGGATTGATTCGGATTTAGTCAGATCAAATTTTAAGCAAATCCGTTCGAAGGAAATTGACAACGTTTTTTGATTGGTTTAGATATATTTGTCTTTTTCTTAATTCAACATGCCAAGAGCTTTAATTGGAGCCTACCCCGATGATAATCAGACTTATAGAAGAAACTATAGCATAGGGGTCTAAATGACCACATTTTATAAAATTTTTCTTATTTTGAAACCAATAACATACATGAACGAAAACTATAACAGAGTTCATTTTATTGAGTTATCTGAATTAGACAGGGTAAGAGCATAAATGTAAGTCATCCCTAGAAAAATAGGATTAAAATAAAAGTTTCGAAGATACGGGTATCATAACCAAATTTGGCCCAATGTTCTCATTTATAAACCAAAAATGTATATAAGAACAAATATAAAACATTTATTTTGTTTTTAATCTCAATTACGTATGCCAAGATCATTAATTTGAGCTATCTCTAAAAAAATTGGATAAAAAGAAAAGCCTCTAGCGTAGGGATCTGAATAACAAAAATTTTTCAATTTTTGTTATTTCTAAATCATTAATATATAAAAGAGAAATATATAACATGGAACATTTCATTTTTCATCTCAGTAAAAAATAAACAATTTTCTTTACATTTTTATTTTCATTGTGTTTTAAGAGTTGATATAAAAAACTGCAACACAGCGATTTTTGCAACTAGTTCGTACATGACCTGTCCTTTCCACTTTTCCCCGAAAGGTTCATAATAATTTTTATGGGGCAAATTGTAAGGATTCATAAAAAATCCTAAATGGTTAATAGAAATTTGAAAACGTGGCAAACAAATAAATGTGGCAACTGAACTCGCAACTGAACGCAGTTGCGTAACTTTTTTTTATCCTTATTGAGACAATCATAAAGTCTATAATATCGTAAAATCTGTTAACACACTACGCCGTAAACTCCACCAAC
>NC_046657.1:82255300-82273340 GCF_010883055.1 Belonocnema kinseyi
TAAAACGAAAAAATAGGAACATTTTACCCACGCAATCAATTTAACCTTGCTTTGATCAAGTAAGAAATAATTTTTTCACATTTTGCCTTACCAAAAGTCTAAGATACAACTTTACTAAATGATTAATAACAGAAATTACTAAAAAGTGATCAGTGTTGTTAGAAGTTTCACTTTTTTAGATTTACAACAAGAAGATTAAAAAACATATCATTTAAATAGAAAGAGTCCGAAACGTAACTTTTAAAGAAAAAATATCAGATACATTCTGAAAATGCAACCATGAATTAGGGACAACGCTTAAATTACGTAACAGCTCAAGGGGGGCATGTCTCAGTTTTGAGACAGAGTCAAACTTCAATTTATGTCTTGTAGACAAGTTTCCATGTCTTGAAGACATGGATTTATCTCTTAAGTCAAATTTTTATAATTCCAACACGAGCGGTTCATAACTTCGAGTGTATACCTGTGCTAATAAAAAAGGTCATTCTGACAATCATAAAATCTAATCTTTGTTAATGATTAAATAATCTTGTATGTTTTTATACAACATATATTCAATCAACTTATTCACGGATTTTCATTTGCATTATACTTGTTTGACGATGATACTGAAACTTATCTCGCTTTATACAATGCGCTGTAAAGTCTTCAGTTGACTGATTTGTATTATTTTTGGCGTGGCTAACGTTACACCGTGAGGGTACGCTGCTACCGCTGCCTAGAATACAACCTCATGGCAGCTGGTTGCGAGGGCCCTGACAGAACGAGGATATGTTGGAGATGCGGCAAAGAGGGCCATATGGCTGCGGCATGGAAGAGTACGCCACAGTGCTAACTCTGCGCCGCAAAAGAAAAGAAGCCCCGGACCGATCATCTGCTGGGACGCTGAAATGCTTGGCGTATAGGGAGGCAGCCTAGTTGAAGAAGCCTCCCGTACGCAGAAGATAACATCGGAGCTGGGCAGGTCCGAGAAGAAGCCCAGATATACAGGACAAGGCCAAGTTGGCAACAAAAAAAGAAGGCCGAAGCACGGCTAAAGAACGGCACCTCTTGAAGTAATGCGAAAGCGGTTCCGGGGAGAATAATGCCAAGGAGAAAGGGTGGTGCTTTTTAGTGGGTCCTTGGTAGCATTATTATAATGACAGAGTTGACTTTGTATAATGTATGATTATACGCAAAGTATAATTGAATATTATATATGTCAGTTCATTGTAGTGATGCGTCAACTAGGATCCCCATACTAGCGAGAAGTGCGGACCCTTCACGGTATGTACTTGACCATTTTTCACCAGGCCCTCGTAAAAAAATCGTTCCGGTGCGGAGGACGGTGTGAAGTGTTTATAAAAGAGCCTGTGTAGCATCGTCGGTGAGTCGGCTCTGCTACATGTTGCATAAGCCAGCCTCGTGTAGAGCCGAAAATGCAAAAGCAAGAACCCGTGCCCCCCGACTTCACGGTTGGTTTTCGGTGGGTAACTGGCAACCTTTTTAATTTTTCCGAATTCAATTGAAAATCAGAAAAAATTCGAATAATTTTGAATAATTAGATGGTTGAGAAGGTCTGGCTAGATTAGAAACAGAACTTTTTCAATATTCGTGTGAACATTTTGGTTACTTCTTTATTTTAAAAACATTTACTTTAAGAGAAAATTAAAAAGGGCTTCTAAACATATAAAAGAATTTTATACAATTTAAAAGATAAGTGTGGAAGATTTGAAAGAAAAATGTTTCCATTGGTAATATTGATGATTAAAAACATCAAATAAATTCAAGAAATATTTAGAAGAAAGGAAGAGATTCGAATCTAATTTTAAACCTTAATTCTTTTTGAAATTTACATTTCTAACTATTTGAAAAATATACTTTAGGAGGTTTAAAGCAATTTTCTTACACCATGTTTTTAAATACATGATGGTTTAAAAAACGTACTTTCAAATTTAAGTAAGTTTAAGATATTTAAAATTTTTTAAATGATTTAAATATAATTAAAACTTTTAACGATTTTTCAAGAATTTCGTAGGGTTTCACGAAAATGGCAAAAAATCTTTTAGGCTCCTAGCAATAATTAAAATAATTTTTTTATTTCGAAAAATTAATTTCAGGAGATTATTCTGAAAAATTTTTACTTTACAAAAGATTTCAAAAGTTGTCAAAGTGTCTGAAAAATTTTAAGGGCATTTTTTTTACTTTGCAGAATTCAAAAAATCAGGAAAAATTTGAATAATTCCAAAGATTAGAAGATAAGAAGGTCTGACAAGATTTTAAAAAATATATTTTTTCCTAATATTCGTATAAACATTTTTATTGTCTTTTCATTTCAAAAAATGAACATTCAAAGAAAATTAAAGAAGACTTTTAAGCACATCAAACGATTTCCTAAAATTTCGAAAAAAGGTGTAGAATAGGGTACCTGAAAACTACTCTTAAAACAAAAACTGTCAATTCTTAATGAAATCGACATTTTGAGCAATGCATTCTGGTATTTTTTACTTTAATTTATTAATATTGGTCTAACAGAATATTTATTATCATTGCTTAATTAATTTTCAATTATTTAAACAGATGGAATTCGTTTAAATATTTTTTTCGAAAATTAATTTTTTTCTCTTAAAATTATTACTGTCAGTCTAGTGGAATATTTAATAACATTAGTTCATTAATTTTTAATTGTTTAAACAAATGGAATTTGTTAAAAAAATTTTATTCGTTATTTCCCTAAAAATGATTACTCTTGGTTTAGTGGAATATTTATTTACATACGTTCATTCATTTCCCATAATTGAAACAAAAGGGATTTGTGTGAATAGTTTCATTTCAATTTTTTTTTTTTTTAATAAAAATTATTACTGTTGGCCTATTGGAATATTTATCAGTAATAATTTTTTTTTCAAAAAAAATTGATCAAACAATGTTGATAAATACTTCACTGAAGAAATAATAATAATTTCTAATAAAAAAATTCTTTACAGAAATTTTATTTGTTTAAACAATTGAGAATTAATGAATTAATATTAATGAATATTCCAATACACCAATGGTAATAATTTTCAAGGAAAAAAACGAAACTTTGAAAAAAAATTGTTCAAACAAATCCCATTTGTTTAAATAATAAAACATTAATTAACCAATGTTCATAAATACTCTATTTGACTAATAGTAATAATTTTCAGGGTGAAAAACGAATTTTCGAGAAAAAAGATTATTTAAACAAATTTCATTCGTTTAAATAATTAAAAATTAATTAACCAATGCTAATAAATATATCCACTAGACGAATATTAATAATTTTAAGTAAAAAATACGAGAATAGTGTTCAAAAAGTCGATTTTATGAAAAATTGACATTTTTGGTTTTTGGGGTAATTTGCAGGTACTCGTGGGGGTGTGTTAGGAGTATCAAACCCACATGTCTGATAAAAGAAATTCTTCACTGGATAATTCTTTACAGACCCCCATACCTTGCCGTCACATTTTTTCAAACCCTAAAAAGTTATGCAAAAAAATCAAAAAAGTGATTTTTCCCAATGAATTTTAAATGGGAAACTTCAAGTCAAAACCAGCACCTGTTAAAATATAAAAATAAAAAAATAAAGAATTTCGGAATTTCTTTTTTCGGATTTGGAATAAAATGAGGGTGGGTGTCGTTGCCCTCTAGCATGCAAATAAATTTTGACATGGATTTTTGGACCACCCTAATGTAGAAGGTTTTAAAAGCAAAATGTTTCAATTTGGTAAGATTAAAAAGTTTTAAAAATATGTGAATAATCGAATAAATTCAAGAAATATTTAGTAGAATTGATGGAATTCAAAAATAATTCGAACTTTTGAAGAGTTTCAGAACGTAGGATAAACTTATTTTAAAAAATCGACAAATCTAAAAATTCTTGTAGAAGAAAAAAAAGATGCACCTGCAAATTGTGTACAATTATCAGTCTTTGAAATTAAAATCCTGATGATTTAAAAAAAAATTACTTCAAGCCCATTTCTTCTCAGGCTGAATCCCCGCTTTTAATTGCAAGAGGTTCAATTATTTCCAATAAAAATTAGTAATGAAATAAATTTTGAAAAATTCAAAGAAAAGATACATCCCTGTATGCTTAAAGATATAATTTCATACTTTTTTTTGTGAAAAAGAGATTCCTCAATTCTCAAGTGTGAATAGTAAGGGGACTGAAGTCAATTAAACATTAATAATTAATGAAAGATTTTTATTTTTCCCTTCAGGTGTAAAAGACTTATCATTTGATAAAAATGTTGTGAAAATTTTTCTATGAAGGTGGTGTGGAAAGGAGTTTTATTAAAAAAATGTGTGGAACTTTCTAACAGATAACTTTATGAATTTCTGACCTTTCGTATTTTTATTTTTTAAGTGCATATTAATCTTCTTTATGTTTAGGGCAAAATCATGTACTGAAAAACGATGAAAGAAATATATATTTCTGAAACTGGTCCAGAAGAATTTGAATTTTTTATATAATTTGAAAGGCGATTCTACATAGTGATTTACTAACTAATGGAGATATTTTTATAATTTTCTTTCTGAATTATATCCCCTAGGCAACATATTAAAATACAATTTGAGAATGTTTATAAAATTATCATAATTTTTTATTTTAATAATTAATATATAGAGAGTACAGTTTTTATATGAAATTTGACGACAGTTTTTTGTACCATGTTTGACCCTAGTGTAGAATCAAAGAAAAATTTTCTAAAAGTATGTTCCTTAGTTATTAAGATACTATACAAAAAGATACTTTTAGAATTGTTTTCTCCTTTCAAAATCAGGAGATATTTCCTCATAAAATAAAATTTGTTACATTTATTTTACAATTATTTACAATTGCAATTATTTTACAATGACAATCAAATTGTAAAAGCTTCATTTTGTAATATTGAGATAAGTATTTTAGGACATTAAAGGTTTCGTAAAGTTTTCATATATTGAGAAAGCATATGAGGCCAGGTTAATAAGTTTTCGGCTTTTTGTCTTCAAATCCGCAAAATTTTGATTATAGCCTTAAATAACATAAAAAGAGATGTGTCAAAAAATAACAAAATAGGACTTTAGAGATTTTTATTTTTTTGGGTTTTAATAAATATTAGGAAAAATTCTAATCTTCTTAAAAAATGTTTAGAACATTTAGGAGTTTGGAAGAAATTAAAAAATATTTGATAAATTTTCGGAAATGTTTGCAAGGTTATAAATATTTCTAATACATTAATACGCGACTTAAATACTCGATTTTTTTGTTTTTAATTGGTAAATTTGACTTTTTTCGTTGAACATTATTCTATTTTGTAAAAAATTCTTTTTTTGTTGTTGTTTTAAAATTTATTCATAAAATTTTGATTCTCTGTTATCAGTAGGAAATTATTGGTTTGAAAATTAAACTATTCAATTTTTCGCTGAAACATTATTTTTTAGTTTAATTTCAATTATGTGGTTGAAAATTCGTGTATTTTTTACAATTTATTATTGTTTGGAAGAAGTCTTTTTGTACGTAAATTCATTTCTTTGTTTGAAAATTCTATTTTTTATCCGAAAATTTTACTAGTCCAGTTTTGGTTTAATGGTTGTCTCAGTTTCAAATTCGTTTCTAAAGCGAAAATGGAACAATTTTGTTGACATTTTTTTTTAATTATCTTTTTAATTATAAATTTATCTTGTAACTTCTTTGGTGGCGAATTATTCTTCTTCTTTAAAATTTCATTTGTTTTATTTAAAAATTCATTCAGTTGATTAAAACTTCGGTTTCACACGAGGCTGGTTTTTGCAGCATTTAACAGAGCCGACTGATCGACACGCCAAAAGAAAAACACCCGTAGCTACCCGCAGACCGGCAAACACAAAATATACCAAACAATGCAACTATTAAATGGGAAGATGTGATCTTGGTTGACTCGCACAAGCCTGCATTATTTAACTGCGCGTGCGCGCGCAAAGCAACTTATCGGTGTTCGTTTTCGCACCGTATAGAGTCGATTGTATGTATCTCGCTCCGTCTTAGTGTTTGATTTTACACTGTCCAGTGAAATTTTAAGCTTAGATTAAGACTTTCACATCACATCGGGTAATTCGTTAGTATTTTTAACACTGGGAAGTTGAGAGTTTGTAAATTTACCAAATTTACACCAGAGAAGTGTATTTTAGTAGAAAAAACGCTTTTTCGCACCAAAATATCGCACTATATTAGTACAACTTCGCACTTCAGTGTGACGTTGAATGAATTTTTTCTAACATTGTGGAGCGGATTTTGATAATATGCCCTTTAATTTGTACTCAGAGGTGGCCTGGAACATCAGAGCAGAAACCATTGAGAAATTAAAAACGAAATGAAGAAAGAAAGTCAGCCACGTCAAAAACTCTAAAATTTTAAATCAACCTGAAGTGGATAGTAAGACATCCAGTATTTAGCAGGTAAAGGTCGTCCTATGTCCAAAAACGGAAGTATTTCTCAAAGCAATTTAGGACAGAGTTGTCAGCTCAAGAAATTATCACAACCACGTGTTATATACGCACAGGCATAATGACGTAGCGGGGAAAATACATAGATTAACAACTCGTCTAAACCTATGACTCTCAAAAGAGTGGATGCTTTCTATAGACACATTCTAATGTTAGTATTATAAACCGAAGATTACATCTTATATTGGGATGTTACGATCCAGACAAATTTAGATATGCTATCGTGATGCAAAAAAAATAAAAGGTGGAAGAGTCTGCATCGTCGACATTGTTCGTCTGCTTGAAGCCTGGTTTACGATCGCCGCAGACATCCCGTTGCGGCACAGCAAACAAGCTCCGCGCAGCAACCATTTTGCGTGATCTCACGTCGAATGTCAGAGGACCAATCAGAGCATTTCATCACATAACCTCGTACAACCAGACGTTTGTGGCATCGTCGACACTAACTTTGAGTGATTTTGTTTTTAATTTGTCTGGATTTTTTTGTTGGTTTGGTGTATTATTTCAGAAACATTTAAAAGCATTTAAAATTAAAGAAAAAAGCTGCAAAATAGCAAATTGCACGCAAGATGCACGGAACATCTCGAACATGTAGGAAACAGTAGGGTACTAGCATCAGCTCATAACGGGGTTTCATTAAACATCTGTTGCATTGCAAGAAACTTTCTCGACCATCATGAAGCAAGGGACTAAAAACCTTTGAAATGGAAAATGGTAGCTCTAAGAGTCGTATTCATAATCTGAGCTTAAGACCATCTTCACCAAGATAATCTTATTCAATTCAGACTATCTTAAGACAACACATATTCATAGTCAGGAAATAAGATCGTCTTGTGCAAGATACGTATATTATTCGTAAGCACGTGCTTCTTCTCTCACAGCATTTTATAATCAATGAGAATATTCAGCCCACGGAAATCAGGATGTAATTTTTGAATGATCTTTGGCTTTGCAACACGTGAGTTTGTTTTGTATGTGAAAAATAACCAAAGCAATTATTCTTTGAATTTGAAAATAAACCAAAGAAATTTCTCGTAAAGTAGTCGACATGGCTGCAATTAACCAGGGACAAGTTTATTGAATATATTGATAACAAGAAATGTGCATTGTATGTACAAGTGTAGTGGTGAATTTACACGTCTGTCGTATTCAGACGGAAAATTTATCTTCCTCTCATACTACCATGTCGTCTTTTCATTTAGGTTACTGTCTCAAGTCAACAACGGACTTGACTCAAAACAAGCTATGCTTATTTACCTATAAAGTTCGTCTCAATACGACTATGAATACAAGAGCAACCAAGCCGCTCTTAAGCACAGTCTATGAAGCATGACTGTCTTGTTCAAGTTGAAATTTAGAAAAAGACTTGAGACCATCTAGAGGCGCGACTGTGAATTAATACGCAAGCTTCGGACGGGACTCAAGGTGATCTTGGCGACTATGAATACAACTCTAAGAAAGCATCCAGAGACGACTTTTCTCACCTCCAATGCTCGCGGCCACTGTTTTAGTCCAGTCATCTGGTACTTTTAGATGGTAATTTCTGGAGCACTCATTTTTTTCTCTTAACCACTTCCTTCGTGGCTGCATAATCTGTGGTCAGGTTCTGTGAACAAGATTTCGTCCGGTAACACGAAATTTTTGTTAGAAAAAGGTGCAAAATATCACATTCCTTTATATTTGTGTTTTTCTGTGCATTTGAGAGGTAAATGTATTTTTACAAAAATAAGAGTAGATCCTGATGATCAGATCTAAAAACGGTCAACAGATGAATTGAAGTGGACGGAAATACCTGGCATTTCAAAAAAGAGTATTATCCTAAATATTATAGATCGCAAGTTAGCACTTTCCAAAGTTGACATATTCCGACCTGAATTTACAGGGGATTTCCTTTCGACCTGTACATTCAGGTCGAAATGGGTCCATTTGGCAGCTGCTAACTCGCGATCTATTATAGTTATGATAATGTTATTATTTTTTTAAATTACAGGTATTTCCGTCTACTTTAATTCATCTTTTGACCGTTTTTAGACCTGGCCGTCAGGATCCGATCCGTGGAGAAACAAAAAAAAAACGGGTGATTTTTGGAAAAAAATAGGAAAAATGTTTTTTTTATCCTTAACTTCGAAGCTATTCGTAATAAAAAAAACGTTCTTTTTTCGTTTTACGCAGAATCGTGTCCACTTTAATTTTTTTAAGAACACGTTTACCTTTCAAATGAACAGGAAAGCACCAATCTGATGAAAGTGATATTTTGCACATTTCTCCAACAAAATGTACGTATTTCGAGACAAAATCCTGTTCACAGAACCTGACCTCACATTATGCACCCACGAATGAAGTGCTTAATAGAAAAAAATTGCTATTCCAGAAATGACCATCTTCTTCCTATTTTTCCGAGCAGATGACTGGACTATTTAAATATCACAGCGGTTAAAAGACGAACTCCAAACTGCAACACGCTCGTAATTTTGTACCTCTAGCATCATTACAAAATATTTCGAATATTATACTAAATAAACTTATAACATCCTCATCTTATCAGTCACTTTACTCAGTGCGTGGCTATAATAAAAAACCAGGGTCACCCGAGAACAAGTTTGAAAACAAATAATAATCAAGCTCTACTAGACTTAGACCCGGGGTTATTTCTCGCGACATTTTTATTACATTTCCCTTGAGAAATTTCATGAAAAATTCCTTAAGATCCTGTAAGATCTACTGAAATATTATTAAAATCTTATGATATTCTTTCAATTTCCTTGCCACCATAGAAATGAATTTCCAATTCAGAAGATTATTTTTTACAAATAAATTGACTTTTAAGAAAAACATGATTTTTCAACCGAGAAGTTGAATTTGTGCATACAACTTTGAATATTACAGGTCAAAGCATCAACAACTGCAATTTGGAGATTGTGAATTCTCTTTTGTTAAAGCTTCTTCGGCTTAACGAATACATTTTGATCACGTATCTCGTAACTAAAAATTTTACTTCTTTATTTTTAATGATATTTTTCACGATTAAAGCGAAAACTATGCCAACTATTTCCAACATTTAGGTTTGTTATTTTTAATGTTATTTTTTATAAGCATAAGAAAAACTACGCGTCCAATAAAAAGCGATCAATAACTAAGTTCTTCATATTTTACTCTTTGGGTGCACAATTTTTGTTTATTCATCCTTATTCGAATCTTGCTGATTGGAATACGTTAATGGGGTTGAGTTAAAGTAAGAACGGAAAAGGACACAAATAGAAGCGTTACGTAGAATGGAAGATGGAATAAAAGGTTTTTTGGAAAACTCATGGCTTTTTTTGACGAATATGGCGAGAGTTTTACGGTATGGTGGTTATTTTGACTATCAGATTCATCATTGTAAATCAAAAGATATTCTTTTATTCGAAAAACTGAAGGGAGTTTTTTTCTTTTCTGTTAATCAAGCAATCGTAGGAAATGAATAATTCAGACAGGCAATTGTTAGAATGTAAATATACATAACATAATAGTTCGTTTATAAAATATTCAAAAATGATTGTGGAAGGTATGTCCTAACAAATGGTCAATTTGTCTCAAAGATACAACATTTTTGTATTACAGCAATCAAAAAATCCTTTTCGAGCAACATGGGAAGTCAACCCTCCGCTCCCTTCACATTTCTGGAGATAGAAAATCCGTATTTTTTTCGAAATTCAAATATTAACACGTCCTACCAGACACTTCCAAATCCTATTTAATTACCATGCACAAATTTAGGACAATTTGGATAACCGCCATGACTTGTGAAACAATTTTTAATTGTTTATGTAAATGTAAATTAATTCAACAATTATTTTTCCCCGAAAAATGTTTAACAACTCGTATTTCTTAATTAAATGTAAAATTTATTCATTATTTGTTTTAGTACAATCAAATCTACTTAAACATCTGGTGCTTTGAGAAGTGACGAGTCAGATGACGCATGACTTCGAGTTGCGTCGGGATCGATCGTTGATGAACGATTGTGGTCGTAGCTTCAGGAGGCCACATCTTTTCTAGTTTTCCCAAACAACCAAGACCTTTCTTTGGTGCAAAGTGCTTGCTGGATCCCTCGTAGACGTCTAATATGGATTACTTCGATAAGGCAGTCAGAAGCTAATGTGTTACTTTCTTTAATCGACTTCAACCCGACCCGACGTGACTCCTTTCCTGCACTACGCGAGTCGGCGAGTGATGAAGTAACACCAATGATGAATATATTTGTATTTTTTTCAACTATTTGCTTAAGTAATTTTCTTGGGTAAACTTATAAAAAATAATATAAAATGGAAGACGTACGATTAATTTTTTGGCTATAAACTATATATTTAGAAAAATAATTATACTCGTATGTATTCTATTCTATATTATTTCGTTTAGTCATAGAAAAAAACTGCTTAAGCAAATGAAAATAGCTTAAACGAATACAAATTTGTTAAACATTAAAATAAATCTCCGAAAATTATGTAATTATTTAACAAAAACTAGCATATGATAAAAATTTAAGAAAGAAGTGGACACTCCTATCTCAATTTTTTTAATGTTGAAAATAAACAATGCTTAATTGTTTCAATAATTGCATAATGTTTTTATCAGAATTGATTACTTCAAACAATTCACATTCAATATCACATTTCATTCAGAAAATACAGTTTATTTAAAAAAACGACTTAAATTGCTGAGAATTAACAATAAAACGTACAAAATGTAGTTTTTGTTTTATTTTGTAGACACTTATCTTAAATCCCTAAACAACTTGGCACTTGTCGATCAATTCCCAAAGTACGAGTTCAATTTCTCGAAAATACAAAATTTCTCTATGTTAATTAAATGGAAATAGAAACATGGGGGGAGACTGCCTTGCCCTCTAGAGTAAAAAAAATTGCAATGAATTTTTCGACGAACCTC
This sequence comes from Belonocnema kinseyi, assembly GCF_010883055.1. Taxonomy (NCBI): domain Eukaryota; kingdom Metazoa; phylum Arthropoda; class Insecta; order Hymenoptera; family Cynipidae; genus Belonocnema; species Belonocnema kinseyi. The sequence goes on from NC_046657.1 coordinate 82,266,692, forward strand.
ATGTACATGGCTCGCAATGTGCCACATATGTATATTATATGCAGCGAAAAGCGCCTCATTGAGAGGCAGAGCATGCAAAAGTCTCGAGTTGCGGAGGACGTTGGTGGAGGTAGCCCGCTTCCAAAAAAAATTTCGCTTATAGCCCCGAGAGGAGCCTATGAAGCGGCTCAAATGTATTGCCAAGAAAAGAATGCACACTTGATACTACCTTTCTCCTTTCTATATTTATTTAGTTTAGGTTAGTTTTAATTTTTAAGGATAGGGGGGCGTTATGTCCCCCTCTGGCATTCAAGTTATGAAGCATATTGTGCCTTATCCGTATTTTTTCGCAAGGCAGTGCTCCGAATTCGGCCTCCTTCGACGAGTGTTTTTGGATCCCAGTCAATTTCGGTTTTACCAACTTTCTGAGAATGTACTTCTCAGGTGTTAGGCGTAACTATCGCACAGTATTTGTCCTATTTTGCCTCCGGAAAACAGGCCCCAACCCATTTTGCAATTCGTCAGCCACCCTAGCAGGTTAGAGTGGACGGAGCGATCCCTCGAAGGTCATGAGTTAGATTCATAGATTTAAAGCAGTTTGCTGGTATGTCATAAAAGTGTGTATTAATTCAATGAAAATTGGCCAGGATCCTCGAGCAAGTGTCCCCCGTATGTGCCTCAAGCGCAAAGATAGTGCTAACTCATATTTGTGTTTTCACAAAATTGACTTTATCCTTTAAGGCTCGTCCCCTGAACATGAGGTCTACACCTTGGTACTTAACCAGCTCCTTTTGAGGAGGCCCAGAGCTGAAGGTGGGTTCCGAACCACCCAAGTCACGTTTGAATCACTTAGAAAAATGTCCATTGATACTATCTCATTGATCGAATCTCAATTTAGAGGGCTATATATCTTGCAATAAAAAATAAATCAGAAATTATTTTTGTAGATATTAGGATAATTCAACAAGGAAATAATTTAGTTTTCCGCTGTAGCCAACATTTTTAATAAATTTTAATAGTGGTTGCTGAAACGTTTCACGGATTCTAATTCATGATATTGCTGCTGAGTGTTCCTCTTGAGTTATCTCTTTAATTTCCGTGACGATACTAGCTGTATTGTAAAATTTAGAATGACCGGAAAAATCATGAGAGAACCATGTTCCTCTCGGCCTTCTTGGAACAGCTTGTACCACTTATATACATTTTTCTTACTCAGAGTAGACTCGCCGTATGCAACTGTCAACATTTCAAGAGTTTTAGAGCATTGGATTCCATTTTTTACACAAAATTTAATGCAAACTCTTTGCGCCATTTTTTTTCGAAAGAAGAAAATCGCCGAGCACACCAAGCCCTTCTAACCTTTGACGCCTCTGCCAGAAAAACAACACGAGCTCTATAGTCAAAACTGTGAACATATGATCGTGACGAGTTCACCAACACAACGAAACGAAAAATTTAAAACTTGAATGTACGTAGCCCACGAAAATTGAAAAGTCACTTTACTTTTCGAACACACCTCGTATATGTACCATTGTCTAGTTGCAAAACTCTGTGCCGTTGTCGCGTTGAAGAAACACAGAAATTCCCCAGTACGTTACGATTAGATACGCGAAGTTCGTTTTGTTGGATAGACATTAGATTTATGGAATGGAATCACCCCCCCCCCATGCATTTAGTAACCAGGTTCTAAGAGACGAAGGCGTATCGGTACCCTAACTTGCTGAGCGGAAAGAAGCCCAACTCACACTTTTGGCTAACTACAACATTATTGCCAAGGAGGAGAAAAGGGAGGAGTGGCATGCAGACCTTCAAATGGAGCTGCAAGGACTGTATCGAAAATATTCGGGTTAAATAATTTTTCTTAGGATCAGTGCTCTTAGAGGTGCAAATCTATCACTGGCTCATAACCTTTAAGCCATACCTGTATGCCAAAAATACGTCAAGGCTCTTGCAAGGTGGATACAGAAAGTTGTCATCATTTGATCGCTTTGTGTCCTAATGGCACACGAGAATTTGCTGACCTGTCTTTATGATTTTTTCCTACTCTGTGGTTCGCTCATTATTTTGGTTCTTTTAAGTTCCCTGTTACTTTGTCCAAGTACGCTCGTTTAAATTAAGAATTATTTTTATTGACTTGTTTAACTTCGATCCACCTCTTTAATTTTCTCAGCCACCGTCATTTGGAAAGGTTCATTTAACTTCGCTCCTTGGAGTTGGTTAATTTGTTTTGGTTCCTTAAAGTGTATTTACAGGTATTGGCTCGTTTGGCTTATGGTTTGCTTAGGATAGCTCTTTTGGGTTAGTTGGATTATGTTATTTTGATTTGCTTCGCTCGTTTCGGATTGTTTATGCAGATTTGCTATTTTAGGTTGCTATTTTGGGTTTATTTATTCGCGTCGATTCTTTCGGGTTTGCTCGTTTGGGTTGATGCATTTTCTTTAATTATATTCTGATGAAATATCTAAATAAAAAATTAAAAAGAGACAATCTTTATAGCGAAATCAATTCGGTTTGGTCCGATCCTTTCACAATCAAACCGGAAGGCATAATGGCATCGCTTCAAATGTGTCTTTCAGTTGCGGATAGAGGGTCCCTGTCACAAGGGTTTTCGCTGCATACGGCTACAATGCCTAATAAGCAATAGCCGACAATTGATCAGGTGCGGCCCCGTAAAAAATCCGTTAATTATGTCGTATCAACCATACCGACTCTCGCATATAAGGCGACCTCTTAGTTTGTGCAGCCTTATCTTTCTACTCGTATTCAAAGCTCTACAAGAATATATGAACCCTTTCTTTAGCTGTTCGTGGGAAGACAAATAACACCATTAAACGCTGCTGTGGACACACTTTGAAATGCTCAAATTGAGTAGACGAATCGAATTCAGAGTCAATTTCTGGACTATTACGATTTCATTATTATACTCGTTCACAGATACTTAACGGTTCGTACGCTTTTTTTGTGTTACTAGAAAAACTTAGAGTTACAGCCATTTTCAATTTTACAGGAAACATCAAAGTCACGTACGAGAAGTGAAGTTTGTAAGATTTTTCCCCGGACAAGTTTTTTTTAAGAATGTGTCTTTCTTTTCGAAGAACATTTTCATCACAAGCATACAATTCTGCAATGTATCTTTGGATTCCCAGACAAAATGCCTGCACCTGATTCTCATCTTCAATGTACTGATCCTTTAATGTACTGATGAAGGCGACCGGCTCAATGTAGTGCTTGTTAACCTCCCAGAGAACAAGATCTGTGTTAAGGAATGACGAATTAAATTTTTTAATATCGAAAAACCTAAGTGCATTTGAATTTAGAAAAAGTTCATTGCGATTCTTTACCAAATTTGACAGATTCTGACCTGCAAGGTGTTTTTCGGGTTTGCCTGAGTCTTCTCGCATTTTTATCGCAACCTCCATTCTGCGATCCAAACTAAAAAGTACGTAAGTGATATTTATATGAAGAACCTAAAGAACTATCTTTTTTGCGTTGTAAAAGTGACCGAGTGCGACGCGAATTGATAAACGAAAAAAATCACTCGCCCTTGCATGTCATTTAGCCTTGTAAATTAGCTCTGACTCTGATCGGAAATCCACGGGAAATATGGCCCAGCTTAATTCGACTATACTCTATCGACGATCGTTCGGGTGAGTTTGGAATAGCCATTGAATACACAAGGTACCTTAAGTATGTGTTGATGATTTATTTTGAGGCTGCGATCGAGTTCTTCGACAAAGGCATCGTCTCCAAGTGACTTTTTGTTATTTTTACCTTGCATTTTTTACTTTACGCTACTAGTAAAACGTCGTAATTCCATTTTATAAAAGGAATTGTTTGAAAAACTACCCCTAATTCATACATACCTACCCTCGTTATCAGTAACGGTTTAGAAGATAGAAAACTACCTTGAACAATGCGGAACGCATTTAGAATAACAAATTAATTATATGACACTTGGAAATTTTTTTCTTTATTAAATTATCCCGAAAAACTACCTCTCCACACGAGCGTATGCAGCGTAACATATGTATCCATGAAAAGAGCATAAACATTAATAAAACTCAGAAAACATTGTTAGTCGATATTTTATTCCTTCTTTTTTGCTCTTTGATAATATATAATACGTTTCCAACAAACTAGCCCTATGTCATACAGACATACCCCTCGTGATTGAAAGCGCTTTAAAACTTTAAAAAACTCCTCTCAAAATGTAAACAGGCTTTAAAGCTCAAAATTAATTACATTACACTTCAAAATTTCTCCCTCATTATCGTTTCCTCAAAAAACTATTCTTCTACGTGAATGTGGGCAGCAGAACATATATATGTAAGAAAAAGCATAACAAATAACACAACTTAGAAAACACTGTTAGTTGATATTTTTTTGCTCTTTTTTTGCTCCCCGATGATATATAATACGTTCCCCAAAAACTACCCCTAAGTCATACATACTCAACCTTTGTGATCAAAAACGTTTTAAATGTTGTAAAACTACCTTGAACAATGTAAAAATAATTTAGAACTCCAAATTAATTACATGCCACTTAAAATTTTCCTTCTCATTATAATTTCCGCAAAACTACCCTTCCACGTTAACGTATGCGGCAGAACATATATGTTTGTGTGTGTGTGTTCGGTTTTAATTTCTCTAGAATCAAACCGAAGGGCCTATGACAAAGCCACCGAACGCATACTCGGGTTACGGATAGAGGGTCCCTGTATCAAGGGTTTCTGCTGAATATGGTTACAAAAATATATAGGCAGTCGCGGACAATTGTCCAGGGGTAGTCCCGAAGGAATTAACCCCCAAGCGGAGGTGTGAAAACCGTTCCGAAAGCTAAATCGCACCTGGGTGAGGTATCTAGAACGGTGACTCCGGGATACCGGTCGATCTCTCAGAGTAAACAGCCTTATCCTTGCATGCGGGGCTCTAGAAGGATGGACGAACCCCTTTCTCTAGCTTCTCGTGGAAACAACAAGGACAACACCAAACATAGTTGAAGTAAGTGCGGTTCCAAATAACAGAACGCACAGGAGTCCCGACAATGTGTCGGCCAACGAAGCGACTGAATCACGACCTGCTAGAGTGCTACGATGCGAGTGTGCCCCCTGAATGGAGTTACATGGCATGGCTGCATGCTCTGTGGTGCGAGAAACACCCGAAGCTATCGCACTTTTCGCAGCAACATATGCGAAACCATGCTGAAGTACTCCGAAAAAGGGGCTATGTAAGCGGAACGCCTAATCTACCACAGCTATAACAAGCCGGCAACAGAGAAACAGAGGCGACTCTAAGACCAACCGCGGGCAGGCATCCAATAGAGGAAGAACGATCCTTTATGACCCGGAGAAACATCAACAGCAAGGTTTCTCTCAAGCCTGAAGATCTGGCTGAAATGGATGAAAAGCTTCGTGGACATTTTTCCGGAGAATCCGACCTCTAGGCCATCAATTATTGTGTGTACAATGCAGCGAGAGCTTTGGCCGATGCGAACCGTAAAACAAAATCAACAGTTGATCATAAAACCAAAAGACGAACGCATCGACTTTCCATAAAGATAGGCTGGGCGAGACAGTATGCGTCCCGCATTCAGTGTGTAATTGACTACATCACCCCTGGCAGGAATTTTACCGCCAAGGTTCGAAAGTTCGCGCGCGAACTGTGGACCCGTTATCACACACTTAACAAGTAAAAGCTGCTGACCATTAGACATCATATTATTGAGAGAATACGGATACTATCTGACGCTAAGTGAAGTCTAGAGCGGAGGGAGAGGTGGGTCAGAGAAAATCAACAGTTACTCTCTGACCCATCTGGACCCTTCCAAAACCCTCCAGTTACTGTCGAACACCCACCCAAACCAGAGAAGGTCGAAGTGTTTTGGAGAAAAGTCTACGAAGTGCAGCATAGACTGGACGAAGACTCAGAAAATATAAATAGCTTCAAGAAGCTATGTGGATAAAGAACTATTCCGCACCGGGACCAGATTGTATCAAAACCTTCTGGTGTAAGAAGTTTCCTTCAACCCATCAGCATTGGGCCCGTATTTTCACCTCATATTTAAAGTCTGAAGAGCCAATTCCGGAGTGGTTGGTGAAAGGGCGCACAATACTCCTACCGAAAATAGGCAACTTAGCTGAACCAAAGAATTACGGGACAATCACTTGTCTGAACACACTTTATAAGATATTCACAGCTATCCTAAATGATAGGATTGTTCGGGAAGTTGAACCTGTGTGACAAGAAATGCATGAAAAACGAGGCTCACAAAAGGCTTAGCGTCCCGGTAGTACTCTATTCATTTGGAGTTGTTCCATGGACGAAGAAAGAGCTCAGATCCCTTGATATTGTGACAAGAAAGGTTATGCACATGAACAAAAGCATGCATCTTAACTCTTCCGTTCCGCGACTGTACATATCACGCCATCAAGGTGGTCGCGGAATATTGAGTCTTGAATGCCTTCACAACAGGATTATTCTGGGTACAGCACACAGAGTTGCAAATGGAAGAGACACTCTTCTTAAAATGGTCAGGAATCACGAAGAAGTGGGCGAAGGAGCGTTTCTCTACAAAGCAGCGGAGGAGGTTGCTGAAACACTCGGACTTAACTTCAGTATTAGGGGTGAGCAAAATGCATCAAATCTTATCTATCTCGAGTACTCACTCCTG
>NC_046657.1:82273440-82287056 GCF_010883055.1 Belonocnema kinseyi
ATAGATTTACGTGGCAGGGTAGATTTTCGCAAAAATTATGAATAGGGGGAAATTTTGAAGTGCCATGTAATCAATTTGGAGTTCTAAATCATTTTTGCATTCTTCAAGGTGGTTTTCCAACTTTTAAAACGTTTTTGTTGACGAGAGGAGGGTACGTATGACTTAAGGGTAGTTTTTGGGTAACGTATTATATAATATCGGAGAGCAAAAAAAGAAAAAAAATCAACTTACAGTTTCTTCTAAGTTCGATTATTTTTAATGATTTTGCATACATATAAATGTTCTGCTGCATACGTTCACGTAAAAGGGTAATTTTGGGGAAATTATAAAGAAGGCGAAATTTTCAAGTGTCATGTGATTAACTTGAATGCCCTAAAACATGTTTACATTGTTGAAGATAGTTTTCCCATTTTGAAAACGTTTTTGATCACAGGGGGTAGTTGTATAAGACGCAGGGGTAGTTTTTTTTAAAAACGCAATATATGTTATCATACAAAAAAAAAGCAAAAAAATCTCCACTTATCGCTTATCGCATTATAATCATTTTTAGTGAGTTTTCGTAGGTGGCGGCGCTGAGTGGGCGGACCTAAAAAGTACGTTATTTTTACCCAAATTGCATATCTTAATTATCTAAAATTTTATTCGATATTAAAGTTCTTTGGGCAAGAAGTATTTTTCGATTTGCCCAGTTCAAGTCAGTTTGGACTTATGTATCATTTTAGTTTGTACGGCAGAGTTACATTTTTCAGTTGGAGTAAGATTCTAGAATCCAAAAATGCTATACCCACAAGTTCCTCTGAGAGAAACCACAAATCACTAAATCAAATCACTATTAAACCTAATATTTATCTTAAATTTATATTTTTGAACATATTTTCAGTGAGCCCACCCATGAAAAAAATCGTTTGACGCCCCTGCCTAATGGCTTCGGTTTCCGTAGATTTTATGGTATACTAAGTTCAAAACATCTAAATTTTCAGGCTATAAATGACTGATTGTAGATGTGAAAGTGTTCGCTTCTCGTTTATAAAAATTTTGAATCTTTTCTTATTGACAGATTCCCACGCTTTACACAAATTTTTAAATAATGGAGGCTCTGGTCCAGTTATTGAACCAAGGCGTTCTTTGCATATACTTTCGAAAATTATACAAGAATATAATGCCTGCAAGAAAAGTGCGAAAAATCGATTTGAAAGTGAGGCGATCGAACTATCGAGCCAAGAAATCAGGTTTAACCACTCACTGGTTGCAAGATACAGTTATCACGCCTACCTCTTAAAATCAAACTTGATACGATTCTAATATCGCGGTTTCGGCACTCGCCTCGCATTCTGGAAGACCCTCGGCGGCCCATGCGGTGAACAGCAGACTAGCAAGGGAGTTCTTTATCTCCAGAGAGTCGTGGGACCGGTACTTCTAGAGAAAAATGTTCTTAAAGTACTTAAAGCTCTTTCTGTTGATCCTTCGGAAGCCACCTTAAACTGTAGGTTCTCTTCCCACGACCAAGTAAGTGTGAGGGGGTGTGTCTAAAGCAATGGGGAAGAAGGTACAAGAAAAATGTAAACCCTTATGGAACACATTAGAAGCTGCCATTCCAATCTATTTGAAAGCGGTGTTCCGAACGTATGTACGCAGGTCCCCTCAACTCTACCAGTGTTAAAACTGCATGTATTCAAGTATAACCCTAATATAAGGTCAACAATATTTGATGATCTAACAAGGGCTGCAACGGTAGAAGTTTTAGAAAGTCCGGTAGCAGGCTCCCTCTGTGGTACACCTTAGATTTAAAATTCAACAGCTCTAAAGATTAAAATGGGTGCTTCAATGATTTAAAGTATTTTAGAAAGATTTAAGTGGTTTAGAAAAGATTTCAATGAGTTCAAGATTTCCAAATTTTAAAAACATTTAAAAGATTTGAAATATTTGTATAATTTTCAATATTTCATACGATCTTAATTTGTTTTTAACGGTTTGACGGACGTGGAATCATCTTTCGTCACAACTTTATAACTAGAAATAAATCTGAATAAAACAAGGTGATCAATCCCAAGTCCTTAAAAACGGTTGACTTAATAACCATTCGATCAAACTTAAGTAAAATTAATTGATAGTACATTATTTAGTAGAATTATGTTTTATAGTTTTTTAATTATTTTCGAAAATTGTGTTTAATTGAATTGAAAGACTCAGCTAAAATAAATTAACTGTGTAAATAATTCTAATTTTTCTCATTTCAAAGTAAACGCTTGCAAATGTGTAATGTTTTTTGAGGCGAAGTGGTCTTGTTCGAAGTTTCGCAGTAATGTTCTTGTATTAATGAAATTGAAAAAGTTATATAATCGCGTTGTTTCACTGAACTTATCTACTTATCACTTTCTCCAGTTCTATAATCTCTTCTTAATCAGTATGTATATATAGCCTTAAATAAATTCATATATTTTCACTATGGAATTCGTAGTTTCCTTCTTCAACAATAAAGAATATAATTTTCAACCGTCTTTGAAGAAAAATTATACACTGTAAAAAATGTTATGTTGACAATCACATTCAACCGTAATTTAACCAATCCGGCATTCAGAACTTGACTGTAAATAAAGTAATAAATTGACGAGACCTTAATACATGGTGGTATATAATTAATCTGAAAGGAACATTGTGATAAAACCGCGAGCGCGGTAATTTGACAGTCGATTTGTAAACTTGCATCTTATTACACTGGAAACTATTGGACCTATGTAATAAATTGTAAAGATATATATAGCACTGCATTTACATGAGACTGTGAATTTACAAATAACAGCGTATTTACAAATTTTTTGTATGATTTGAATTGACGGAATGTTAAAGTGCTTAATAGAGAGCGAAATTATATGCAGTATGCTACTGCCACTGATGTCTAGGCCTAGGCCGGGAAACAAAGAAGGGTTCGGTTATTCTACCTCCATTTGTTTACAAGATATTCCTCATTATATGAGACGGTCTGTTTGGTGGCGAAAATAATGTCATTTTGCATAACTTGCAAAGAAATGTCTACGGTTACGGAATTTTCCTTAAGACTAACCCCTTTTCCAGCTCGTTCAGGACTAAAGTTACGGGAAACTTAGTAATGTTAGTCAGCGACTAACTTAAAATGAAAAAATAATTCAGTTTTCTAAAAGCAGTATTACTGGCTTTGCTTTGGACAATTCACGTTTTTTTTGTCAATTGACAAGCACAACGTTTTTCCGCGCACGTGGATGTAAATTTACACGCAGTGTGTTTTTTTCATTGTCGTTCGCTTGTTTACGCAAGAGTCTCGGTCATTCACGCAGCCTCTTGTAACTTCACTATACATTATATGGGTTGATTTGTTTTCAACGTATTACGATGTAAAAGAACACAAAATTTTTTTACAGCGTAACAAGATTTGTTTATTATTCGAATTTCAAAACCGCAAAATATATGAGAGGAGGTCATCACAAAATGTAAGAACAAAAGTATTAGATTTTATGCTTTCACGATGATTCATTTTGATAAAAAGAGATATTTCGGGTTTAACTCGTGTAAAAAACTACGAATTGTTTGCCGACGTTTCGTGAAAATTGCAGTTCACATCTTCAGGGCTGACCTGAAACTGAGGAATCAGGTCATGATGTTCTTAGGTATACTTTCTACGATGCCTGTGATTGGCCAGAGCCTTTGTCTGCGGGTAATATTATGATATCTTTTTTTTTATTAAATTCTTTAATTGCGGTTTTTTCTTGTTTTGTTAAGTTTGAGGATGGAACTTGAGCTTGGCGTAAAATGTTGGCCGTCCTTCGTCGTATTTCAATTGCTTTTTCGGGTGAAAGGGTATATATTGTGGATTCTAAAGTGCTGATTATTTCTTCTTTTGGGATTTTCGATGGATCTACAGCAAAATCATGTCCTTTAGATAAGGCTGAAATCATTTCATTGTTGAGAGGGTGGTCAGAGATGTTTTTTACTGTATTTGTTAGTTTTGTTTGCTTTACTGGAAGTAATTTGTCAAATTTTGTTTTTTGGTCCACATTGGACCGCATATCGTTGGACCAATCCCAACAGATTAAAGCAAATGAAATACGAGGAAGGACGGCCAAAATTTTACGCCAAGCTCATGTTCCATCCTCAAACTTAACAAAACAAGAAAAAACCGCAATTAAAGAACTTAATAAAAAAAAAGATATTATAATATTATCCGCAGACAAAGGCAACACAACAGTAATAATGAATAAAGAAGACTATAAGAACAAAATCATGGACCTTCTAACTGGCGATACATACAAAAAACTTAAAAAGGATCCCACAAAAACAATAGTCAGTAAAACAAAGACTCTTCTCAAAGACTCTAAACTTGACAGCCAAACAATATCCAACTTAATTCCTACTAATCCTATCTCTCCAAAACTTTACGGGCTCCCAAAAATCTACAAGGAAAACATTCCACTCAGACCGATCGTCAGCGCAATAAACTCACCAACTTACAACCTAGCACGTTTTCTCGCTGCAAAACTAAATCCTTTTACAGGAAACTCCATCACTCACGTCCAAAACTCATTTGACTTTATTAAAAAGATACAACAGATTCACATTCAACCCCAAGACATCATAGTGAGTTTCGACATAGTATCTCTTTTTACAATAGTGCCAATCTTAGATACAATTAATATTATTCAATCTTTCACAAACTTCCCTTCCGAGCTTATACCTTTGATAGAACAATGTCTCAATAATACTTTCTTCTCGTTCAATAACCAATTCTACGAACAAACCTCAGGTGCAGCAATGGGATCCCCTATCTCACCTTTAATAGCCAATGTTTTTATGGAACATCTAGAAACTAAAATCTTTAACCAAGCCAAACTTAAACCAGAATTCTGGTTCCGTTACGTTGATGACACATTTGTCATCTGGCGACATGGACGAGATGAACTAAATAAGTTTTTCGATTTTATCAATCGAAACAGGTCATAACATTTTATTTGGTGAAACAACAGTCATTGCAAAAGCACACAACAAATTTCCAGGAAAACATAGAGAAGCAATCGAAATCTTAAAAAACCCTAATAACATCAATAGGGACAATGGATATAATACCAATCCGATTTGGCTTTCCGTTCTCCCGGATTTTTTAAAAAAGACTTGATTGCCCAATCAAGTTCGACCAGTCCCCACGGTGGGGCGCTCTGGCCAATCACAGGCATCGTAGAAAGTATACCTAAGAACATCATGACCTGATAACTCAGTTTCAGGTCAGCCCTGAAGATGTGAATTGCAATGTTCACGAAACGTCGGCAAACAATTCGTAGTTTTTCACACGAGTGAAACCCGAAATATCTCTTTTTATCAACAAAAGTATTATCAAATAAAATAATTAATCATGTCAATGCTAATTTTTTTAAATCAGTATAATTACGTACTCAAGTTATTTTTCAGAACCAGGAGAAACGAATGTCACATACGAAATGAACAGCAATGTCAACAATCAAAAATATGAGTCTAAGTTTTTTACAATTTGTGCTTTATTTAATGAAATAGGAATATCCTTAATCGCATCACCTTCCCGAATAAAATTTACATTGCAACTAAGATTATGTTATGTTGAATTAAATCCTTATTAGATTATTTTTAATCTCTGAGGTTCGAGAACTTATTATTAAGAGATTAAGAGAAAAGTATGAAAAGACCGGCCTCATATAAGTCATAAAAAGTAGTCTCAATATCAGGATAAATTTTTAAAATTACTTGGAAAATATTTTATGTATTTAGAGATATACCCGAAAATATTTTAAACTAATCGAAAGCCTTTCAGAAAATCCCTAAACCTTTTCTTGCGATTCTTTAAAATTTCCTCAAAGCTATTCAATCTTTTTACATATTTCACAATCCCGGGATATCCCTTGAAATTTCTAAAATCCTTGAAATTTTTTGAAATCCCTAGAAGAGTGAAATCTTTTTAATCTCACTGACATCAGGGATAACTTCTTTAAATCCTAACAAATTTTCCGGAACTTTGCCAAATTCCTTAAAAACTCTATACAAAATTTAAAACCGGTTAAATTCCCTGAAATTGAAAATGAAATTTCAGAAGTTCCTTTTCATACTTTTTTCTAAATCGTGAGTCTAAAACCAGAAATAATATTATTTTCAATTAAAAATTAAATGTCCTACATTTCTTCAATCATTTATGTAACCAATTACGGTTCCTCCTTCTTTGCGCATGGTTAACTCTTTGCCTCGGGCCAAATTTAAAAACCTCATTGAATGGTCTAATCTTGTGAGTCTTAACGTTTATGGATATCCGTTCATGAGATTGAAACAATCTGCAATTGAAGCCGTAATCGTCTAGAACTGAATAGATATCACCATCTTTGGTTACTGTTACCAATCGGGGAACACGAGGTTTGATGGGTCTACGTATTCTTCTATTTGGAATCTCCTTGAATTCAGTATAGAGGTTATTAGGTGCGACGTTAAATCCGTACCAAGTAGTATCTAAACTCTCTGGTAGAGAACGAGGAGATCCAGCAGAAGAATCAGAATCAGTGCTGAGATAACTAGGAGAATTAAGATGTCTTGAAGGAGACCATGGTGGAGAAGGAGAATCCCCCCAGATATTACGATGACTCTCAGGCGACAAAGGAGTACCCGCCTGAGAAGTGGTAGCACCAGAAGAAGAAATCCCAACGCGACTGGTCCTGGCGGGAGGAGGTCTGTTTGGATCATTTTGATTTCCCGATTCGGGCCTTTGACTCTGCGAACTTAATTCTGTAAGAAGAAATAGTAATGGATAAATTTTAATAATTAACTTTGACAAAGATATATATGAAATTATTCTTTTACTTCCTATGTGCAGTTCACTGTATCAAAAAAGAGAAATCCTAAACATATTCTAGCATAAATATTGTCTTTAGATGTTTATCTTAAACAATTTAGCAAATGCTTTGTTTATTAAAAGAAAAATTCTGTTGGATCTGGGTATGAGACACATGTACCCCTATGTATTTTGATGCGCTGAATTCAAATCGGCCCTCACAATTTGTCCAGCTGGTCTAGGCTTAGTCCTTATCTCAATGAAATACCTCAAAACTAGCTGAATAGCTGTTTTTACGTGAACAAACTTGAACAAAGAAATCAAAATCCTAAAATCTCAGTCAGGATGTACTCAACCTTATTCGGTTTGTTACGCTAAAGTTGAATTCGCTACTTAAATTGTCTAAACAGGTCTAGGTTTGGCCATAACCTCCCAAAACGTCTGAAAATCGAAAATTAAGCTGATTTTTTTCTTCAATGAAAAACTTACATCTCAAATCTGAGTGAAAACGTACATTTTATTATGGCTTTTGATTCGATGTATTCAAATTTACAACCTGCATCAGCCTAACAGGTTTAATTTGGCCCGAATGTCAAAAAAAAACATCTTAAAATGCCCAATAAAGCCGATTTTTGCCCTATAAAATTGACCAATGAAGAACTCATGCCTCGAATCTGAGTCCAACCGGACATGTTCTTATTCCTTTTTTTGTGTAAATCTCTTTTAAGTGTGTCTGCCATAACGGCATGAAATCCATTTATCTAGACACTCGTCGCGATGATATAGTCAAAGCTATTAATGATATCAAGTAGTGATTCCAAATCTCAGATCCGCGATAGTGTACTTTTAGAAATGTATTCAACGCCTGCTCACACAGAAAAAACAAAGGATCAAATTTGTAACATGACATTCTTTAGAACGATAAAGTTTTATTGAGACAACTTCGCATCTTTTAAAATACATGTGTTTTGTCACCGAAAAACACAAGAAAGCTAAGCCGATACGTAACAGTTAAACTGTCTTTTGCTTTTAAGTGAAAAACCACATGTATTTTCAAAAAAGCGAAGTTGTCGAAATAAAACTTTATCGCTTCAATTGCAGAACCTGTCTGATTTGAAATGGACTTGATCTAAAAAATATTTTTTTCTGGATCAAATGTTTGAACGAAAACTAAAGCAGTTATGAATACAAAATATTTGACGAAAATTCTACACGTTATTGATAAAGGAAATGATTTCTATTCCAATTCGTTGCATATTGAATATCTTTAATTTTGCTACTTATACACTTTTTTGATTAATTACATGTTTTTTAGTTGCATCAACTGTCAGGAGAATTACACGAAAAAAATAGGTTGTTGAAACTTTACTTGATCAATTTTTATCAAAAACGTGAAAAAGGTTATAGATTTATTTGAACACAATCTAATAAAATCAGTTCTCGAATTTTTTTTCAACAAATTTTGAAAAAGCTCTAGGAAAGCATTTGATTCTTTATAAAAAGTCATCCAGATTTCAAAATATTTTGAACGCAATAACCTCCTAGGACTTCAGAAATATTCCATTTTAGATTTTTTTTTATATAAAGAAATTTAAAATGCAGTATTGAAGGCTTAAGCAAATAGAAAATAAAAGCGTCTGAAGTTGAAATTTTTTGATAACAAAAATTATTTCATCCACTGCAGGGTTGCAGTACAGAACTAGAGAACCAAACATTTTTCCGAAAATATTCTTTTTGCCTAAGAAATTCTTGAAAAATCGAATACATATTTGGCCAAAAGGATTTGCTCGAAATCTAATTTTTAATATGGAAAACATGAAACATGAAAACATGAAAAAATATTTCCATACAGTTTTTTAATAACTTTTTGCCATGCTGTCAGAAACGATATTTTCTAAAATTATTATTATTTAATTATAAATAAACTTATACCTTGATTCTCTTTATACATCTTTTAGCATAAACTTTTATATTACAGAGCTATGCCGTCAGAATTAATCTTTATTTTCTCAGAACAGAATAATTTTTTTTAGAAAACTTTATTATTCTTATTCGGCTTTCCCATATCTCAGTAGCAAGCTGTTTTTATTTTTTTAAATTGAAAAATAGATTTTTAGTCGCTATCCAAAAAAGATTTTGCAAATCAATGAAATTTTAATGTCCAAATTTTTGCATGATTTACTCAGATTTGGTTTACTTAAATGTATTGAAATTTTTTCAGTAATAAATCTTCCATTTCAGTATTAACAAGTGAATAATAATTAATTTGAAAAAACGATGCTAAATACATAAAAAATTGAAGAATTTTATTAATCTGAAAAAGATCTCTTTTAGGTTGAAATATTTATATTCTTCTTCATGTTCTGAATTTTCTACTAGATTAAATACATTTAAAAATTAGGTTGCTCGCAGCTCTGTAAGCTTCGAGGTACACTTTTTCATCGTGACTCTCACGCTACGCGCTTGATTTTTGATGGCTTTTTGTAAATATATATTTTATGAACTACCTTAAAATAAATTTAAAAAAACCACAATCCTTTTTCAGACATTTTTCTTTATCTCGCGTTTTCATATTTAAAATCGTGGTTTTGTTATCAAATTATTTTTATGGATGAAAGAAAATATACTACAAGTCTTCCTTACAGATTTTTCCCGTATCTGGAGACTTTTCGCGTAATATTGGAATTTTCGACGTTCTGCATACTACTTTCGATAAATAGAAACAAAATGACGTGTCCTATTGAAAAATCGTTACAAAAAATGTTGTAGTTTTTGTTTAAAACTATAATTTCTCTCAAGCACTTTCTTCGTATCTTGCGTCCTTTGGTGCAAAATTTGAATTTTGTGGTGTCAAATTTCGGACAATTCCAAGACTTTCTCAATCATAAATGAAACAAATTTGTGGTGTTTTTCAAGTAAACATTTTTTTTAAGATTATTATTTTCGTAACTTTTGTCTTTCCACCAATTTAATTTTTTATTCTCAATGTTATTTTTCACGAATAAAACAAAAACGACGCTTTCTATCAAGAAAGGATTATTAACAAATTTGTCGATTTTTTGGCAACATAATTTTTTCATTCACCTTTTTTCTTATCTTGCATAGATTGACCACACATTGGAATTGTTATTTTTCCTTATTTTTTTTACAATCAAAACTTGAGTTTTCGTTTTTTTAAGTTAATTCAAAAAGTAGTTATGATCATCTTTGTAGAGCTTTCAAAAAGCAAAGTTTTTCTTCTCTGTACTTCTTTTTTATCGTGCATTGTTTGACTTAAAATTTTTATTTTTGATTGATATTTCAAATATCATAAATGCTATAAATGTGATCATTTTCATTTTATCAAAAAAATTATTTACGTTAAATTGTTTCTCTTTCTATGTTCTACAAGATGCCGTACGTAAAATTTTTATTCCAAAAAAAATAATCTCAAAATTTTGAAAATACTTGAATTTTTTTAATTTCTATCCGAAATTTCTGATTAACGAGCTCGTCCTTTCTTTTAGGACCTGGAAAATTGTGTCAAAGGTGGGTTTTATATGTTCTTTTTTATGACTTCGTAAAAACTTGATTTTCTGTTTCAGGGGGTCTCAAAACGTTAGATCCGTTGAAAAATTGTGGGTTCGAATTTCGGACAATTTTAATACTTTTTAATTATAAATGATGATAATGTAAGAATTAAAACGCTTTTTTAGAATTATGAAAAGCTTGAAAAGTATAAAAACATTATTAAAGGAAAATTTTTAATAATTTTCTTTTAATTTGGCAACAATGTCGTCTAAAAACTCGTTAGAAGCCATCAAAACCTTTATGATTTATCAAACTTTAATGATGCGACAGTCAAGCACGTCCAGCCTCGATTCCTGCTCTGGGAATCGAACTCGCGCCGATGCCGATGCCGATACCGAGACCGACTCATTTCGGATTTGTGTCAATTGTTCCTACCTGAATGAAAACATTCCGAATTCATTTCTTGATAGCACACAAATTCCGGATCCTCGCGCAATAAATTCGGATTGAATTCGTGTTTTTTCTTTTTTTTTGGCAAAATCGGATTCAGTTTTGGAGAAAATATCCATTGGGATATAATTTCGTTTAAATGGGTGAATATGTCATTTTCGAAAAAATTCAATATGTATCAAATATAATTAATAATTATATTATTATACTTACCAATAGAATTGAAGATCCCCAGCACGGTGAAGGCCAGCGTATAGACAGCCTTCATTTTATCGCTATAGAAGAACCCCGATTACTGTAAGGGTTGATTATTCGAATAACAGTGTAACAAATTAGAATATTCTGTTGTCATATTGGACCGTCTATTTATACTAGTCATTATCTCATGGATTATAAGCGTCAAACTTATCTTTGTGCTATATTTGTACTTCATACACCCAGAAGAAAAATTGAGATACGAAATTCGTCTCAAACTGATAACACTATTTGGATAGTCTTTTGCGTGTTAGCAAAAACCGTTCGATCCGAATTGGTAAAAAATTAATCCGACTTAATCCGGTTCAATTCGAACCAATCTGAACCAATTTTTCAAACCAAATGAATAAACAATTGAATTGGATTCATTCAGATTGAAAATCGGGTTAGGTCAATCCGAGTTGGGATTCATTCAGATCAAAAATTCTGTTTAAATCGATTTGGATTAGAAGTTCCAATTAGATTCAGTCGGATTAATTTTTCACCGATTTCAATCGAAAGCACATGCTACGTAACAGATTCAATTTTAACAATCTGCGATAGAAACAGGACTGTCTCGACAACCAAATCTCCAAAATTTTTCTTTTATTTTTACTACTGACATAAAAAAAGGAAACTGAAACAATAGAACATTTTACTCTTTTTTTCAATGCAACATGCCAGGAGCTTCAATTTGAGCCTACCTCGATGATAATCGGACTTATAGAAGAATATATAGCATAGGGGTCTAAATGACGAAAATATCCACAATTTTTGTTATTTCAGAACTAATAATATAAAAAACGATAACTACAAGATAGTTCATTTTATTTAGTTATCTCAATTAGATAGGACAAGAGATAAAATTAAAATAAAGTAAAAGCTTCCAACATAGAGATTTACATAAGAAAATTTGGCAGATTTTTCTCGTTTGTGAAACAATAATATATAAAAATATATAATATCTAATATAACATAGTATATTCATTCTTAATCTCAATTATAAATTTCGAAAGCTTCAATTTGAACCATCTCATCAAAAGTTTGATTAAAAGAAAAGCTTCTAGCGTAGAGCTCTGAATAATGAAGTTTTCTTCAGTTTTCGTATTTCTGAAACATTTATATAAAAGGAAAAAGCTATAAGACAAAGTATTTTATTTTTCATCTCAATCAATAAAAACTCAATTTGCCTCATTTGTCTCCTTTTTCATATTTTTGAACATTAGGTATAAAAAACCAGCAACACAGCAAATTGTTTTCATCCGAATCATACATGCCCTCCCTTTCCACTTTCCCCGAAAGGTTCATTAGCAAAAAATCAACGATAAAACTTCATTAAATTAATTATAACCGAAATCACTCAATAATTAATCAGTATTATCAGAATTTTCACCTATTCATACTTCGAACGAGAAGATTCATAAATATATTATTTAAATACGAAGGGTTAGCAACGTAACTTATAAACGTAATATATCAGAAACATTTCGAAAACGCAAACTCGAATTAGGAACCGTACTTAAACTACGTAACGGTTCAAGGGGGGGGGGGGAGTCTCGAGGCATTTTGTTACGATTTTCTACGGAAGGGGGTCCTTCACTTATGTACATAATTTTTAAGAATTCTCAAGAACTGCCTCCTGAATATTATCTGTTCAGTTATGTACTTTATTATTAAGGTGAAAATTAAACAATTTTCTTAAAAAGACACTTTTTTTATACAAATTCAACTGTTTTGTTCGAAAGTCATACTCTTGATTAAGAATTCGACTGTTATTTTGAAAATTCAACTATTTCGTAAAAATTTTACTTCTTGTTTAAAATTTACAATTTGGTGTTCAAAAATGAACTGAGATATTTTCTGAATGAAAGTTCAACTTCTAAACAAAATTTGTCGTTTTTTATTAGAAAGTCATCTAATTAAGTGTAAATTTCATCTTTCTTGGATAAAAATTTAACTTTAATTTTTGTTATACTAATCTGTTTTAAGAGAAATTTTTCCTTCTTGAGTAAAAATATAACTTGATGGTAAAAAAATTCAACAATTTTGTTAAAAAGTCATCCTTTTTGGTAAAAAATTCTTATTTTAGGATTGAAAATTCAATTTTTTATGTAAAACCTTATTCTATGTTGAAAAATTCATATTTTTATTTTGAAAAGTCAGTTTAACATTTTTTAGCCAAAAATTCAATTCTTTTTAAATTGATATTTTTGGTTAGTGAAAAAACTTTATTCTTTTTCGGTAAAAAAATTAGTTTCTTGGTTTGAAATTTCATTTTTGTTGGGTAAACTTGCATCAGTTTTGGGGAAAATTAACTTTTTGCTGAAGTCATAATTTTGTTTTGAAAACACATATTTTGTTGAGAAAATATCTCTTTTGGCTTAAAGTTTCAGTAATTTTGATAAACTTTTATTTCTCTCTTGATTGAAAAATCTTTGCTGTGGTAAATTCGTCTCCTGGGTTTAAAAAATTTTTTTTCTTGTAAGAATTTCATCTGTTTTTATAGGTATAGAAACCATGACACTTTTTTGTTCAGAGTTTATCTTTTTGGTTAAAAATTCAACTATTATGTTCAAATTATCACAAGATTAAAGCGCTAATATTTAATTAT
>NC_046657.1:82287156-82315984 GCF_010883055.1 Belonocnema kinseyi
TAACAAGTAAAACACTTCTATTCAAGGAATTTAAGGGATTTTCAAAAAATGTGGAGAAATTTTTTTTTAATTTTAATTTTTAATTTGTAATTTTAGTTCTTCTACATCTAGTAAAGACCAATTATTGTAATGATCTAAAAGACAACATTTGTGATGAAGTAACATTTTATGAAGAATTTATCTAGATACTCTTGATTGACCAGATCGCCTAAATTTCTCAAGGTAAAATAATATTAATGATACACGTGCCTGAAAAACAGAGTTTTACGTCTTTCTTTCAGATTCTATTTTTTGTTATGATTAAAATAAGAACGATGAGATCACTATTTGTTTAATATTCAACTTTGTTTATAACGTTTTATTCCGGTTTTGCGATATTCATTATGCACGGATATGAAATTCATAATAGTGTGTAAACAGAATATTTAAAATACCTAGACAAACTTTTTGGGAACTTAAAACAAATTACGCACATCTTAGAAGACCACACGATATTTATAGAAAATAAAAGCAATGATCTATTATAACAAAACACGCTTAAAACTGCATCTTGGAACTATAATTTTGTGTTCATAAAACTTGTACAATCTACAATAGGGTGGTCTTTATTTACTATTGGTGTAATTTTAATTTCTTTGATCTCACCTCTCTATTTTCTTTAAATGACCAAAGAATAATCTCCACCAAATTTAAATGAAATCGGTTAATATTAACGTGTGCCCCAAAGAACTCTAAAGTTTCGGATTCAATTAACATGAAAAAAGCACCCTAAAAGGAAATCGCTGAAATTGTATGGGAAATGGCTTTTGTATAAATTGTATGAACTTTGCTTCCTGGTAGTTCTCGATGTGTAGGTTAAAGGCTTCAGGGAGCTGGAAAAGGGTAAGTATTTTGATCAAAATTATTTCTGTAACCAGATACAGTGCTGCCTTCCCGCCCCCGCGAATAGTTGGAAAGAGGAAGTTTGACCAAAATTATTTCTGTGAACTACATGCGACCTTAAATTATTTCGGCGACCAGTCATTAGGGTGCCTTCCCGACCCCATGTGGCGTTGGAAAAGGGGTAGGGATATGACCTTAAATTATTTCTTTGACCAGTCATAAAGGTGACTTCCGCCCTTAGGTGGCGTTGTAAAAGCGTAGGGGTGCGATCTTACATTATTTCTGTAAACAGTCACAGAGGTGCCTTCCCACCCCCACGTGGAGCTGGAAAAAGGTAGAGGTGCGACCTTACATGCTTTCTGTGACCAATCACAGGGATGCCAAGCCGTCCTCACGAAGCGTTGGAAAATGGGTAGGGATGCGACTTTACCTTATTTCTTTGATCAGTCACTAGGGTGCCTTCCCGCCCCACGTGGTTTGGAAAAAGGGGTAGGCGTACGACCTTAAATTATTTCTTTGACCAGTCACAGGGCTGCCTTCCTGTCCCCAACGAGACGTTGGAAAAGGGGTAGGGGTGTGACCTTACATTATTTCTGTGACCAGTCACAAGTGTTCCTTCCCGCCCCCACGTGGCGTTGTAAAAGGGGTAAGGGTGCGACCTTAAATTATGTCGTTGCCCAGTGACTAGGGTCCCTACCCGCCCCACATGGCGTTGGAAAAGTGGTAGGGATGCGACCTTACATTATTTCTGTGACCAGTCACAGGGGTGCCAAGCTGTCCCCACGAGGCGTTGAAGAAATGGTAGAGATACAACCTTACATTATTTATGTGACCAGTCACAGGGGTGCCTACCCGCCCCCACGTGGCGTCGGAAAAGGGGTAGGGGTGCGACCTTAAATTATTTTTTTGACCAGTCACAGGGGTCCCTATCTGTCCCCACGAAGCGTTCAAAAAGGCGACTTTCTTGTTTAAGACACATATTTTGGTGTCATAAAGTCAAACTTAAATATTTTTTAGATCAAAATTCAAATGTTTTTTTGTTAAAAATTTTTCTCTTTGATCTAAAAATACATCTTCTTTAGTATAAATTTAACCTTCTTGCGATAAAAATGAATCTGTTTGGTTGAAAATTAATCTTCTTTGCTTGAGGATACACGTGTTTTGTTTAAAAATTTTTGTTGGACCACTTTGTTAAGAAATCATTTCAACATTCTCACCAGAGAAGGTAATATGTAAAATTGGACCAACCCCTGTTTTTGTCAAATTTCTACGTTTTAAGACCCCCAGAATTCGAAAAACAGGTGTTTACGAATGTGTCTGGCTGCATATATGTATGCATGTATATATGTATGTATGCATGTATATATGTATTTAAAAGAATTTGAGATCACTTTTTTCAAAATTTAAAAAATTTATTCACGGGTATTCATAGTATTTAAGCAGACAAACAATTTATATCAATGACTTTTTTTGATAAAACCAAAATTTACCAGAGTTACAGCATTTACAAAATTTAAAAAAACACACGAAAATTAACAGTTTGTTGTATGTCAAAGGACATAGTTAAAAACCGTGGAATCAAAGCATTAAGACTGCGTGAACACCACGCTAAGAATAGAAGGTTCGCAGAGTTATTCATTTTACCGGGGTTGTGTAAATAAACACAGAATTAACGAATGAAAATTAATGAATAATGACCAGCGACCGTTCTATTCAACCTAGCTTCGAAATTTCTTCAAAATATTGAAGTTAGGATAGCTTCTAGACTAATTCCAAAGTTATATAATTTTCAGTTAAATATTTGTATTTTTGATTTATAAATGAATATTTTTAATCACGGCGTCGACGTGTGAGGGCCAGAGTAGTGGGGTCGGGCAGCGGTCTCCCCTTTGCTTGGCTACGACTCCGTTGTCGACCTCACGGCCAATCAGCGGGCTAGCGGGGACTGAGTTGCGCGCTCAACCCATTTCTCCTCTTCTGAGTTTGAAAACTCCAAGCTGCACGATTGATGGTCGAAACACTTCGGAGATTCTATTTATATCTCTATCTGCTTTGAAATAAAATCAAGAGATTAGGATTTTAATATTTCCAGATTTCGATGCTGGCGATTCTCATGATTTGAATCCTTCGCGCGCCTCTTTATATGCGTATATTTTGAGGTTACGTTACTTTAAGTATAAAGGAAAGGATTCATCTCGTTTGGATAAAAACTCAATTATTTGGTTGAAAAATTAATTGTTTTGTTTAAAATGTAACTATTTTGTACAAAAGTCCACTTCTCCATTAAAAGCTCAACTACTTTGTTCAAATTTATTTATTTTTTATTTTAAGGTTCATCTCTTTCGTTGAAAATGCATTTTTGAAACTGAAAATTTAACAAATTTAACTATTTAGTTGAAAGTTTAACTCTTCGATTGAAAGCTGATATTTTTCGCTTAAAAATTCAACTTTTTGTAGATTATTTGTTTTTTTTTTTACTTTAAAATTAAATAATTTCGTTGAAAATTCATGTTCTTTATTTAAAATTTGTCTTTCTTTGTAGATCACTAATTTTCTTGGTCGAAAATTCATCTTATTTTATTTGAATATTTAACAATTTTGTTGAAATTTTTTTTTTCAATGCAATTTTTTAATACAATTTTTATCTGGAAACTGAACTATTCCATTTTTTGTTGAAATTTTATCCTTGCATTGTATTAGTTAAAACACCAATTATTTGTTGGAAAATTAATTGATTTTTTTTTTAGTTGAAAGAATTTTTAAATATAATTTTTTACATTGAATTCAAGATATTAAAAATTAAAAAATAATTGATTTTACAATATGATTCTGAATCCGTTCAAAATTAAAGAATTAATAGATATTAGTTTTTAAAATTATTTATTATTGTAATGAGCTCAATTTTAACTTTGAACGCTAAAATTTCAATTTAAAAGAACATTCAAAATTAATGTAAAACTTGAAATTATTTCAAAAAATTTGAAATACGGAGTAGATTTTTGCAGATTAAAAAAAAATGTAAGACTTGTGAGAACTGTAAAATATTTAAAAATAATAACAAAAAATGTTGTGATTGCTAAGAAAATTGAAAATGACTTCAATTTGAAAAATTAATTTTAAGTGAGTATTTGAAAAAATTTTAAAAATTAAAAAAAAAAAGAATCAGGACGATTTTAAGGCAATTTTTGTATTTTGCAGTTTTTTTAATGTTAGGAAAAAATCGAATTAACAAAATATATCTATTTTCAACCCAAAATTTTACTTTTTAACAAAATAAATTAATTTTCTATCAAATTATTGGTGTTTTAACTAATACAATGTACAGGATAAAGTTTCAACTAAAACTGGAATAGTTCAATTTTCAACGAAATTATTTAATTTTAAAGTCAAAAAGACGAATTATCTAAAAAGAGTTGAATTTTTTAAGCGAAAAATACGAGTTTTCAATTAAAGAGTTAAACTTTCAACCAATTAGTAAAATTTTCAACCATAATTATAAAACGTTGTTAAAGAAAACCTATTTTTTTATAAAGTAGTTCAACTGTTAATGAAATAATCGAATTTTAAACCCAAGAAGAAGTAAGGTTGATATTTCAACCAAACAATTGCATTTTTGTCCAAAAATGATATATTTTTAACCAAAAAGATTAAATTTCTACCAAAAAAGGTCAATTTCCAACAAAATACATGAACTTTCAACGAAATTATTTAATTTTAAAGACAAAAAAAGTATTATATACAAAAAAGCTGAATTTTTAACCCAAAAATATGATTTTTTAACCGAAATTTTAATTTTCAAACAAATAGTTTAACTTTCTATCAAATGGTTGACTTTTAACGCCCAAAAGATGCATTTTTTTACAAAACAGTAAAATGTTTAACAAAAAAGTTAATTTGAAGGCAAATAGTTGAATTTTCAACTATAATTATGAATCCTTAATAAGAAAAAAATAATTTTTTTACTAAATAGTTCAACTTTAAGTGAATAATCGAATTTTCCACCCAAAAATTATGATTTAAATTTTTAACAATATAGTTGCATTTACAACAAAATAATAGACTTTGCAACCAAAAAATATTTACAGTTGATATTTCAACAGAAAAGTTTAATTTTTAATCAAAAAGTATCAATTTTCCATAAAACAATTTAATTTCTACGAAGAAAGACGAATTTTTAACAAAACTAGAAGCTCGTGCGCGCGCCACCCACTACTTCCATTGTAATGATTCTATTTGGAAATTAAGTTCAAGAAAATACCACGATAATAATTCTTACTTTAATAACTTCTATTTATACATGACTTCGCATAGGTACCATATACGACGAAAGACAGGGTTGTATACTCAAATTTTGAAAACCCGACTAAACTCGGGAGGTGGTTTTCTGCAGTTTTCCTCTCATCAGACTAGATTTTAAGGCGAATGCGAGTACTTCGAGCAAACTCGTATGTAGCTGCATTGTAACTAAACCTTACTAAAAAATGACCCTATATGTTAAAAAATAGCAAAATTCTAAACGTTTTATGAAACTTCTTTCAGTAATTAATAATTTATAATTATGGTGAATTTAACAAATAACCTGGAAAAGAGGCATCACAAAGACAATCTCAGTTAACATCGTAAACAAATTTGAATAATACCCAACTCTCAATATGTTTATGAAAATTCTTTGAATGATTAATAATTATTATAAGTTTACAAAGTAAAGTAGAAAATGATCATCGAAATATATTTTCAGTTAATTCCGTATACAAATTATGCGTATTCCTTGAAAAATAGCCAAGCTATAAATATGTTGATAAACATTTTTTAAATCATTATAAGTAGTAGATTTCAAAGCATCAGAGAAAAAAAATAATCGAAAAGATATTTTTAGTTAATTATGGCAAAAAGTGAAGTCTACTCGTAGAAAAAAAGCAAACTCTTAATTTTTTATTAAAAATTGTTTGAATAATGAATAGTGCTTGTGAATTTACAAAGCAACTTAGAAAAGAGTCATCGGATAGACACTCTTAGTCGACTCCGTAATCAAATTGACTTGTAGAAAAAAGGCCACACTTTACTTTTTTTAATCAAAATTGTTTAAATAATTATTAGTGTTTGTGAATTTGCAAAGCAAAACCAAAAGAATCAAAAAAGCAAAAAAAAAACACATTCTTAGTTAGCTTCGTAAAAAACTCACTTGTACCAAAAGGGCAAACTCTTAATTTTTTAATTAAAATTGTTGAAATAATTAATAATTCTTGTAAATTTACAAAGCAACCTAGAAACGAGTCATTGGATAAACATTCTTAGTCGACTCCGTAAACAAATTGACTTGCAGAAAAAAGGCCAAACTCTTAATTTTTAAATGAAAACTGTTTAAATAATTAAAGGTTCTTGGAAATTTGCAAAGCAATATAGAAAAGAGTCACCGGATAGACATTCTAAGTCGACTTGGAAAACAAATTGATTCGTAGGATAAAGGCCAAACTTTTAATTTCTAAATTAAAATTGTTTAAATAAGTAATAGTTTTTGTAAATTTGTAAAGCAATATAGAAAAGTGTCATCGGATAGACATCCTTAGTTGACTCCGTAAACAAATTTACTTCCAGAAGTCGTAGAAAAAAAGTCACTTTTAGTTTTTTGATCGAAATTGTTCAAATAATTATTAGTTCTTGTAAATTTGCAAAGCAACATAGAAAGGAGTTAGTTGACTTCGTGAACAAATTGACTCCTAGAAAAAAGGGAAAAAAATAATTTTTTAATCAAAATTGTTTAAATAATTAATAGTTCTTGTAAATTTGCAAAGTAATATGGAAAAGAGTCATCCGATAGAAATTCTTAGTTGTCTCCGTAAACACATTTACTTGCAGAAATCGTAGAAAAAAGTCACTTTTAGTTTTTTGATCGAAATTGTTTAAATAAATATTATTTTTTTTAAATTTGCAAAGCAACATAAAAAGAGTGATGTGACTCCGTGAACAAATTATCTCATAGAAAAAAGTTAAACTCTTAAGTTTTAATTAAAAATTGTTTAAATAATTAATAATTCTTGTAAATTTACAACGCAACATAATGAATTAAACTTATTATTTAAAGAAGAGCCATTTATGAAAATTGTTTTAATAATTAAAGTGTTCGAAGATTAAATAAATGCTAAACGCCATAAATGAGCTCCATTCGAATTCGGCACGATCGCTGCAACTTATCGCTAGGAATGTTTACATCCAATAATGTAAGCAGATACCTCGAACGCGAGCTCGAACGTGCCTGTTTCACTTTTCTATCACTGTATGGAAAGCTACGAGCTGCTTTCAACTATAGGAAATACATGATTTTTTTAACTAAAAATGGTATAGATTAATTTTCAGTTTCAAAAATGTATTTTCAACAACACATAAAACATATTTTCATCAAAATAGTTCAATTTTCAACGAAAAAGATGAATCTTCAAACAAAAAAATAAATAAATTTTTACAAAGTGGTTGAACTTTTTGCAAAATAGTTACATTTTCAACGAAATAATAGTTTTTATCCAAACGAGATTTTGAATATGTTGTGAATATTTGAATGTTAATAACTGATAAAATGATAACGTGAATTATCAAAAGATTGTCCAAGTTTTTGTTCCGTGTGTGATATTACTTAAACTAAAAATAAAAAGGTAAATATTGGTATTACAAATCTATCTGTTACCTATCTATAAATATTGATAGCAATAGTTTAAAAGAAAAACACTTTAAAGAAATATGTGGATAATTTCTTCACAACACACCATATCGTTTTCTTAAACAGATGTAGTAATTATTTATTTTGTTAAATATAAGGAAAAATCTTTATAAAAATATGTAATTTTTTGGGAATTGGTTAAATTTTTTAATTTTATATCATTCAACTATTATTACTATGAAATTAGAATTTGAAAAATCTTAATTACACCTGTTAGGAGAAAAGAAATAAAACTTCGAAATTTGTTTTACCAATTTCGCGGGAAAAAAGTTTTGGCAATGTGTGAGTACATGTATGTATTTAATCTATCCCTTTTACGGGCTGAGGGCCTCCGCTCCCTGTACATATATTTACAATTCCATCCTTAGTCTAACTTAACTACTACTTATATTCTACTCTTTCGCATTACGTAGGAAAAACAATAGTAACAGCAGTGATATTAATTCCTACAATGAGCGAGCTTCCAGGGCTTCCGTTTCCTCTTACCATAAAAAAATGCATTTTCCACGATATTGAAAACACTTTTCGTTTTTTACTGTCCCTTTTCAGGATCACCCGTTTGGCTGTGCCCTACTTCTTGCTTTCGCTTATTTCCTCCAATTTCTTCATTCACATCACTCTCTGTCCACTACCATCCAAGGTCTATCTTACACACTTATCCACACTCAACTGTCCCTCTTCCTCTTCTGTACATCTCTCTAATACATATGCCCATGACTCCATTTCGTATCCACATACTCTGCATAAATTCTCCTCTTCATCCATCCAATATCTGCATGCTCTCACTCCTTCTCCCATTCTCAACCGTACAACCCTACTCGATTGTTCTTCCTTTTTTATTTTTTGCAGATATTCTGGTTCCGTCAACCCTTTGACCATCATATTATTATTATTCAATAATTTGTTTTTTCGACCTAAGGTCGATACAAGTGAGTAACAATACAAGATACAAATATAGACAAAAAGTAGTCATGTGCCACCAGATTAAGCAGCAGAATAAAAAGAATTAACTTACAAAAATTGTACAAGCGAAAAACTTGTTTAAGGTTGTCAAGACAGTCACGTCTTCAGAATAAATGCTCTTATTTGTAGAATCTGCCGGACATACAATGCAACTTTGCGCAGCTCGTGTGGACAATTAGAGTTTAAAAGACTCAGCTAATACTGGCTATTGACTGTCGTGGTTGCTGGGTGACCTAAGATTCATATTCAGGGCAAACAGCCAGCAAATAATAAAGGTCCTCTGATACTGACAGGCTGCATATAGGGCAGAGTCTAGCAGGGTCATAAGTAAATTTATATTCTCCAAAACGTATACAACCCCTGATAGAGCCCAGAAGTTTAAGTTGAATAATAATAGAAGTTCAGAAAAGTTATTTAGAAAAACATCCATATTTTCAATGAGCGACGTAGAATCCAAGCCTAGCCACATTTTCTTCGAGTTTCAAAGAGTGAACATATTTTTGAGCTGGAGAACCCAGTTATACTTCGGGTTGCAATCAGGTTTTAAGGACATTGTCTTCAATTTAAGAAAACATCTTTTAGGATACCTATCATCAGGTATACCCAACAACCTCGACAACCATCTCAGCGCTGACTTAAATATATCATAAGCTAACTGTAATCTACCTGTCTCTAAGCGGAGGGCAAAATTCGGCGTGTATGTTGGTAAGCCTAGTATTTTTTAAAGAAAGAGGACTGTAATTTCTCGACTGAATCAAAGTACATTAATCCCCAGACTTCTATTGCGTAAAAAAGAACACTAAGTGCGAGGCTACGACAAAGGGTACTCTTAGCTTTCCAGGCATTAGATTTAGATGCGAAAAAAATTCTTGAAACAGCACCCATAGCAATATTCGCAGCAGACATTCTTTTTATGAACCCATTCTGAAGCGTACAATACTAACTCCATTTTTCTTCCTTTTTTATTTTGTGCAGATATTCTGGTTCAGTCAACCTTTTGACCATCATATACCATCTCTTGTACCTCGAATCTATAATCTTTGTCCATCTCTCTTGTCCTTGTCTAACCAATAGCTCTAACTCTATGTCCTGCCACTCCATAACCCCTTCTCGAATATTACACACCCTTCTTATTTTTCTCCTTTCTTCCTCCCATTTTGAATTTCCCACATTACCTCTCGCTTTATTGTTCCGAATTTCGCTGAAATATGATTACGCAATTCTACTTCCCTCTCCCCTTTTTAGCTTCTCTTTAAACCTCCGGGCTCTCTTAATTTGTCTAGTAACCATATTTTCTCTTCCTAACTCTTCTTTTAAAATATATCCTGGGCAACTCCAGCTTACCCCCATTACCCACCTCAGAAATCGCTCCTCCATGCTCTCTACTTTCCTATGTTCCTTCCATCCCCTGATCTCCACACCATAACACAACACCGCCCACACCAACGCATCAAACAACTAGACCCTCATTCTCCAATCGTTCTTGAACCTACTCTTTCCTATACCCCATACTTGGCCCATTACTTTACTCGCACATTCAATTCTTTTCCTCACCTGCAACTCTTCGAAGATTCTCATCATTAGGTTCATCCCCTTCTCATCATCTGCTAATAGAACTACATCGCCCGCGTATGTCAGAGAGTATAGTTTCCTATTACCCAAAACCGTGCCTCCTTTCCCTTTATGCTTTAGCTTCTCCTCTAAGTCTGCCAATAGGATACTAAATAGTAACGGCCTCAACGAGTACTCTTGCCTTAGACCTCGGCCTGTCCAGAAAATTTGTCGTTTTTTCTTTCCTATTTTCAACTTAATCCTGGTTTCAGTGAAAATTTCCTTTATGCTCTCCACTAACTTTTCCTCTACACCCCTCTCTTTCATTGCCTGCCATAGCACTTTTCTGTTCATTGAGTCACACGCTGCTTTGAAATCTACGAACAAAGCGACTAGTTTCCCTTTCTTTCGCCCCAAATTTCTGTTAACTAAATAGTTAAGTACGTAGATGCTGTCTATAGTTCCCATCTCTTTTCTAAATCCCGTCTGATTATGTGGAATACTTTCTTTTTATTGTACCTGACTGTCCAACCATTTTCTTAAGATTTTTGCATATATTTTATAGCCGACTGTAATGACAGTGATCCCTCTGTATTCTTCCACCTTCCTTCCTTCCGCTTTCTTGACAAGCGGTACCACCAGTCCCGTCGTCCATTCTTCCGGCCAACCTTCCACTCTCCATACCTTGTTGCAGATCTTCCACATCCCATCCCTGATCCCTTCTCCTCCAAACTTCATCGCTTCGTTCTCCATCCCATCTTCTCCCGCCGCCTTGTTTCTTTTTAACTTATTTATTACCTCATCCACTTCCTTTCTTGTTATCTCGTTCCCTTCCTCCATTTCTCCTTCAACTATCCTACACTTTTCCCCTTTGATCTTATTTTGCTTTTCCCCTATTAGACCCTTAAAATAATCCGTCCAATCCTCCATTTCTATATCTTCGTTAACGCCCTTCTTTTCCCCTCTATCCCTATTTATCACGTCCCACACCCTACCTTCTTTGATCGCTTTTTCTACCTCTGCTGTATATTCTTCCTTTCCCCTTTGTCTTTTTATTTCCAGCATCTTCTCATGTTCTTTTTTCCTCTTGTTATACTACTCCTTCTCCATTTCCCCTCTTCTCCATTTACTCACACACTCTTTTATTCTCTCTTTAATCTCCCAGCATTCCTCGTTCCACCAGCCTCTCTTTCCCCCTACTCTTTCTTCATTAGTACCCAGCTCATCGTTTACCTTTTCAATGGACCCCTTCAACCTTTCAATCAACGAGTCTATTCCCTCCTCTTTTTCATACCTAACCTTCTTCTTTTCATCTTTTGTTTAAACTCTTTTAATTTATCTACCCCCCCCCCCCCAGATTCCCATTTTCGTGTTTCTTTTGCACCCTTTTACCTTTCTCCCTCTGCCGCGCTCACTGACGCCTCTTCTCAGTGTAACTATGACCGGGAAGTGCTCGGACCCTATCTCATTCCCTACCTTCATACTCCCTATCATATGCCGCATTCTTTCTTCAGCCAAGATGTAGTCTATTACTGTTGCTCCCTTTCAAATGAATGTGATTCCTTCCTCATCTCCTTTCATATTGCCATTACATGTAAACCATCCTGCTTCTGCTATCATGTCTAGTTACTTCCCCCCTCCCTGTCCGTCATTCTATGTTTGGAGTTCCTTATAAATGCCTCCTTTTATTAATCCCATAACCCTTCCCCTTGTTCGCCAGTCCATGCATTTAAGTCCCCTCCTATTAAAACCAATTCTTCCATCTTTTCCTCCATCCACCTACTTATTACTCTCCAGCCTTCCTCTTCCCCTCTTCTTCTGTATACACAAACCACCGCTATTTCTACTTTCCCAATTATAATTTTTCTTATCATTGTTCCATAATTTTACTCCATATCCTCATCTTTTCTCCCTTTTACTGCTAATTCTTTCTTCACCCCTAACACCATGCCGCCCATGCCTCTCCCTTTAACGTGTTCTTTTCTTGCTTCTTGCATTGTCCACATCTAACCTTTCGTTAACAGCTTTTTTATTCCCTTCCAGTCCTTCTCATCTGCCCAAGTTTCACTCATCATAATCACATCCCACTTTTCTAACTCCTCCCAAAATCCTTTATTCTTGTTCTTCAAACCTCACACATTCCAGAAAGCTATTTTCACGTTTCTCTCTTCCCTTCTCTCTCCTTTCCTCTTAACTTTTTTTCCTCTTTGCCGTTTGGAAACCCCTCTGATTTATTTCTAGACTCTTTTTCGTCTCCCTTTCCCCTACTTTTCTCAAGACTTTTTCCTTTTTTCCTTAATTCTTCTGATTCTTCATCCCAGCACCATCCCTCCCCATTTATCCATAATCTGTCTCTCCCTATCCACACCATATGGCCCCTTTTCCTCTCTACCCAAGCCCTCTGCTCTATTCACCATCTCCTTTTCCTCTCCCTTCATGTCAGATCTTCTTCTATTCTTTCCATTCTTCCTCTCAATAATTTGTTTCTCTCCAGAATTTTCTTTTCCTCCTCCTCACTCCCCACTTTTACTCGAAACATTCCTTCTTTTGCTTCCTTTGTCCCTCATATTCTCTTGACTCATTCTACCCTTACTTGCACTCTAATATCTCGCAAAAGATTTGTTATTGCCACTTCTCCTGTTTCACTCTGCACTTTTAATCCCTTAACTACTATGTTATTTTTCCTCTTTGCCTTTCCTTCCCCTTCTAATCTTCTTTCGATCTCACTGAGTCTTTTCTTCAATCTTTCATTCTCACTTCGGACGTTATTTTCATTCCCTTTAACTATTTCCTCATCTTCTGTATTTTCCCCCATATGCTCATTCCTAATTTCTAGACTGGATACCCGTTCATCTAACTGTTTTATTTCTCTAGATCTCTGTTCGTCAACCTCTCGCTGTCTATTCTCAATGCTCTCTAGCTTACCCCAAACCTTGTCTTTCTCCTCCTTCCAACGTTTATCCCATTCTTCCCAATTTTCTCTGACCTTTTTCACTTCCCCCCTTACATCGTTTCCCTGCCTATTCATATCCCTATTCATGTTATCCAATCTCTTTCTCGTTTCCTCTCTAAACCCCTTAATGAGAGCTTCCATTTTTTCAAACAATCCCCCTATCCCCCTATCTCTCTCTGGTGTCTTCATTTTAATTCTAGCTCTCTTGTTCTCCTGGTCCTCATCTTCCCCAGCCACTCTTTTCCTTCTTTCATCCCCTTCACTGCTGGTCGCGCTTGCCTTTTTTTGCTATTCATCCAGACTTCTGTTCGAACCCGCGGTGCCTAGCTCGTTAAGGCGCTGTAAATTTGAGGGCCTTCCGCTTTGCTTGCCCGTACCTGAGTCCGCTACCCTCCCCACCCGGGTCGACTTCTTGGCACTATCATCACCGCTGCTTTCACTGCAATCAACATCACCCATCCCTCCATTTCCAATGCTTTCAGCAACTTCAGCTGTTGCAGACACTACGGTTTTCTGCTCTGTGCGATCGTCCAGTAACTGTTGCCCTCTGGCGCCAGTTTGTGGACTTCGCGTCGTCGGCATTCTACCGTACCCAAAGCTCCGTGACATTTCCCGCCTTTATTTCCTACCTCTTGCCCCCCTGACCAAGCAACTATTTTATCACTCCTAACCTCAAAAACTTCACACACTCCAAATTTTCACTTCAAACCACTCACTTTCACCCTTCACATCTTTGCCTTCACTCCCCCTTCTACCTTTACACTCAATCTCCGCACTTTCTGCCTTTTCTGCATCCACTCACCCTTATTTCCTTCACCAAAGCCAAAAATACACCACTTGACAAAAAGAGTTCTTTCGCGATCGGTACCCGAATCGGAAGCCCATGTTGTGAGTACATAAATTTTTACACGTATTGTCAAAAATTATCCATTTAGAGTAGAGAACCTGCAATTGATCCATTGATAAACTACAAACTTTTTAAACTTAAATTACTAAATCGGAAAGAAGGTCATGTAATAAAAGAAAAACAACAGTTTCAAGCCATATATATAAATGAATATATTGGATCGGTGGAAAAAGCCTTTGTTGATTCGATTTTTTTCCTAACATTAAAAAAACTGCAAAATAAAAAAATTTCCTTAAATTCAATTAAAAACTTTTTTTAATAATTTAATATTTTTAATAATTTAATTTTTTAATTTAATTCTTTCATTAATTAAGTTTTCAATAAATAATTGGTGTTTTAACTAATACAATGCAATGATAAAATTTTAACCAAAAATAAAATAGTTCAGTTTCCAGATAAAAACTGTGATAAAAAATTTAATTGAACAAGAAAAAAAAACGAATTTTCAGCAAAATTGTTAAATTTTCAAGGGAAAAGGTGAATTCCCAACTAAGAAGATTAATGGTCTATAAAAAAAAAGATTTTTCAACTTAACCAATATATACGATTAAGTTTTAATTAATTCTATAATTGTTATATTTTCAGAAAAAGATAAATAATTTTAACAGGAAAAATGAATTTTCAACCAAGTTTTTAAATTGTCAACCAATAAGATGAATTTTCGACCAAGAAAATTCCTGATCTACAAAAAAAGAAAAATTTTAAACAAAATACATGAATTTTCAACAAAATAATTAATTTTTCGACCAAGATATAAATAAGACTATTATAATATAACAAAATTATAATATTATTATTAATAATATGTGCATATATTTATATATAATAGTATTAATATTTATATCATTTATAATTTTACTTGAAGTACCTTAACCTCAAAATATACGCATATAAAGAGGCGCGCGAAGCATTCAAATCATGAGAGTCACCAGCATCGAAATCTGGAAGTAATAAAATCCCAATCTCTTGATTTTATTTTAAAGCGCGCGCAACCCAGTCATGTACATCGTCTTCTACTATATTCACACGGACTGTGATAGTATTGGACTGAACCTCGTTTCAAATCTGGGATCACTGAGTAGAATCCGGCAGTTGGTCTCTTGTCGAGTACTCGAAAAGCATCTGCTCTGTGGAAGCTGGCCCCGGTATCGTATCCACTAGAGCTACTCGAAAAAACTCTTTTTGATGCAAGAGAAATTTGGGCAAAAATAAATAAAATTTTTTTGAAAACTAACAAGAAAATCGTATTTCTTTTTCTTTTTTACTTTTCTGCCTACCTTCAATTCCTTTCCTCCCTTCATTTGTGGTTCCCCATCGCGGCTCCCTGCTGAGCTCTCTGTCTTTTTCTCTCTCTCCTTCCTTCTTCCATCGGGAACCGATCCAACCCACCGCATGTGTGGCGAACGCAAACCTCGTTCCCGTCCCAACCAGCCCACACAGCTTCGCCGTCGACTCGCCGCCGCTTCTCTCTATGCTATAAAACCCCCGGCTATTCCATCTTTCCTCAATTGCCTCCTAGCCTCTACCTCGCCACTCCCATCAATCTATCAAACACCTCAGCCCATCTGACTCAAAAGCTCCGTGATATCCGTCCTCGCATTCTCGCATCCATTTCACCCGCGTCCTTCCTCTTTCCTTTCCTCTGTCATCAGGCCGCTTAGACTTTTCTAAGCGGTACAACGATTTAGAAAATTCTCGTCCGATTTATTTGCCCGCAACTGTTTCCACCTTAACTCCCGATAATTTCGTAGCTGCCTCCTCCAGTGACGGCATTCTCCTCCTAAATATCCTAAAAAAAGCGGGTCCTCGGAACCAAGCACGTGACTTTTTACGTTCGTTCAATCCCTGTCGCCATACATTACATAGACATACGCACTCCGGAAGCATACGACAATTTTAAGCCAAATAACGCAGGATATAAAAAAAAGTCAAGAGAAGAAAAATATTTCTTTTTGAATGACCTAAAACATTATTTTGACAACTTAAAAAATTTTTTTTTAATTGAAAATTCAAATTTTGACAGCATAAAAGAAGAATTAAAAATTACATTTTGCGGTTAATCTTTGTGAAATAGGTAAAAATGTGTATTCACAAAAATGATCCAATTTTAAATATCTACAAATTTGTTTTAAATCACTTTTTGAGAACATGCGTATTTTGTGTTATAATCGCGAAAAACTATATTAACTATAAAAAATCAGCCCGCGACATGGGCATATTCTCATCACAACTTATGTTTTTTAATTTCTTTTTCGTCTCATGTGTGGGTTTTCATAAAAATTTACTTTGTTTCAATGTTTTGAATGCTATTTTTCACGAATAAAACAAAAAACAGAAGAATCAAAAAATTATTCATGGCAGATTAATTGGCTTGCTATCGAATTAACCTTGTTGGTTGAAAAATCATTTCGTTGATTGAAAATTTCTTTATAAATTCAAAATTCTGATTGAAAATTCATTTACTTGATTGGAAATTATTATTTTTTAATTAAAATTTTAACTTTTGTATTTTTTAGGAAAAATACACATTTTTGACGGATAATTTATCCTTTTGGTTTAAAATTCATCTAAAGTAAAGAATTTAACTATTTTGTTAAAAATCCATCCTTCTTTGTTGCAAATTTGTCTTTTATTTTATAAATTAATTTTTTTGCGTTGAAAGAAAGGAAAAAAGTAATGATGAATATTCTATTAGAAGAAAATGAAGTTTCAACAATTACATTTTAAGTATATTATTTTTTATTTTTATTTCCACTTCTGCCTCGCCAATTCTGTTGGCCACCCCTAGCTGGGTCCACCACTTTGGCCATGGCCATACACACAACTGACAGTTAATGCAATTTACCTTCTGATGTTGCAGAAGATGACATTCCTCTCTGATTTGAGTTTGGTGGAACTGAAATTGTATACATCAAGGTATTCAAGGAATTATCAACCTTCCGTAAGGAAACGAATTTTCAATGAAAAAAGTAAACTATTTACCAAGAAAATTAATATCCTACCACAAAAAGAAGCTTTAACAAAATACAGAAATTTTTTAATAAACAGGTGAATTTTCAACTAAAGAAGATACATTTGGTGCCAAACATAGAATAGTTAAATTTTGTATCAAATCTCAAAAAAAAAAATTTTCAATGACAAAAAAAATTTCTAAGTAGTTAAACTTTCAAGCAAAGAAATATATGTTTAACTAAAAGAATTAATCTTCAGATAGAAAAATGAATTTTTAATAAAAAAGAACACTTTTTAACAAGACACAACATATTTCAACCAAATCTTAAATTATTCAAGGAATTTTTAACTTCATCTAAAACATTAAATTTTTAACAAAGCTGTTTCGTTTTCTACTAACTAATTAAACTTCGAACCAAAACCAAAAGATTTCTTTTGTCGCTATTCTCGAATATCCGAAACTTTATAGATTTAATCAAACGCGAACTGATTTAAATAAGCTGTAAATTCAAGATTTTTCCATTTATCTGCTAAAGTGGTATTTTATTTGAAAAAATATGAAAAACCTAAAAAGTGCAAACTTTGAAATAAAATTTGTCATATTACAGAATACAGATATAAAGAGAAACTTACATTTTTAAGAAAAACATGTTTGGAAGCTTTAACCTTTAAGTTTTACACAAGAATGTCAGAATTATTTCAAATATTATATAAAAATGTATGTATTTCCCATTTTTAAATATTTCAAAACTGAATTAAAAATTTTTATATATTGCTTATTCAACTTTCAGGTTGAAATGTTCAACTTTAAAATATTTCAAATTAAGATCATTTAAGATTAAACAACTATGAATTGAAAGCATTTCAAGCAGAATAATTTTACATCCAAGCTTTGATATGATAATATTGTAATTTTTCAATATTTTGAGCTGAAACCTTGAATATATAAATTTGATCATGTTAATTTTTTTATAACAATTTGACACTGAGAGTTAACATTCAATAAATAAAGAGGTACGACCAATGTTTTCGGATCACGCAAGCAAAATGATTTATTAAACGGCATTAGATGCCTCACATGAGCTTAAAATTCCGAAAGAAAAAAATAAGCATCTTCTCAATTTAAAATAACATAAGACACGATGAAATTACCTTAATCTATAGCACAAATGTTCGGGGTCATTTAATCGATATTTAACGCATACATGGTCGTCAAGTGAGTACTAAATCACCCTATCAATAACCTGACGAAACGACATCACGACCCTTAATTATATCGAAGTACAAAGTCACAAATGATTTCCAGAGAAGCTGTTCATCCATGTTTTATTGCTTAATTGAACTTTATAGTTCCTCTTCGGGAGTGGTGAATTAATTCCAATAAATCCTTACGACGCAAAGTCTTGGCACCTAGGCCATAGAGTATGCACCTAGATCACCAACAACGCTACGCAACAGCCTGTGAAGGCACACTTACATTAGAGCGTCCGCTAGTGGTCAGCTATTTTCGCTGGTAACCTCCCCACTCGCTCTGGAGTGTTCTACAGTATCTCGCCTTTTTCACTGGCCACTTCACTTACATGCTCTACGTGTGCAACGCAACACTTAGTCCGACACACCTACTTTACGTAGTGCATGCTTAAAGATACCGGCTGCTCGTGTTTTGACAGTTCTTATAATAACAGCCGGTGCAGAGTCTCCTCGTGCCGTGGTTTCCTTCTTGTCGCGATGAAGTGGAGGTGTCGCCTGTGTTAAGCGATTCACAACTACCTAGACTACCTAGTGTGGGTAGTGTAGTGTGGTGATCGTCCCAGCCAGCCCTAAGAGTGTCTGGTGGACAGAATAATGAACAAGTTCGCAAGGATTAGTACAAGGAATTTTTATATGTTTTATTTTAAACCATCAGTCTGGCGACGGAGCATGTACCCCCTCCCCCCATTCCGCCTTCAAGTGCCGACGCCGATATTCAGACTGGTGATTAACTCATACTATGCATAACTTACTCGATCATGCCTTAATATATGTGTCCAGACTACCTCCTTACGTGCTAGTTTGCGCCTAGATTCGCTAATTTTTAAATCTAAATGTTATTGAACTAATTATTTAATAAATAAAGTTTCTCCCAACGTAAATATTAACTTAATTTGATATTGCGGAAATTCGAGTTTTGAATACCTGCCCGCGTTAAATCTCTATTCTTAGGTGCTAGATTGGGTTCACCCAATCCGGAATGTATATTTACTAGGACCGTCCGCTCTTACACGGAATTTACGGCCATATATTCTAACTCGCACTAATCTAGAGGTCAGGGCTGATAAATGAATATCCAGGTAGAAAAATCGATTAAATAGACTCATCGAATTGTATTTTACAGCGAAAAAAAAAAGAAAGAAGCAAACGAAAAAACTGGTGGCCACTTCGCAGCGGAGTTCTGCGCCCACCAAAGCCCACCTAACCAGCTTATTGTGGGTGTGGCTTTGAAAACTTGTTAAAGCAGTGTTCCTTTGGACCCTCTCACCTCCTCCCTCAACCGCTTGAATATCACCCAGCCCCTTTCCATGCGAATGATGGCCCTGCCGTCCTTCAGGTGCCAGCCGACCATCTCGTCCCTGTTGCACTTTGCAAGAAACATTTGAATATAAAATTCTCTAATTCTAAATAAGTTGAGAGTTCTTTATTCTTATTAATCCTAGTCTAATACTTAACTACCGCGTTCCACGATATTAATCCTAACGTATACTAATATATCTTAATTGTCTTGTGCTTGGGACGAATAGGACCGAGTCCGATGTTTCTTGCGGCTCGGGCCATCGTCGACCTCCTGGTTGGCCACTCGTTTTGAATTAGATTTTGTGACCCAAACCATTTCGTCTGAGGCCGCCGCCCTCTCTGGCATAAGATCCTCGTAGTCAGGCTGGTCAGGATCCACGTATCTAAACAACTAAGAAACGTGATATTTTCCTTTTAAACCGCCCTACACATACGTCTCCTACTTTGAATGTGACATTTCGGCGACCTCGGTTATAATATTTCGACTGTCGCAAAAATGATTGATCCTGATGTCTAGTAATTAAGTCTCTCAAATGCGAGAGTCTTGGCATCCAATTTGCCCAATCTTCAGCATAGGGTGGGGGCAACTCTGCCTCCCCCTCAACGGTGCGTCGAAGCAGGTTCCTACGCCGGGGCTCCTGTCCCATAGTTAGGAATGCTGGAGTACACCGTTCAGTACTGTGCACGGATGTATTATACGCGATCATAAATTCTTTTAGTTGCACATCCCGTTCCCGGCGATCCTGCTCTACGAACGAGACTATCATTGTCTTAAGGACTTAATTAGTCCTTTCAATAAGATTAGCCTGGGCGTGGTATACCGAGCTGAACGATCGGTGGATATTATATTCCCTAGTCATTTCGTCCAAAGCATTGTTCGCGTATTCAGTGCCTCTATCCGAATGAAGCACTTCCGGCGTGCCTCAGCGACTGATAATTAGATCCTCAAAAGTATTCTTGATGTTGGCTGCCTTCGCCTTTTTTGGAAAAGCTACTTCCATCCGTTTAGTTAACAGATACTGGTTTACAACCAGATACTCATCACCCTTCTCAGTTCTTGGGAATGGGCCCATTAAGTACGTGGAAACTACAGCCCACGGCTTTCGAACTAGACGATTATCCATTAAACCCTTCCAGCCTGACTAGTCCGATTTGGTCAATTGACTAGTCTTAGACCTGTTGATAAAGATACTGATGTCCTCAAACATTCCCGGCCAATAGTAGCACAACTATGCTCTATAGAAAGTCTTCTCAATGCCAATATGGGCGGATTCAGGGTTTTCATGATCTCCCTCATTACTTCATTTATCTGGTCTTGTGGTAAGACCAGTTTCCAGGCATCCAGGTTATCCAGGATATCTTCCAGCAGGGGGTCGTTTTGATATCGATATAACCGACCATCAACTACCTTCCAACTTCTATACTTAGTTGGAGTGTCGATAACCACCTGACGGCGCCTCTCATACGCGCAAGCACGTCCGGAACATGATGCATCGCCCCCTTCCTATGCACTATATCGAAGTCATACTTCAAAAGATCGAGGTCCCATCTAGCCAATCTACCAGTTGGGTTCCGAAGATTAAAGGGCCATTTTAAGCTACCATGGTAAAATGATAATGGAACTGTACATGAATATGGTACTGTAAAATGATACCTCTCTAGGTAGTACCTGAACTCCTTGATCGCCCAGACGACAGCTAGGCATTTTCGCTCTATTTTAGAATAATGACGCTCAGTCTTGGACAGGATTCTACTGGCATAAGCAATAACCTTTTCTTGACCCTCCCCCCCCCCCTGAACTTGGATGACGTTTACACCCAAGCCAGTGTTGCTGGGTCTGTCTGAATTTTAAAAGGGACGCTGAAGTCGGGATACACCAGAATTGGTGATGAGATTAATGCCTTTTTGAGTGTTTGGCATGGTCTTTAATGAAACGTCTATACGAAGATCTTGCTCCTATGAATCGATGGACTCGTCGCAATCTAGTCGGTCGAGAGTATTACAATATTCGCCATGACTTATCCTCGTCGACGTTGAGACCTCTCTGATTTACTACGAAGCCCATATATTGGACCTGCAGTTTACAAAAGTCGCTTTTATCAGGGTTGAGAATAAACCCAGCTTCCCGAATCCGTTTGATAGTTTTCTCTAACCAATAGAAATGCTCCTCGAATGTTTTAGTCAAGACTGGTATGTCGTCCAAATACGCAAACACGTGCGGCCTCATTTCCGATTTTATAAGTTTGTCCATCAATCTTTGATACGTCGCAGGTGCTCCCGTAAATCCGAACGGCACCTGCCGATATTGGTAGAGACCCTTACCTGGTATTATAACGACAGTCTTTTCCTTGCTCTCCTTAGTCAAAGGAATCTGATGATATGCCTTGTTTAAATCAAGCGTCGAAATATATCAAGCTGAGCTTTATTTTGTCTATCATCTCAGTCATAAAGGGTAACGTGTATGCATCTTTCTTACTGACTTTATTGATTTTTGCAAAGTCGATGCACATCCGATATCCTCCATCTGATTTCCGATCCATCACGACTAGACTACACCATTCGCTTGATGAAGACTCCATGATATCATTATCGATTAGCTTTTGAGCTTCATTTAGTAACGCCTCATGGACCTTTGGTGACATGCGATAGTTCCTTTGTCCTATTAGAGAACTTTCCTGAGTGTCGTTCGTATATTCGACAAATTTGGCAACGGGTAATTTCTCCGGGGGCGAAGGAAGCAAACGTTTTAAAAATAAATTGAGTTCTTCCCGTTTCTGTTCCGACAAGGTGGCAATTCCGTTGCAAGTCCCGGGCTCGCATTCGTCCACTATCCTGAAAGAAAGCTTTATGAGTGGCTCGTCAGCCATCAAAATTTCTCTATCTCTTGCGTGGATTCTAAGCCCAAATTCCTCCACGAAATCCATACCTAACACGCACAGGTCATCCAGGTCTGGTATTATTCTAACGGCTACCTCGCGGATTATAGCTCCTAAACTTATAGGGATTGAAGCTACGCCCATGCCCATGACGGACTCTAAGGTACCATTCGCAATAATGACCGTGCTCCTTTACTCAGGCTGATTTTATTATTACCCGATTTAGCGACTTCTA
Organism: Belonocnema kinseyi; assembly: GCF_010883055.1. Lineage (NCBI taxonomy): Eukaryota > Metazoa > Arthropoda > Insecta > Hymenoptera > Cynipidae > Belonocnema > Belonocnema kinseyi. Next base: position 82,309,738 of record NC_046657.1, read on the forward strand.
GCCCATTCACTCCTATGAAGGTGTTCGTTGACCCTGTGTCCACCAATGAATGACAATGATTTGATTATAGTCGTTCGCGACTCTTGAGCTTGATTTTAATTCATACGAGTTGTCCTCCACTCGTAGATTTAAGTTGAATTTTTAGAGTTGTTGACTTAATTTGAATGATGATTGTTGTAGAATTAAGTGAAGTTATGTCCGGTTGATTTGTCCAAGATTGGGTCTGCTTAACGGTAAGGGGAGCAATATCGACCTAAAGTTTGCTCATCATCCTGGCAATTGAAGCAAGGTGGTTCCTGCTTAGGTTGAATCTTGGGCTTGCGATTCCTATCTGGACACCCGCCCCTTGCTGATACTCTAGATTTAGAGATATCCTTAGGCCCCTCCGCCTTCGGATTTTTATTTCCGAACTGTCCCTTATTTTTATCAAGCTTATCCGAATTTAATTGATCCTTATGGTCGGCCGAGTTCTTCTTATCTCGAACTATTACTAAGTTGAGAAGGACTTTTGCTAATTTTTAATGGCTGAGTCGGAGCTAGCCTCTCTCATGATACTTCCGCCTGACCCTTTCCTAATTGGGGTTTAGGCAAACTCAGGGAAAAATGAGTCTTTTCGCTTAGTAGGTTGCTCATAATACTCTGGATTCTTTCTGTGTCAACTTCTAGGAACGTTATTCCATTATAATCAAAGAATTCATGACGCCTAACCAACTGTTTTATATCGGAACGTAAATTAGTATACGCCCGATCCATCTGCTCTTGCAGCGTCACGGACCTAGAGAATTCCTTTAAAGGCCCTGGATGTAGATGAGATAGTTGGAGGTTAATTCATCCTTGCCATGGTATCTCTTGACTACCTGTTCGTCCAGTTTCCATTAATGATTAATATTACCGAATTGGGCACGGAAAGTAGCTGTAAAGCCTTTCCAAGTAGGCCACGCCCATCGGTTCATACTGAACCAATCAGCCGGCAGATGGTCCAGTAAAAATGGCATAGCATTCAGCATTTCCTCATAGGTGAGGTAACACACCTCCTTACCGTTCTGGAATTTAGGCAAAATAATCTGTACGCTGATCTGTTTATCCGCAGGATACTTGATACCCCAATTATTGACTATAGAGTCGAAGGTCTTATTCCGCCTTGGAAGGGGTGTCCGATTCTCTGAGGTTCCCCATTCGACTACTTTACGATCCATTCCTACTGATTCCTGTCATACAGATACTTATTCGTAATAACCAGTTTTTCGGTTTCAGAAGGTCTCAAGGCGTGATATATTAAAAATAATAAAATAATAATTAAAATAATTAGTGTAGCGTGAATTATTATATGTACATAATATTAATTTGTTTTATATATTTTTTTATAAAACAAATAAATTTTATAAATAAATTTAGGTTGTGTTTCATCTAAAAATTGGTATTTTTACACAAAAATAATTAGATTTAAAATCAATGATTTTTATTTAAATGATTAGAACTTACAAGTTTTAATAATTTTAGTTTCTGTTTAGTTTTTCATCGGAAATAAGCATTTATATTACAAAAGTATTATTTTTTAAAGAATATTACTAATTTTGAACAATTGTAAATTAAGTTCGCGTTTGACATTGAATATGAAATATTTACAATTTTTCAACAAATTTGAGTTACGTTAGTGTGCTTCACCCGAAAATTGGTATGTTTAAACCACAATAATTATATTTAAATCCAATGATTTTTATTTTTAAACTTGAAAATTTTTGGATTCTGTTAAAGTTGTTCATCGGAAATAAACATTTTTTTGGGATATTATTCGTTTTTAAAGAAGATTCATAATTTTTTAACAATTTGAAGTTGAGGTCACGCTTGATATTGAGTTTTAACTATTTCTAGTTTTTCAAACAAATTGAGGTTTTCCTGGCATATTTACCTGAAATTGGTATTTTTAGATTGCAAAAATGTGTTTTTCTACTTAATTTTAGGTTAAACTAGCGGTTGTAAATATATATTTCATAGAATATTTACAATTAAAAGCAAATTAAGGTTGTGTTATTTTTTTTACATATACTATGGATAATAATTTCTGAAATCGATGAGCATTAGCAAACTTTTGCAAGAAATCGATTGACTTTAAATCAAATAAGTGCAGATTTGAAAAGCCATAACAAAACCGATATTTTAATATTATTTTTTGCATATTATTTGAAAATTAATTAATAATTTCTTAATGGAAGCTTCAAAAATTTTTTTAAATATTACTTATTGAACGATTTTTGTACAATTTCTAAATCGAAGCCCTGGAAATTCAAAAATTATATTTTGAATTGAAGAATCACGAAATTTAATGATTTCATATTAAAAATTTAGAAAATAGGACAATGTCAATACTTTAAATATTTAATATTTTAAGACTAGATCATTAAAAATTAAGGGAATTGCAATAGTAATATTTATAATTTAGAGCATTCAAAATGAAATAATTATAAGCTGCAAGCTTTTGAATTTGAACAATTTTAAATTCAAACGATTAAGATTTGACAATCTAATACACAAAATTAAACTGAATATTTTAAATTCAAAGCTCTTAAATTCTGGAATTTTTAATTGTTATTACATAATTATTTATTTCATTTTATCATAGTTTAATATCAAAACTGCATGAAAAATGGAACCATTTCTACAGCAGAACCTTGAAACTTAAATGAAGGCGAACTTCATTTAAAACTGAACAAATTTATAGTCACGAATATCGTGAAATTTAAAATTTGGAACCTCCAAGACTTAATCTAGAAATAAATGAGAAAAAAAACGTAATTTCAAGGCCTCAGATTAAATTGTTTCATAACAGCGCATTCTAAGCCATAAATATGAATTGAAACTATAGAAATTGAAAAGGCGATAAATATATTATTGATAAGGATCATACTACGTAGTATCAAATGAAATTCAAAACGACTGGATACATTTTTTTAATTAAAAATGTGATTTGTCAAAAAAATCACTTACGTTTTCGCCGTTGAAAATTACAGAAGTTTAAGTATTGCGAAAAACATTGTGAACCTTTAAAGTTAATTATTGGTAATTTAAAAAATTAGAAAAATCGACAGAATTGATTCCAATAATGGTAAAAAAAAGTTACAGGCTTCAAAAATTTGCGATTATGTGGGAGTTTTTCGTTAGAAATTAAAATTTGTATTCCAAAACCATTAGATTACAAAAAATATTTATTTTTCAAATTTTACATTACGTTGACGTTTTTAATCAAAAACTATACTTTTTTAAAACAAAAAGCATTATAATCTGAACAAGATTGAGAATCGGTTAACAATTTTGGTTTATATTAGTGTTTGTTTAAATTTCCAAGGACATTTACAATTTTACAACAATTCTATGTTATATTGGCGGTTTCCACTAGAAATCGTCAATTTTCGTAAAAAAAATCTGTTGATTTAAAAAAGATTGCGTTTTTGGTACAATTTTACGTTAAGCTAGTGTTTTTCATTATGAAGTTTAAAGAAGGTTTACATTTTTGGAACAATTTAAGGTTATGTTAAAGTTTTTTCACATGAAATCGTCATTTTCCAAATAAGTAAATACATAAATTTCATACAAGATTTATAATGTAGAACAATTAATTCTTAAGTTTTGTTTGTGCTTTTCGTGGATACTTCTTGGTATTAAAAAAATCGATTTAAAATAGTTAAAATTATTAAAAACTTTAGGTTATTTTCGTGTGTTTAAGGTGAAATCGATATTTTTAAACAAAAATGATTAACAATTTTGGGTTAAATTATAGAATAGCTGATACCCCCCTTTATTTCCTGTAAATTTTTTTTCGAAAATCAAACTATTGGAACATGAAATTGAAGTAAATTGGACGCGATTTGTTCAAAGAAAGCATTAAAACTATTGTTAGTTGCATTATTATAACGTGTGAAATATGGGTCTACCAAAAATTTGAATTTGCCGTATTTAACTTACTGTTAAGTCCTTTTACAACTCCCGGCAAGGTAGAAAGTTATGAATAAGTGTAATTTGAACTTTTATTTGCATATATTGACATATTTTGCTGTTTGTTTTGTTCATATAAACCATTTTACTAACAAAAAAAGAAAGAGTTGCTAAAGTTGTTATAGCAAGAGTCGTTTCAAATTCTATAAAGCACCTCGACCCCTTTTCCAACTTTTAAACAAATGCAAATGAAATTTTTATAATTGGTTATATTGATGAACATAATTCACAAAATATGATTCATTTTATTAAAAAAGAATAAAATTTTTCGTATATATACACTTTTTTAAAAATGTGTCTATGAAATAAAGAGTGGTACCGGCTATTCTCTAATCAAACCCAATTTTGGATTATGTTAGTGTTTTTGGTCGGAAATAATTGAATGTTCAACAATGATAACAATAGAAGAAAATTGAAAAGGGACGAAAGTTATAAATTTAATTTTTAGCTGTTGTAAATTCATCTCACAATTTTCAACAGTTTAAAGTTAATCTTTGAAAATTAACGTGTTTAAAAATGATGAAAATAAAAAATTTCATTATGAATCGTTGAAAGAAAAAGAAACCAGCGAAATTTTTTATTAAAAGCGAAGGTTTACAAATATAATATTTACATAATTTTACCTAGTTGCCATGACCTGTAACCTTTATATCCTTCATCTGAGGTCACAAAGGCACGTTAAGGACACCAAAGGCACCTTTGGTTGCAGCGAATCACCCAGAGGATGCCAAGGGACAGGATTCCGAAGGCTGCTGTTGCGAAGCTCCTCTGACGCTTCCCAAGCCCGAAAACGAAACTCAATAATCCCTGATTTGGAATCCTTTTCCTGGCACAAAGTCACACAACACTCTTTCTCGCGAATACCGATATTGAACACGAAAACATCTAAAAAACAACAATCACACGAAAGGAATCGCGATCGCGTGTTAGAACTGGGTTCCGAGTCGACAGCAACCGGCAGCGCTCGGTGTCACTCGAGATTGTTTCGATGATCTTCGTCAATCTTCATCTATCTGTTGCCCAAATAATTTGTCTATTTGAAAAGAGACAAGCGATAATAGAAAGAGAGAGATCAATCGACGCTTAATCATGATGCCCGTTGAAGACAAATTTGACTTTATTATTTCGTTTTTTAGCAGTGTCGGAAAACACACTCGGAGCCCCAGGACGCAGGGATGAAAATAAATTTTGGAGTCCCCTCGGAAATAGATTGAAATAAAGGTAGCATATAAAATGTTATCCTTAAAGAAATTTCGGCAATGGAAATCAATTGATTTTAATATAGGTAGGATTCACAGACCAGTCCCCGTAACCCTATTGTACCCTATATTTAAAAATTTTGAAAATTTTTTGAAATTTTGAAAAACAACGCAAAATCCGAGATTTTCTGTAGAAAGAAACTGTCAAAATAATCAGGGCTGCCACACAGTCACTGCTGGTAACATTTTTTATCAAATCACTTCTTTAATATTTAAATAATTTTAAGCGATTTAAAGGATTGTATGCTATATTTAAAACACATCACGCATTTTCAAGAGCTTTTCATTGTAAATATTTTCAGGAATTATAATAGATTCCAAGGAATTATTAAATATTTTCAATATTTGGAGGGATTTCAAAGCCTTTGAAATATTTTAGTATAAATTTTCTAGGATTTCGGAAGATTTACGAGGGTGGATCAAATATAAACCGGAATTTTACAAATACTTTTCTTAGCCAATCGCAAGCACTCTCACAGTGTAGGTTCTTGTAGTGTAGTGTATTAGGAGTGGGTAAAACGCTTGGTGAGCCGTTTGACTCAGTCAATTCGTCAGTACAGCTATGAGTGAGCAACAGGTTCCAGCGTCCGTTGCACAACGGGTTATAATAAAGTTTTTAACTAAAGAAGGCGTTAAACCGTGCGAAATTTTGACTCGATTGAAGGATCAGTATGGGGATGATACTCTGTCTAAAACTCAAGTGTTTAATTGGGCCAAAAAGTTTAAGAGTGGACGAGAAAGTGTGGAAAATGTGAGTCATAATCGACGTCCAAGATCAAGTGTCTCTGGCGATAACATTGGTACAGTTCGTGACCATATTGAAAGTGACAGGCGGTTCGCTATTCATGAAATCGCTTTACAGGTGGGCATTAGCTATGGAAGCGCTCAAACAATCGTTAAAAATCACCTTGGTTTCAAAAAAATCTGTGCCCGATGGGTCCCGAAGTTATTGAACGAAGATCAAAAAAACATCCGACTGCGAATCAGTAAGAGACATC